>NC_142698.1:31293553-31642619 GCF_029339155.1 Prunus mume | reverse complement strand
TAGTTTTGATACCAAATTGTCACATCCCGGGATAGGCTCCATAGCATGATATTGTCCGCTTTGGGCCCCCTTCTCTGCCCTCACGATTTTGTTTTTGGGAACTCACGAGCAACTTCCCTGGGTCACCTATTCTAAGATTTCTCTAGCCCAAACTCGCTTACCTTCGGGGTTCTCATGACTTCAAACCCAGTGAGCTCCTAGAAGGCCTCGTGCTAGATGGAGGCGGGTATGTACATATAAGGCACATCACCCCCTCTTCGTTTCTCCCTCTTATGAATTCAATTCTTATTACCAAAACCCACCACCTTCCAGAATCAAACAAACCAAATCCAAAATCCCAAAACCCACTACCTTCAAAATCCTAAAATTGACCCATTAATTGTGCACCCAAATTCATAACGCACCTAGTGATGCAATAACCACTCATCATCTTAGAAAACCCATAAAGCCACCATGTTGTTCTTCATCCCCAAACCCAAACTCCTCTCTCTTTATCTCTTTTTGTCTCTCTCTGTCTTATGAGAAAAAAAAATATTCATATGGTGTAGGACATTATTTTGGTATTTGGAGACTTTTGGTTCCCAAATCAAATAAAACAGAACAATATGGTGTTTTGGTGGTGAGAATTGAGAAATAAAAAAGCAGGGGTGAGAAGTTTTGGATATGGGAGGATATGGCAACATTCTTTACGAGGATGTGGGAAGGGTGGTGTTAGGTAGGGAGCAGAGGGGAGGGGGTGGTCAGGGGAAGGGTGAGGGGCAATAAGGGTTGATGGGTTAGGGCTAGCACTAGGGAATATTGAATCAGTGGGTTGAAAAAAAAAAAATATTTTAGAAACAAAAATTAATTATTATTATTTTTTCATATGTGACACATTTCAGCACAAAGGTGGGTCCCTTTCGTGCCATGTCATCATTTTTAACAGAATTTTTAACTGAGTTAATGGTGAGGGGTAAAGTGAACTACGAAACCTTGGTTAAGGGGGCATTCTGGGTCACTTTAACTTTCAAGGGGTAAAGTGAGAATTGATCATAGTTTCAGAGGGCACTACAATAAATAAGTCTAATATATAACTAGCCTCTCCACATGCGCTTATGCTCCTGCAAGAGGCTCCTTCTTTTAAAATTTTAAAATTATTTTAGAATTAAAAAAGATAATGGGTAGTTGTATTCCATAAAAATAGGATCCATTATCTGATTTTTCTTTTAATTTTAATTTTTTTTAATATGAAAAAGTGTGAGTTTACTATATTATTCTCATTTAATTAATAATTTCAATTATTAACGTTTGCATTAACTAAGGGCATTTTATGGTATTTTGAATGTTTCACATTTCTCTACCTCTTATATATAGATTAATAATACTAAAAGCCAAAAGGTCCAACCGCCTATAGGTTTAGTATTTATGCCAATGGGTTCTTACCTCAGTGGTTGAGGTGCTTCCCCACTCCCCCCCTATGGCACGAGTTGGAACCATAGAGGAGACATCAAGAGAAACCCAATATGTGTTACTTCCTCCTCCCCCTTTCTATCGACACCAAAAAAAAAAAATAAAAAAAAAGAGAGGGTTTAGGGGTGATTTGTTTTTGACTTGAATCCAACATTTTAAACTCAAAAAATAGAATGAGTTTAAAACCAGAAAAACTTATTTGGTAGGCCAATTTTTGAAAACCCAAACTCAAAAATACCCAATTTTTAAGACTATGTTTTTTCAGTTTTTTTATTCTCCAACACCCAACCTGCCTCTCTCCTTCCTCTCTCCTACTCCTTCTCTCCCTCTCTTTCCATCTCACATATTTCAAATCGGATTGGCTTCAATTTTTCCGTTTCTTTTGTTAATTTCAATTTTGGAATCTACGGTTTCTTATTTTATGATATTTAATTTTTCTTTAGATCTTAAAAATAGTTTGGAGTTCAATACTAAACAAGTTTTTATATCTTAAAATCAGTGTAAATGTGAATTTATTTAGGAATTGGCTTAATTTCCTAGACTTGTAATTGTGTCCTCGTTGTGTAGATTTAGGCCTAGTTTTTAGGCAAATTAACTTGGGCCACAAGACTTATTTAGATTGAGCAGATCAAGGGTGATTATGTCTACAACGTAATTTGCATTTGCATATCATATTAGGAAAACTATATTTTTGTCATTTAGTTTTATTAGGAATGAAATTCACAATAAAATCAATCAGCAAAATTGTTTTCCTCTTTTTCACGTTAAAACCAATTCTACTTTTTCCTACTCTTTTTGGAACGTGATTTCTCTTGATAAAAAACAAAGCTTGAAGACCTTTGTGACTTACTTATGCAAAAACTAATTTGAGAGATTGATATTGAGAGAAGTAAAGGTGAGTTCATGAAAAATTAGAATGATAAAGCAACTTTGTAAGCTTTTTAATTCTAGTTTGCATCTTCATATTTCATATTCCATATTGGAAGCTGTGTGCGGGCATGCTTGTTCTTGAGGATCATCAATTTGAGAGAGTTCAAGCAAGGACTGAGTAAGGCACGACAAAAGTATTGGATAGATTCTTGTTTAAAGTTTATCTTCTTGAGTCTTGTAATAGTCCATTCTTAGTGGATTTATAGAGGTTTTTCCGGTTGGGTTTTGTCCTCGTACCATTGGGTACAAAAATCCTTGTGTTAATTTACTTCTACTGCAAGATTTTATTAGTTAGATTTGGGATTGACATCATTGTCCAATCATATTCTGGTTATCTATTTACTCTACCCGAGACACTATTTCAACAAGTATTTTAAAGCTCATGTTTTTAAAATGAATCATGGTTTTTGAGTTCACTTTATTTGAATAGGATACCAAATGGACCTTTAGTATTTATAAGATTTTGTTTTGTAAATCTTAGGACCTAGTTCAATCTCTACAGCATATGACCCAATTCCTTTTATAGTATTTTTGTTTGAAAGCTTTGTCTTAGAAGGCCTTATTACTGTAAATCTTAGGCCCTAGTTTGCTCTCTATTGTATAGGACCCAATTCCTTTTATAATATTTTTGTTTGAAAGCTTTGTTTACTACAAAGCACTTGAGCTCAAGTGGTTAAAATCATTTATTCTTACATTCCGCACTCAATTTCTTAAGTTCGATTCCCCCCTCCATCAATATTACTTATATATAAATAAAAAAAGAAAAAAGAAAGGCCTTATTGCTCATTTTGCACAAATCCTCTAAAATTTCAAAGAAGTCCTTGTATAAACTTTGTTCCTTGCGTGTAAGAGATAAACTCTGGTTTGAGTGCAAGGAGAAAGGATTCCTAAGTGCCAAGTATTTTCCTTAATATAAAAGCAAAGACTAATTTATGCATGATTGCAACACGTGGTTGAAGTCTACATAAGAAATTGTCTCTTTTTTTGAAAATTGAAATACATTAAAATTTAACCATACAAGTCAAAATAAACTCTAGTCAGGACATCCAAAAGGAAATGATTGACTAAACCAAATACATGAGTTGTTATAACGATGTCCTTTTTGGCCAACTGATCTGCAACCCTGTTAGCCTCTCTGTAGCTATTAGTCACTTGATCAAACTTTTCAAGAAGCTGCCAGATGTCTTCTGCAATTGATTGTAAACTCCATGGTAGATTGGCTTATTTTGTAATTGATTGTAAGAAATTGTCTCGCCGTATTTGGTTGCTACCTAGCTGATTTGGTCATGCCTTCTTTGGATATTTAAGGCATTTATTTTCTGGATTATTTAGTAGCGTCAACAAGCTTCTAAAAGGCCAAGCCATGGTTGTAATAGTTTACCTAATTAGCAAATTGATTCCCCAACTTTTATAAGCTAATTACGCTTACACCACAGGCACAACATAGGCTATAAAACACCCCATCACCCCTTCCAAAATTTCACCCACAAAATTTAAGATCCAAATACAATGGCAAAGCTTACAGCCTCACTAACAAGCTTCAAAACCCTAGTTCTTTTTTTTTCATTTTTCACATTTTAAGTATTTGTCCTTACGAGGCTGCCATGACCGGTTTTGATGGTGGAGGAGAACCAAATTGTGAGCAGTTCCATTTGCAGCAAATCCACATGTGCGAGATATTCTCCTGAGGCTATGCGACAATTTGAAGTCTTGTATGATAGTGTATGGAGAATTTTGCCAAGAGTTGTCGGTTATTCCAGAACAATGTGCTTGTGTGGTGTTGGAGACTCTTCCACAAGTATCAATATATACTAGACCCTCGTAGTCGTAGATTGCAAATGGTAAAGTTGGCAGAACATACTTGCTCCCCACTAAAACCAGTTTGCTCATAATTTTATATAGCTTGTTTTTAAGTGCTTTTGGAGGCAATGCAATGATTTACTTTGATAACCAATTCCTGTTTGGTAACACTTTCATTTTGTTTGTTTGTTTGTTTGTTTAGTGAACAATAAAGGGGGAATTACAAGAGCTATAAGAGAGGAAAGAAGGAAAGAGTAAGGGAAAACGAAAGACAATGTATGAATATAAACTTTCCTCAATCCTTCAAGCAAAGTGTTTTTTCATAAATAAAAAGAACTTGTAACTCAAGTAATTAAAAAACGTTCACTCGTGCATACAAGTCATATTTCTATTTAAAGCTAAAAATGAGCCTGAATTGAACGATTTAAGTAAATTTCCATTATGCACTTGATGGGATAATATCATAATAGCGTTTCTTGATTCGTTTTACCACAATTGTTGAGCAAGAAGTTCTACATACCTTTGCAGTCCAAAACCCTCCTTGATCACACTAAACATTTAAACCATGAATCCCCAACCACCAAGCCAAAATATAGCAGCCAAGCCAATATTTCATTTTCGGCCATTTTGTTTGCATCTTTAAGTGGGAAAAATCATACTTCACAAAAAGGAATTCAAGTAAATGGTCAAAACTCCCATTAGAAAAAGATGAGTAAAAAAGTCAACCAAAACGTTTCTATACTGCTTTGATTCAAGTGTCCTGACCCAAATTTTTAGACATAGCAAGTACATCTACAACTAGTGTTGCACGATTTTAGCCAAACTTGAGGAAGACTAGAATAGAAGAGGTACAATCTGAAAGCTACCTCAACACAATTTCATCGGCTCAAAACATCTGCCTTCACAACATTAGTCATCACCCCATGTTGATGGTCCGCCTGTTCCAATTTCATTCACAGGCAATGGCTGTAGAGTAGAACCAGTGCCGCGGTTTTTAGCTTTTTTCCTTTTAGAAGGGAAGGTTACTAAGCCACCCAACAAATTCGCCTCTTCACTGACCTTGTCATTAACTTTGTTTTCACCACCAACCTCAGCATCTCCCATGTTAAAAGAAAAAAGCTCCAAAAACGGTGTGCCTGCATCATCAATAACATCAAGTTCACCTTGTTGTTTCACCTTTGCTTTCTCTAGTTTTTTCCCAACCTTGGTATATCTTCGGTATGGAGTGGATTCTTTTTCTGCTTCTTTTTCTGTGATTCCTTCTCCAAATCCCCAGCTTTTTGAAGATTACTAGGATCATTTTCATTTAACACCTGATGTTTGTAGCTCTTTTTCTTGACATGATCTCTTTTTTCATCCCCCTGGACCAAAACTTCGTGGTTTGAGACATTGTCATCTAGTTTCTGCTTTTCGGTTTCAATTTCTTCGTATCAGAATCACTAGAGTTTCCAAGCTTACCAATACCACCCTTAGTTCCAGCCATCGTAAGATGTTTGAAGTCTCTATCTTTTCGCTTTTCTGTTTGATTTTCTTGCTTGTTAGCAGCATTAAGTGAAGAATCATCAACTTCATCAACTCCAGCACCCTTTTCATTCTTGGTGATGTATTTATCTATTGGTCTTGCATTGAATACGTGCAGGTTCGGCAATATTCTTTTAATCTACAGTATCATTTTTTCTATAAGAATTTTTAACAAGGGTAAAACTGGAGTCAAGATAGAGATCCAAACAGGAAAAAGGCTAGGACAGTAACCAATACCTTCTTTGCTAATTTATCTTTTTCAACAATAGGGTTCCCTTGCAGATTGAGATTTTTCAGATTGACCAATGAATTGAGCACCTATTTCAGAATGTAACCAAGATTCAGGAACATTTTTTCACAAAGATAGAAAGAAAGATAGAGAAACAAAAGTTTCTGCTCCTTGCATCTTACCTTCAGATCGGACCATCTTGTGATCACATTATTCCCCAAGTCCAGATTCTGGAGTTTCTTATTAAGAGCCAACTCGGCTGGGAGACCCTGAGCATGCACACAGATAGTGAATGAGTGAGTGAGATAGAGAGAGCAACCTAATGAGCAAACCCTGACAACACACACATAACAAAACTCGCTACTTGATGAACAAAATTTATTTTCAACATTAAAGGGAAGAAATAAACATGAGATGACTGCATAACTTGAAAAGAACAGTTACTATAACTGAGCAAGGAAAAAAAGATAATTGCAGTTTTACATAGAGAAAGCATACTTTACAAAAGGTTTTTTAAACCAATCAACAGTAAACAAACCTTAATATCGTTATGAGCAAGACGGAGCTCTTTCAGTTCAATACAGGACTTGAGTGAAGACTGTATAGTTTGAAGTTGGCAGTGGGAGAGAGAAAGCTGGAACCAAGAAACATATTCCAAGGGCTTTAGCTGAATGTAAATGATATTACCACCAAGGACAATCAACAACCAGAAAACTGTTTACCTTTGTGATAGATTTCACCTTCATCAGAGAATCACCAATGTCACGGATCGGATTTCTAGAAAGAACTACAGAAAAATTTCAAAAGTAAGAGAGCACAATTCGTGTTCCTCGAGTCAGAACTCTATTGTTTTGTATCAGTCATGAAAAATGATTTTTTTTTTCATTTTTCCGTGATAAATATGAATCATGAACTAGAACTCATACCAAGAGTGTTCAAGTCTCTCAGAGGTTCAAGTCTGCAAACTGAAGCAATCTCATTATCTACACAACCCAGAAGATAAAATGAGAAACAGTTGAGATAGAGAGATAGAGATAGATAGAGAGAACGAGAGAGAGAGAGAGAGAGAGAGAGAGAGAGAGAGAGAGAGAGAGAGAGAGAAGCTCTTTTGTGTTTGCAAAAATATGAGCAATAATAAAATATTAGCCCCCTAAAGTAAGGCAAAGCTTCTAATCCTTGCTTGTCAAGTTGAGCACAAAAATTCTTTATTTTTTGGGATCAGTAGGTGCTTTAACCCAAATGGGAAACATGGTTTTTATAATGGTTGGTATGTTTTGGAATTATGAATTTCATTCTACAAACCAACTTTGGGCCAAAAGAGACATATTTATCTGTGATATAGGCATAGATATAGTACTGAAATTCAAAGTACGATGAAATTCAAAATTTCAGATAAATTAGCACTATGCAACTAGAACTTTTTCTTCATTCACAAAGTAGGAACACTTGGAGGAATTAATTACAGGAAATGAACGACTAATTTTGTTAGAACAAATATTGCAGCCTTGAGAATGTGAACACCTCATAACATTTTCTAGAATCAAGGATAAGCGACCTACTTTTGGAATCTCTTAATACATACCCACAGTGGAGAATTCCCATCATCCACAACGAACAGTTAGCACAATTACTACCTATATTAAAATACCGTACTGGGTGTGGCAAATACTTATCCTCCCATAAAACTATTCACTATAATTAGTCCACTTGATGTAGGATATCATGATTTTGGCTATTTCCTTTCTTACATCATAAAGGTTTCTAGGATTTGGAGCCATTGCTTTCTTGCTCTTATCATTGCTAGAAAATGTGCTTAGAGTCCTATAATATGTCCTACCACCATAATATGACAAAGTGTGCTATTAAAAGAACATTCTATTATGGTGTCAGTAATACTACTAGTCGCATTTTTGTCGGTGTCCATTTTAGTTTGCTTGGTTACCCATTTGTCTAGATCTTTCCATTTTGATCTTGTTTTCACAAAAAACCAAAAAACAATAATAAAAAGACGGTATTTGAAGAAGAGCTTAAATGATATTCTCATAATATTTAAAACAAAAAAAGACAAAAAAACTCACCGTTCAATATCACTGCACGTAAGCTAACAATAGACATGACCTCATCCATTACCTTGAGCTTATTCTTGCCTGCATTTAACACCTGATTACAAAGATTGAACAGAGTGACTCTAGAACCCAAATTGGATTTATTGAGTATAGAATTATCTTGACTTGGCCTATCTAGAGCAAATTAATTAAACAGAATGAACTTAAATAAACAAATGTCTAAAAATAAACTATCAGCACTCTTGGTTGTAAGCTGTCTAAAAAATTGTTTCTAGGAAGTGGAGAAACAAGAAAGCAAAAAGCAGCAATTTCTCTTAGGGCATACCTTTTACTTCTCTCAAAGGTGGAATATTTGGAGAAGCTGAGAGTTTGTCCCTAGAGAAGAAATAAGCAGGGAAAACTAGAGATTTATTCTTCGACTTTTCTCCTATTACTTCTCCTCTCGTAAGTCCTAACAATGATTTCAAAACACACCGTCAGGTTAGTCTCAATCCTTCCAACTGATATAAATGTCTTTCTTTTACCTAGTTCAATCTAGTCCCAAATTTCTTTGTTTAGTATAATTATTTCATATTTATTCACTCTCTGTTTAAAGTTTCGTTTGTCAACTCAATTACTCATCTGAAACTGACCCTCCTACTTATGGAGAAAAGTAGCTGACAGGCAGGCCTAGGATTTATGAAACTTTTGGCGACCACCACATTAAAAGGGAACTAAGTCCTAGCACAATTCCTTTCAGGACAAATTTGAAAGGAATTTTCATCATGCCAATAAGGATAGCAGGGAGAATACAATTCAGGTGGAACACATTGGAAAAAAATTCCACTAAAGATTATGTTTTCAATATATTTGTAAAACACAGAGTGAAGATAGGTCTCCAAATCATCTAATCTGAAGAAAACGGAATATGTAGTTGTATTCCCCATTATGATTAAATGTTCTTAAGGAAGTACAAAATCTAAATTTTTAATATAATTGTAAATTTGCAATAGTCACAGCCACAAGGATTGTAGTGTCCATAGTTCTTACTATTTGAAAATTTCACTTCACTCTCAACTGGTATATATATATCAATCCCCTTCCATTGAGGGACACCCTTAAGGGTACCCTACGATTTTTTTTCCAACGATCCAAACCATCTAATTTTTAAGTCTACATTCATAGATCATCCTTGCAAAAATTTAGACACATCAGAAACCGTTTCAACATCCAATTGAATCCTACAAAATCAATGAACACTGTGCTTCAAGAAAGTACTAAAATTTCAATAACACAATTTAGTGGTCAAACAATATCGGATTCAAGTGATTTTTTGTAGAGATGATCTTTGAATGATTATCTAAAACATAGACTGTTTGGATTAGTGAAATACAATACGGAGTGGGCCCTACAAAGGTGTCCCTCAAATAAGCTACTTTGAGGGATCCCTCAATGGAAGCTCTCTATGCATAAATATATATATATATATATATATATATATATATATAAATATATTAAAAATATTCACTTGATCCACTGATGTCCTGCATATTAATTTGTCAACCAATCAAAGCCACAAAATATGGCTTCTTGGGATAGAGTTTGATGTATTATTCTATATTATATATTTTTCATATCATCTTTTACATATAACCATAATATTATACAAATTTTCTAATATAAACATTTTTCTTCTTAAAAGATTTCCATGGTCGCAGCACACATGGGCCTTCCATTCAAAAACATATCAAGCATGATAACAATAATACCAACCACTACAAGATATAATTTTGAATGAAAAACCCATGTGAGCTAGGACTCTGGGTATAAGCTCTTATTCTTATACATGCAAAATGGCATGTAATTTAACAAATAAGAACTTAATATATCTGAATTAATTGTTCTGGGAAAATCCATCACTGGCTCACTCAGTAGCCATGATTTCTTGCTCTCTGTTGTTTAGAGAACAAGTTGCTCAGAAAGCATAACCAGGTGCATCAGGAGGAAGCTAATTATGTTAGAAATCCTAACTGCAACAGAAAAATTGAAAACCATAAACTATTGGTTATCAAGTTTATGGTATAACAAGAGTACTGTAGCATAAAAAAAAAACAACTGACCAGGAATTCAAAATTCAAAATTACCACTAAATGAGCTTTAGAAACAAGTCCAGACTACATGATGCACTACCCTACACAAACTTCCACATCCAAACGCTGTTCCTATCCAAGAATGCAAGTAGCTAAAAGGGTATCTTCCAAATATGAACAGCTTCGAACACCGATATAAAAAGCAACAAAAGAAAATTGTAGGAAATGGTTGGTACTTACAGTGAGCTTAGAAAGTCCTTCAATACCTTTGAGGCTTTGCAGTTTATTGTTTGCAACTGACAACCATTTTAAATTGACACATGACTTTAACCCCTGATTTTCAAGCACACAAATTTAGCTTCACAAAAATCACAGCACACAAATGAAAGATGACAACTTGACAAGTACCTCAAGAGAAGTGAGATTGTTGAAGCTGAGGTCGAGCCTCTCCAAGTTCTTGAACTCGCTCAAGCACGACACCTACACATTTACGCACACATCAATATTATCTATAAAGGAAGTTGTATAATAAACCAAAAAATAGAAAAAAGGATAGGAGGAGAGCAGAAAAACGACGTCGTACATCGGAAAGAGCCTTGTGATTGAGCTTGAGACTTGAAATGGAGTTGGGGTCGCGGGTGTTGTTGTCCTTGAGCACCTGCTCCAAACTCAGACGGTTCATGATTCTGCCTTGTGCTGTGCTTTCGCTGAAACTCTAGCTTTGGTTTTGCTTTTGCAATGCAAGCAACTTCATGCTGCAGAATACATTTCGGTTTCGAGCTCAAAGAGGATCGCTTGCGTTAGCTGCGTTTAGGGTTTTGGAATACTGGGGTGATGATGACTTTTGTCCTTGCAATTTTGTTCTGGGCTTTCGACGGCTCTCTCCTTGGGCCCTCTATTGTCTCTCTCTTTTTTTCTTCTTCTTTTTTTTTATTTTATTTTATGATTTTCTTCTTTTTATTCTTACACTTTTTTTATAATAAAAAGTGTATTTAAAATATTAAATCACCACTCTTATTTTATTGCTTTGGAAACATTTGCAAGGATGAAGTTATGACTTAGCAAAATGCCAATTTCTTACAGAGCCTCAAACTTGCTTACTACCCTATGCTCTAGCCTGAAGTCCACATTTGGAGTCAAGGATTGAATTAAATAGCTACAAGATTCAAAGTATGTTGAAGTAAAAATTGAAGATAGAGTTGATTTTTTTTTCTTCATTTAATGGGGATTAGAAAGAAAAAGTTGGGAGTGGGCATCAATCCAACCTAATCAATGAAATTGGCGGTTTGATTTTGACCAAGAAAAAATCAAACGGTTTAAAAACCTAACCCTAAAAAAATTTGTGTTTATCTACCATTTTGTGGGGTTGAAAGAGAAAAATTTCCTTCACTATGAATCCATCTTCTATCTTCAATTTGGATAAATTTTGTAAGTTGGCATGTGTTTCTTCATTTAACATACTTCTGGAGAACCTGTGATGGTTAATGAGGTGAAGACGCTTTCCTGCTTTTTAAAGAACAGATATAGGACACAATTCATCGTTCACAATTTTTACTCGGAAGTCCAACTAATTACACCAGTTGAGCTATAAGGCAGGCATTGTTTGATCATTATTTTGTATAAATATGACTTCTTTACTCAACAACCAAGGGAAACAAATTTCGTACCACCTGCCGTTCTGCGTTTGTTAGGTGTCAAACAAAGCTGAAGAAAATTCTGTGCCTAGATAGAAGCACAAGCAGCCCCTAGACAAGACGAGAAGTCAGGTTCGGAGATGGGATCCCCTTACGGACTCAAGAAAGAATTCTCATTCACCTTCAGATGGAATGCGTGAAGTGTAAATGAGGAAAAGTTCTTTCATGCAGCGGTTGTATATTTCACGTAAATGAAAGGGCGGGAATAATCGCTACACCTAATTGCGTCCAAGAACCCTGTCTCATGGACAATAATGACTACTAAACAAGGAAGCAAAAGTGACAATTCGATTAGAATTACCTTCATTGAGTTATCACATACGAAAATTGTGAAGCAGCTGGTAAATACAGATTACCCAGAGCTCAGGAAACTTGAAGCCATTTACTTAACCGATGTGTCCCACTCATACAAAAGCCATGGGCAATGAAAATAATACAGAATTAAATGCTATTCCCAAAACTAAACTTCCAGAGAAATTCTCAGTTCTCATGAAATGTATTTTTCCTGCTGCTCTTGAAGAACCTTTGCTGAAGACTTAGCATCCAGATATAGGGTATCCACTTCCTCTAGGTCAGCCTACAAAGTATACAGATAATAACACACTTATTTTGTTAGTGAAAAGGCTTGAACAATTACTTCAAGCACATAACACATTGTCAAATTTGTAACTACCTTGCAGATTTTGTCTCTGCCATTCATTTTTGCCACAATGCTTGCAGGCGATAAGAGTTGAACAGCATGCCTGAGGAAATAATGAAGTAAGCAATAAGCATCATTCAGAGTGAATCAGAGTTAACAAATCAAAAATTTATGCCACCTTAAAGATGTTCGTTGTCCTATCTCTCCAAGGTAAGCCAAACTGTCGTCATCTATAGCCAATTCCTCCACCTGTGCACGAATCACTAAGATCTGGTTCAAGCATCAACCAATAGAATAATCAGTAGTTTGGTACTTGAGAAGATGATCGGGCATAAAAAGAGAAATTTTATAGACAACACGCAAATGAAATTGATATAGACCTTTATCATCTCTTCAAGATCATAAGTCTGTGTTCGGATAATTACCAACCGGTCCAACAAGTCAACAGGTATTCCATGAGGACTAGCCATATCAGTCCCTCTGCACAGTAACATATCCATGTTCAGAAAGCAAGACACTATAGTGAGCACACTGATGATTCTAGGAAATTCCTTTACAATTAACATGGAAAGATAGGTATGGCCTAGTTATGCTTTTATGCTAACAGCGAGCATACTAAAAGGCATGGCCTAGTTGTTGTGCAAATTACAAGTTTCATACCTTACATTGCAAATTCCTCTATTGGTGGCAAATATTACTATTGGAGATAACGAGCTCTCCAAAGCACGATTCAAGTACGAAAAACACTCCATATCCAGCATATGTACCTGTTGGTCAAGATTCAAAATTATAAGTGATTTGGACAGACGAAATAGTTCTAAAGGACTTGAAAGAGAAAAGAACCTCGTCAATGAATAAAACTCCAGGTACAAGCTCCGCTACACCTTCATCAATGTACCGATTAACAACCTGTCATCAATCATAAAGTAAATTAAACATTTTCCATCACCTTTATTTTATAGCTAATGAAAATATTATTGAAGGGAAAGAAACTGCTAAGGAGGTGCGAGAAATGGGTTTAGGATTTAGTCAGAAAGAGAATAATTTATTTAAACTTATTAATTAAAATAATTTATTTGCAAGACGAGTACACAACAGTATAAGAAATGCCCCACCCAAAGATTTGAGAAGAGAAAAAGTTAAAACCAGAAATTAAAAGATGAAGTTCTAAAATCAGTATATTTCCAAAAGCAGCCTAGATATGCAACAAGAAACTACATTTATCTGGAGCATGATAATATATGGATAAAAAAAGTGAGAAAGGGCATATTTGTCACAGCGGTATGACTGTCACAGGCTACGTTTGTGTTGCAAGGGCAAAACAGAATCAATGTAATCAAGCCCAATTAGATGGAATTTAAAGCTGACGTTGATCTGATCTGAAGTATGTCAATGTCTTGGAAACTCTTTATTGGTTGACCTCTCAGAACCATTAGTAATTTGTCAACAGGCTTTTACAAATTTACCGAAGAAATAAGCAAGGAACCGTTTCACCAGGAAACCATATCTTAGGTTCCTTACAACAGAAAATACATTGAGTTGGATCAACATTTCCTACACATTCATAAGATTGTACCTTATTTATTTCTTGTCGCAACTTGTCAGTAATTTCAGTTTTCCTTGGCTTCATCATCTGACCCATTAGAGATAATATGTCTTGCCCACCTTGAGGTCGAGCATTTGCAGCATCCAGATCATGTAGTGTTACATCCTGTTAAAGAGAGTTACATAAGCAAACAGAAACTGAACATCAACAGAAAAGCAGATTATATGCAAAGCATAAAAGTTGGAATCCGTTAACAAAAATTGAACACAATAATAACTTAAAGAAAACATGAAGAAAAATTGGTCAGAAACACCAGTGTTAAGGATTTAGTAAGATATGCCTATATATGGTAGTTCAGATGGTATTCCAAGAAAATGTTAAGTTTCCATTTCTACTAGTACCAAGTTATCAGGCCAAAAATCCTTAATAATCATTTCATGGGTGGACTGCAGTGCTCAAGTCCAACTACTTAGCAGACAACTAAACTTTTCAGCATGTTTGGAGAATCCAGTTTCCTATATTAATCAAATAAACAGAAGTAGGAATGCACTTTTTGGGAAATATCTGGACCATGCGGGGATGATACACATTCCTTTAAAAAAGTAGTACCCAGAGCCAGCAAGAACTTTCCACCGATCAACTTGAGTAATTACTAATAAGGCTACTAGCCAATAGAAAAACCCATCCAAGACTAAGTATGATAAAATGGGTGCTACCATCATCACAGAGAACATTTACAAAGAAACACACAGTTCACATAGAACAAACCTGCACAATCTCCTTCTTTTTGTGAACCTCTCCTTTTGGAAGTGGAACATACTCTTCTGCTTCCAGATCAAATTCTGTAGCAAAAGCATCACTTCTACCCACTCTTTTTACTGCTCCACTATTTGCTTCAATGTATATAACATCACCAACAGCTACCTGCATGTTGTATCAGGAAAGTGGTATCAAAAGAACAAATGGCCCAAAAATAAAGTGTACTTCAACACGAAGATGTTAAATAATCAACTAGGCAAAACAAATAGTTTTTTTATTCTTCATTCATACACAAAAAATAAATGATAACAGGAGGACCTTACCTTTTCCTTAATCAATGCATCATAAATGGTGGGATCCAACTTCAGTTGCTTGGTTCCTTTAACAGTTTTTAATCCAATGATGACGTGGCTGATGCTTTTACCATAACCACCTGTAACACTCTCTGTTTCTTCTGGTGTGAGTTCTGTCACCTAAAATGAAACTATCAAAACATCAACTGAAACCAACCAACTCAAATATAAAAGTAACATTATCACACCAAATTATTTACAAAATATTTGATATCATTAGAAACTTGCCTCTCCTTCATAGACCTCTTTATTTTCCTTGATACGCAGACCAATAGCTCGTCTAAAATTTTCCATTAAAACCTCAGTTTTCTTTACTTCTGATGAATATACTTCTGATCCAACCATTGGGCAGAATGGAACCTGCAAACAAGAACCATTAACCATTAAGAAAAAAAACACTATCCCTAATGGAATATGAACCAAGAAATCTCATGAAACATCAGATTACTAATTAACATTACATTTCAGATAACAGACGAAAAACGTGAGGAATACCTTACTCCCAAGCTCCTGGGATATTCCAAGAGCCAGTGCTGTCTTTCCAGTACCAGGAGGTCCAGCCAGTAAAAGTGCCCGACCAGCCATCTTCTTCTGTCGTATCATATCAACAACAAGACCAGCAGCTTCTCTCGCTTCCCCCTGACCCACAAAGCCAGCGGCCCAAGGTATTGCTCTTCCATTGGCCTGGAATAGAATGACACCCAAAAACCCAAATTATATTGTCATTCACATGGAGATCACTCCAGAAAACAAAATGAAAAACTAAACCATGGTTATACACAATTGGAGTTAAGCTGACATTAATCTCCTGATTTTGAAATTTAAAGAATAGATTTATGAACCATTTTTATGCCTCCAGATGGCAGAAAAACTGACGTTTTAAACTTCTCCATTTCATTAGTTGGTTTCTTTGCTGCCAGGAGTATATTTACTTACTACACTACCATGAATACAGCATCATCTGAAGATAAAGCATCGAACTCTAATTTCTAACACAACCACATGGAGTGTGAGTGTTATAACAGACGGCATTTTTTTTTTTTTTTGGCAAGAGTAAAACATGAAGCATTAGCAACAAACCGTTTATCTCTGATACGCATGCCCATTCAGTGTACTAAATAACCTAACATTTCAGCAAATAAACGAGGAATGACAGTAAAATGTAGTGCACCTAACAAAACCTAAAACCATAAACCCTAAAATCGAAAAAGGCAAACTACTTTACAACAGGAAAAAGGAAGAACCTTCAAGATAGCTTTGAAATATACTACAAGACGACATATGTTTATGGGTAATCAGTATTTAGAACAAAAACAAATAAATAGAGAGAGAGAGAGAGAGAGAAAGACCTCAAGACCAAGGCCTTTGATGTGGGTATGAGTGGCTATGCGGTTCTTCTTGGTGGTGGACTGAACCTCTTCTATCCTCACCTTGTCCATAAGTTGCAGTGGAGCTGTGAGGCCTCTCTCTCTCACTTTTCTTCAATGAAGCTGCTTTGGTTTCTCCAAAAAGAAGCGATCAGGTAAAAGGGTTATGTTGCTGTGCATCAGGGCAAAAAGGCCATTGTACTGTTCATTAGTCAACATAATCAAGAGGGCAACCGGTTAAGTAGGGGCACAAACATCATTTCACTATTCCTAATGAACAGTCTAGAACAGTAACTCGGATTTAGTTTTAGTATATACTAGCCTCCCTGCACGCGCTTCGCTTTTTTTTAACGACGCACGACTTACAAAGTTTTCTAAATATTTTTTCGCAATTGAATTTATATAGACGCCGTTTCAACAGTTTCATATTTTAATCGCACCCGTGTGATATATCGTCGTCCTAAAGTTTTCCTTTATCGCCGGTATTTTTCTAGACATCACATCTTAAAATACGGGCGATAAAGGAAAATTTTTAGGACAACGATATATCATACGTGTGCAATTAAAATATGAAACTGTTGAAACGGACATCTATATAAATACAATTAAAAAATATTTACTGAAACTTTGTATGTTGCGCATAGCGCGTGTGATTAAAAAAGTCTCTCAGACGCACTAAGCGCGCAGGGAGGCTCGTTTGTTTATTAAATGCTATTTTAACGGTAAAAAAAAAATCCAACGGTTGAAATTTAAATCCAAAGATCAAAATAATATTTTAACTTAATCTATATAATATTCAACATCAAAACTCACCCCAAACTCTATAAATACCCACTCATTTCTCAAATAATCTACCAAAAAAATTATATTTGTAGAATTTCAATTTTTTAAGGTCAAATTCTTCAAAAAATTAAATTATGAAGTTATTTAAAACGATTAAATGAAGAAAAGTTATCCATAAAAAAAAAAAAAAACTTAAACCATCTTAAACAATTTAATAAAGTTGTGGACTTAAAATTTGAGTCCGGAGGGTTGAAAGAAAAAACTATTTGAGTCCGGGCAAAACCCAAATGGTTAATTTTTGGCAGGGGAAAATTTGGGTTTAGCCCCAAATGGTTTGGAGAAGGCCTGAGGTCATATTTAATACAGATCATTAGATTAATCCAACGACACATATAATTTCTAATTTAAACCATCACTCATTCTCCTTACCTTTCCCAAACTCTTTAGATTGAGCACTGCAATAAACTTGTCTTATCTCAAATAACTTTTCAAGATTTAACTTGAAATTTCATATCCGGAAAGTAATAGGAGTGGCAGCTTTCAATTGAAACAAAAAGAAACCCTAGAAACCCAAAGTCTTATTTTCCTGGAAAACTCATACTCCACTGCTTTCTACTGTTGATTTAACAAATGCACCAGTAAACTATGCGAAGAGCTCAGAAGCAAAACTGAACTGCAGAAAAGCATTTTACGATTTCCGTGTCCAACTATATTCGAGAAAAACTAACTGGAGGAAAAACCACAGTAAATTACGCATAGAATACTCGCCAAATAGATGGAAGTCTAAAACGTTAAATAAATAAAACCCAGATACAATCCCCAATCTGAAAAACCATATCTACGGGTACGGGGATTATTTAACTAAATAAGTAAAGAAAGAGAGAGTGAGTGAGTGAGAGAGTGAGGGAACCGAACCTAACACCGCCTGTGCAATTGAGGTAATGCTGATCCAGTAGAGAACTGAAGTGTGCAAACCCTAAATCGTTTTGCCCTGTTTATTTATTTGTTCTGTTTCTGATGAAAAACCCTAGCCACAACGCCTAAAAGACGCGCGCGCCTCTTCCTCTCGCCTCCTTTTAAAGGTTCCCTCGTCTGATGTGACAGCTATATTTCCCCTTTTTAAATTTTTGGGCAAAATTGTAAAGACCTCCATTTTAAAGATGATTGCCATTTTTCCTTTTTCTTTATGGATATTATTTATTGATATAAGACTTAATTTTATGAATAACTCTGCTATATTTATTGATATAACACTCCGATGAGAGAAACTTATATGTAACTTTGTTTGTTATGTAGCATTAGCTTCTCCGCACGCGTTTCCGCGCATGTGAGATGCATTTTTTTATAAAAAAATTAAATTTATTTTAGAATTAAAAAAATAATGGGTAATTGTGTTCCATGAAAATAGGATTCATTATCTGTTTTTTTTTAATTTTAATTTTTTAAAATATGAAAAAATGTGAACTTACCATATTATTCTCATTTAATTAATAATTTTAATTCTTAATGTTTGGATTAACTAAAAACATTTTTTGATATTTTGAATGTTTTACCATTCTCTGCATTTTTGTTTATATAATTTTGGAATGGTTAAAATCATTTACGAGGAGAAGCATCTCACACATGCTTATAAAGAGACTCCTCGTATGAGGACAAGATTCTGAACATCATATGTAACTTTCACAGCAATTGAAGAAGGTAAATTACATAACCAAACACAAGGATTTAAATGATGTCTAGCATTTCCTAAAGTATCTACTAACATTAGCTCCCGGTAAATATGCTAAAGAGAATAATGTATGGTTTCTATACCATCCTGTGTTTTTACATCAAGTCATTGCTTTTGAGCGGACTAATTTCATGTATTTAGCTCACTTGCCCATATGTAACGCTTCAGTCTGAGTGATGAGGCAGAAGGCAAAACCAACAAAGCAAATAAATTAAAGGCAAGAGCTTCTGGTCACAAGAAGATAATTATTTTAGGAAATAATGGTCTTTATGCTTACTGGTCTTCTTTTTAGATCAAGAGGCGCACAACATTTACATCTTGTGTAGGAAGAATTGGGAAGAAACCATCTCTCTCTCTCTCTCTCTCTCTCTCTCTCTCTTCAACAGAAAAATGAAAGTATAGCTTGACTTCTGATCACAAGAAAACGATTATCCTAGGAAATAATCATCTTATATTTAGTAAGACTTGGCCTTATAGAATAAACCATCCCTCTCTCTTTCTCATCGACATAAGAAAATGAAAGAAAGCATAGTTTTGTACCCAGCCCCTGGTTCTCACCAAATCATCTCCATGGTAGAATTAGCAAGGTTAATCTCCCAACACCATCCCAACTTGCCCATAACGATTCTACTCACAAGTTCCACACCTTTTGAAACCTCCACCACATCCTCCACTTACATCAACCTCATCTCATCTGATCAAAACCAAACCAACCCCAATCTCCCAATCTCCTTCTTCACCCTCCCCTCCCTCCATCTTCACCAATCCCACATCGAAAACCCTGTAGAATCCGCAATCGAATTCATGCGTCTCAACATCCCCAATGTCCTCCAAGCCCTCGAAACCATTTCACAAAGTTCAAAAGTCTTAGCCTTTATCACCTCCTCTGTCCACCACCCATATGACCCTCAAATCCCAACGTACTTCTACTTCACCTCCTGCGCCTCTGCTCTTGCTCTCTTTCTCTACCTACCCATCATCCACAACCAAACACCCAAGAGCTTCAGAGACCTAAACGCCGCCGTTCTCCACTTTCCCGGATTGCCACCTCTCCGAGCCTCCCAAATGCCCTTGCCTCTTCTCAACCGCGGAGGCCCTGCGTACGAGTACTTTCTCAACTTCGCTGCTTGTCTTCCAAAATCACAGGGAATTATAACGAACACCTTCCAAGCACTCGAGCCATCTGCAATCAAAGCCATAAGCAATGGTTCTTGCGTTCCAAATCATCAAACCCCGCCAATATTCCACATCGGGCCATTGAATTTCGATGCTAAAAATCGGGCTTCAAGTGCCTGTGAAGACAGGTCAACTTCAACCAAGTGTTTGATGTGGTTGGATGAGCAGCCGAGCCAGAGCGTCGTCTTCTTGTGCTTCGGGAGCAGAGGTGCGTTCTCCGAAGCACAATTAAGCGAGATTGCCATGGGTTTGGAGAGAAGCAAACAGAGATTCTTGTGGGTCGTGAGAAGCCCTCCGGGTTCGAGCTCGGTAGAGCCGGATCCGGAGATTCTGCTACCCAAAGAGTTCTTGGAGAGGACCAAAAACAGAGGCCTGGTAGTGAAGTCGTGGGCTCCACAAGCTGCTATTTTGCGCCATGGATGTGTAGGTGGGTTTGTGACTCATTGTGGGTGGAATTCAGTGCTTGAAGCAGTGACCTACGGGGTGCCAATGGCGGCGTGGCCCCTGTATGCAGAGCAGGCGGTGAATGGTGTTGTTTTGGTGGAGGAGATGAAGCTGGGGATACCAGTTGAGTCAAAAGAAGGGTTTGTGAGTGCAGAGGAAGTGGAGAAGAAGGTGTCGCTGTTGATGGATGAGAAAAGTTTGAGAGAACGAAGTCAAGCTATGAAAGCAATGGCTTTGGCTGCCTGGAACAACGGTGGGTCTTCGTTCACTAGTTTTTCTAAGATGGTAACTTCTTGGAAGCAATAGTAGTGCCACGTTCTGTTTGATTGAATTTTTTTTTTGGGTCAACTTCTGTTTGATTGATTGACCATAGCACTTGTGCAATTTTCTGGTTTTATGTTACTCAAACTCATCAATAACTTTTCTTCAAGGATAGGCGGGTTAGGACTCAAGTTCGAGTCTCTCTTCTTGTAAATTAGATTAAGTAATTTAGATTATAACTTGTTTTTATAAAATAAATATTCTTCAAAAAGTACCCAAATTTTAGGAGTAGTTTCAAATTAGTACCAAACTTTTAAATGACTATGTGGCAAACGTAGGCCAATCTTTGTGTTGATGTGGACTTAAAAAGTTAATAAAAACCAAATTACATTTTGAAATAATTAAAACAAATTAAAAGTACAATTTATAAATATTATAAATTAAAAAAATGCAAATAAATAAAAACACAGCCCACTGTGCCTCCAACACGACCCCATCCCCATCTTAGCCTCAACCCTAGCCACCTCTCCCCATCCCATCCCCACCATGACCCATCCTCCATCCTCGGCCTAACTCTCCCACCTACAGCAGTTCTTAGAACACTTCTACTCATTTGTCATGACAAAGGGAAATGACAAATAAGGTTACTTATTTACATAAATGGTATGTCCTAGCAATTGATTTTTTGCTTTTCCACCTATTATCATGGCAACCCAAGGAAAATTACTATTCACATGAGATTAATTTTATTTATACGTATGAGATTAATAAATAAAAAATTGCTAGGTATTTATAATAATTTTTTTTGAATGTTTTTCAAATTTTTTATTTGTTGTTGTCAGCACCATCAGGCAACATTTGGGCTGATCTTGCCTTCAGCTAGCCCAATCTTGGTGGAGCCGACCTCCTGCACGGGCTAGATTTGCTTGGTGGAGTGGGTTTTTGTAGCTCAAGGGGTCTTTTGCCATGGCAAAACAAATAGCTGGAAGTGCTTTTACTAGTGAACTACACCTTTTTTGAGTTTATAAAGTCTTTTATTTCTAACATTATTCATAAGAAATGAAATTTTCGTTCGTGGTTATATTTTATTTACTATTTATTCTTGATAGCACTTAAATATTGCAATGATTTAACAATTTTAACATAATACTTTATTTATTTTATGATTAAAATAATTTTTAGTTGTGAAGGTTAGAAAACATATTAAACACAAGAATTATATAAGTGAAAGTGAAAATGAAATTGCTTTTCTTTTTACCAAACACTTGAATAGAAAAATAATTTCAACGTATGCCATTTTTAGTCATTAGACGCAACTCACAACACTTTTACACAAAATTTATCAAACACTCATAAACTGATAATTGTACCAACAACACTTTTAACAAAAATATTATCAAAAGCCAAACTGTTTTTTCTCATAGCTGATTTCTCTCACAATAAATCTGGCAGTGATTATTTTCACACCATAACAATGTCATACTAGCCTTTAATGTAGCAATTCAATTTGTCGATACCATTGGGAGATGTATGTGTACCTTGCTTTATGGTAGAAACCTCTTGAAATTTTCATACTTTACTAATCCGTAATTAGATGAAGAGGAATATTGATGATGAATTGAACTGATAATGAATTGAATTGAGGAGTCGTCAGAATCCAAATTCCATTGGAGTTGTTTACTAAACTATTTGGATTCAGGGATTGGAATTGTACTGATTCCATATAAGTTGTTTATTAAATTCCCCTGAATTAGAATTGAAACTAATTTAACGATTAAAAATAAATTTTTTTATATACAATTTTTTAATTAAAAAATAGAAAAAAAATAGAAAAGTATTTTTTTAATAGATTCTTGTTGGGTACAACCTTTGGAATTATTCTTCTTTTTTCGTTTTAATTTGGAATTTTGAAAAGTGTGTGCGGATATAATGGGTAGAAAAAATAAATTCTTGATGGGTTAGTTCTCTAACATTTAGAATACAACATCCCACTCAAGAGTCCAATTCCTCCAAAATCAAGAATCCTAATTAAGAATCCTAATTACGAATTAGTATACATGCCATTAATGCTCTTCATTCATTTGAGCATTGTAGGGGACTTTTTCTTCCGGCAGCTATAATTGGGTCAAAAAGGCGATTGATGAAATTGTCCCCTTTGTCTGAGTTTGAAAATTAAGCCCAAAAAATGCTTCGAAAGGGCAATAGAGCCTTAGGAAGTATTTTGGTAACCTTCACCAGCCATGGCGTCTGCTGAGCCGTCACTTATCATGAGGGATCATCTTTATTCCATAGACGACAGACTGAAAAGAGGAAGGCCGCCTCCTTTGCTCAAGAATGCCAATGAAGACATAATCCTTGATGGGGAGCTAGCGCCAGAAGTGACCCTAGTAATGGATCCCGCATCCATATCAAGGTGTTGTATAGAGAGGGATCTATTTCGGCCCCTTATTTTTCAAGATCCATGCGGCACCGGCAAGGGCTGGTGGAGTGGGTTGACCATGAGTTGAGGAATCCGTCTACCTGTCACATCTTAAGACAGGCAAGGGTGTTGGATGCCATCTTTATTTCTAAGGCTCGTGACATCCATATTGAAGCCAAGATGCTCTGACACATGGTTAAGCGATAGAGTATTGAGACACACACCTTCATTTGTTCATGGGGAGAATTTACCCCCACACTTAAGGACGTGGCCAAAATTTTCCATCTCCCGCTTTGGAGTAGCCAAGATCCCTTCTGCATTGTGCTGACTTCGGAGGATGAACTAAAGCTTGAGGCCTTACGGAAGGGTGCCCCGACATCTCATAGTACTTCTCTGAGATTCAACAATTGGATTCAGTTTTTTGGTGATGATAGCTGGGATGAGTCATGTCGTCTTGCTGCATTTGTATCATTATGGCTAGGGAGATTCCTCTTTTGTGATTTCTCCCAAGACTGCTTGCACGAGAGGGTGTTTCCATTGGCCTTGACAATAGCACGGGGTAGCATGATTCCTCTAGCCCCCATGTTCTTGAGGTACCTATACCGATTGCTCGATCAGATTCAGTTTCTTGAAAAAGGGACGGCAAGAACTATGGCTGTGGAGACTTTCGTGAACTCCAGCTTTCTGCAAATCTTCTTATGGGATTGCTTCAAAGGGATAGATGTATCTCCACTTCCCTATCCAAAGGCTAAGTCACTTGTTCATTCTGACAAGGGTTTCTACGTGCGGGATAGTCTCCCTTTGATCTGTAGATGGTCTCGTCGAATGCAAAGAAAGGACCAATTTCTTTTAGAGATATTGGATGATGTTGAGAGATTCATCTTCCATCCTTACTGTGCTTTATCATAGGGATTTAGAAGTATACCCCTCTATATTGATTTTGATGTTTTGGTCGAGGCCCGCCATGCCGTACGGAGTTGTCGATTCTACGCAGAGAGGCGTTGTTAAGTGTTGCATGCCTTTCTTTGCCCACACTTAGGGACGATCACTCAGAGGTTTCTGTGAATTATTCTCTTTATCGGGTCAAACGACAGCTTGGATTTGACTAGGGCGTGCCTTCCAATCCCAGCCATGGAGATTCTTTGACATTACATAGGATTTTTTGGACCGGGACAACAGAAGATGACAGACCTCTTGCCCTTGCTCTGGCTAACCGGCGGCGTGTTGGTGGTCTCTCAAAGTGTAACAACCCAAACCTAAATTTAATATTTAATTATTAATTTATTGGAAGAAAAGACTAAAATGCCCTTAGATTATTTTTTATTGAGAAAAAGATTGACTTTTTGACCGAGAAAGAATTTGACCGTTTCACTTACACTGCTATGTAGAGCGCGATTTAAACGAGTCCGTAGACACGTATTAGGCTCGAATTGGAATTATAATGAAGAAAATACGGTCAAAATACGCTCAAGGGCAAAATGGTAATTTTGGGAAATCAGGATTTTTTTAAAACCTCGGCTTCTCTCTCTCCCGATCCCCCTGTTTGGTGCATGATTCCGCCTCTCCTCCCACCACCGCCACGAGCACCCGACCCACCGGACGGACCCGAACCACCGGCCACTCCGCCGATCTAGCCCGGTCATCTTCCCGCCGCCTGCCGCCTCGAACCGTCGGAAAAACCATGGTTTCCACCGGTTTTTGACAGAACTTTGGCCAGCGGTTTCTCCCTCCTCCGGCCACCAATCCGGTCGTGTGAGGTATGAATTTCTAGCTATTTTTCATGATCTAGCTGATGGTTGAGTAGGATTTGAGGAATTTCTAGCGTGAGAGGGTTAATTTCGAACCTAGGATTCGGCCGGTTTTGAGACCACGGTTTCAGCCACTTCCGGCCACTTTTTGGGGTGGGTCCAAGAACAAAAGTGGTTCCAAATAGGGTGTTTTACCTAGGATAGGAGTCTTGAGCCGAGTTGTTGAGTTTTTCCGGCGAGGCGTTATCGCTTTAGGCACCACGCGCTGCTAGCGCATGTGGCGGCGCGTGGGCAACAGGGTGGGGACCACAGTCAGTCCTAGAATGACCTCCTAGTCCTCACGAGCGCGTAGGATTTCGCGGAACTTAATTCGGATATCGTTTGGACCCCGAACGGATCTCGCCTAGTATGCGATTTCCGGGTTCAATACGTTTGAACCATTGGATTGTAGTTAATTCCAAGTATGTTAATCTAGACTTTCCCAGGATCGTATAGTATTTGGCGGATCGTAAAACGGAGTCCCTGGATACTCCGCAAACGCCAGCCCTAGAGTATGTTTTACTGGATAATTGAACCACATGTGTCGAGGCGGTGAAAGAACTACGTGTGGCTTGATCCTCGTAAAGGGTACGTAGGCAGCCTACAGCGCAGCCACGAGATAGGGCCCGAGTTTGTGTTATCGCCTGGGCATTTTGGTCATTTACGACCCACAGTGCACTAGGTGTCAGTGATTCGACCCGGATTTCAAAGTGGAATTTGGGTCGGTCGCTTCACAAAGGCCTACAAAAATTATTGGAATTGCTGCTTAGGTTGATTCCTACCATCATTCATCATGCTCACTGTATCGAAGAGAAGGCCATCTCCTAAGTGAGAAATGGAACCTGCCATTCATTTCCAAAAGTTGAAAAGAAGAAGCGGGCTGTTAATGAACCTAAAACGTTAATTCCCAAGGTAGCGGCGAATGGCCCCTAGCTTGAAAAAGGGTGCCTTCCTAGAAATTTTACCACAGTAGCTGTAGCTTCCAAAGAAGAACAAGCGCTGTAAGCTCTGTCTCTTCGCAGAAGTCTCACCATTCTTTTGTTTCCTTTTGCTTCTCCCCATTTTTCTTGTATATTTAATTTTATTATTATTATTATTATTATTATTATTATTATTATTATTATTTTGTATACAGGTACTTCCCAAAACAAAGGCAAAGGTAAAGAAGCTCTCGTGATCCCGGTTACCAAGCATGCGCATTCTCCAAACAAGGTTTGCCAGTACCGCAAGAACAAGGGTGAAGACTCGGGGCCCAAGGTAGTGGTAATGGTTGATGATGATGATGATGGCAGTGACGAAAGTGGTGATGCAGAGACTGAGATTAGCACCCACAGGCAAGAGAGCACTCACAGCACAAGCGGCATGGATGAGGACCTTGATGAAGACCAATACTATAGTCGTGATGAAGACAAATACCCGGATTTTAACACTCACTTGGAGGAGCCAGATATCTCAGATATCCCTCCCAAATTGGCTAGTGACCGTGGGCAGCGTGTTGACATTGAATTGGTATCAAATAACCTTCTTGCTTGTTCTACTTGGTATGTTTACGTTGCATGCTGCCTGTTGTGACCTGCAATTTATACATTGTTCTTCTCCCGCAGTTGTGCCCACCGTTGAGGACACTACAGGTGACTCATTAGAGGCCGGCTTTGACTTTTCGCCATCATCGACGCTACCCTGGTCTTCCACGGTGCACTTCTCGCTCTGCGCTTTAGGCACATCTTACACTACTGCCAATGCTACTTTCTACTCTTCTTATCCTCGGCACATCCGATATGGTCACGACACCTCTCCACCACTTCAAAGAAGGTCGCTCTTACTCCTCTTATCTCGAGCGATTCGACACGTTGACACCTCTCCACCACTTCCAAGCATTGCGCCTCTTACTCCTCCTATCCCGAGCGCATCCGACATAGCTGCGACCTCTCGATGCCTTTAGCTATGCTGCCTCTTACTCCTTCTATCCTAAGCACATCCAACATAGCTGCCGGCACCTCTCCACACCTTCCAAAGGTCTTGCCTCATCCGAGATTATTGACGACACCATAAGAATGGTGATGCTTTTGTCACAGTGTACCTCTGGGGGGCATTCATCCGAGAAAAGCATGTCTTGGCAGGATTGAGAAAATTCCTTCACTGCATTCAAAGCCTTTTTTTACGGCTGTGTCACAATTCTTCAATCCATCGACGAGCTTCTTCCGCTTTGCAACAAATTCAATGGTTATGTGGCATTCCAAGGCGCACTTGTGCATCCAGAGACGGTTGTGGTCTTGAGAAAATTCATGGACAAACACGGGAGTTTCATGGAAGCTACCGATATCACCTCTTCTTTCTCAAGGTGTGTCGCCTTTCGAGCCCTGGGCTTAGTGCTTCACGGGAAAGACACCATGCAGCTTCTTGATATCACTAATCACAAACTATTTTGTTGGCGGGACGCGATATATGAGGCCATAACTCTGGGCTTTCATGTGGACTTCCTTCTCAACCTCGTGAAAGACCTAGCACGTGCCGTCTTCGGAGCGCGGGTTATCCATAGCATGGCATTATCACATGGTTCTGATGAGATAAGAGCTGTTGCCAACTCCTTGAATATTAAACAGCGAGAATTAGAGGACAAGCACCGAGAATTACATGCTCTCTTTCTTGCTAAAGGCGCTTTACGCTAAAGTCTTGAATGCGTGGCGGAAGCAAAGCTGAGCGTCTCCTAGGGCTTCCTCCATCTTCTTCGGGCATTCCCCATAGCCTCAAGGTATGTAGCTCATTCCTCATTTTTTTTTATCATGCTACTTCTTCCAGCATCAGCTAGCCTTGACATATACCTCCTCTCTTTTGCAGGTTGTTCTTCCTTGGCTTGGTGACCGATTATCTTGGCGCATACTTTCTTGGGACCATGGGACATACCATTCTTCAGCATGTGTAGTTTTATTTCTTCTTGCCAAGGCTATGTATTTTATTTCGAATGTTCCAGTAGCTATGACTTTGTGATGTAATATTGAACCATTAGAGTTTGTATTATTTTCTGGATGCTTTGAGACACATTATAACCTGCATGCCTTTTATATATATATATATATATATATATATAGCTCGGTTGGACGTAAATTGTTTCTGCGAATTTGCTTGAGATTTTCTGACAGGTTGGGTATCCTTGAAAACAAGGTACATGCTGTCAAAATTTCGACAGGAGCAGAATTTCTAAAGTTTCTTTTGCATAGTTTATCTAACCTCTAGGTTCGAAAAATAGCTTCTTGCTTTGCCAAAAAAGGGTCAGGCTAGTATGTGCATGATTTTTACCAAGGTTTTATAAAACTCCCAGATGTTGCGTATCATGTTATTCCAGCACCTCAAGATTGCATGTTTCTTTGTAATAGATCAGTTTTTTCGTGTCTTATGCTATTTTTTGCTTAAGCATGATGCTTGTTGATGGTTCGGGACCCCATCCAAGTGACTTCGCTTGGCATGTCTTACTGCTAAGCAGCATGTTTTATTATTATTTTTTTATAAAGAATTTTGGGAAACGTGTAAGTAATAGTAAAATTTCAAGGACATAATACCTTTTTTTTTTATAAAAAATATTCCTTCATTCTCATTGCAAAGCCCATGCTACCATGACAGTGCATCATACAAAAGTGTATTTTTTTTTAAAAAAATACGAAAGTAAGACAGAAGGAATTCATATTTAAACAAAGGGAAATACGATAACAAAAGGTGCTGGGCATAAAATTAACTTAGCAGTAATATGGCTTGAGCCACTTCCCGTTGATGGGATCCGTTAGCGTGCCTTCTTTGACAGAGACCAAGCGATAATAGCCGCTGCTGTAAACTTCTTTGACTGCAAACGGGCCTTCCCATTGCGGAGCAAACTTGGAAGGTCCCGACACTTGTCTTCTCACATGCTCCACAACTTTTAGCATGAGGTCTCCTTGCTTGAAGGTTCGAGGCTTGACTATCCTGTTATAGGCTTGGGCTACAGATTTGTGGTATAACATTGTCTGTCTTTCGACTTCCGCTCTTTTTTCATCCAAAGCTTCGAGGTCCAGTGAGTCAATCCGAGGTCCAGCAGGAGGTTGTTAACGGCTGATACTCTGGCAGTAGGGATGGTAATCTCTACCGATGAAATGGCATCGGATCCATACACAAGTGAATAAGGCGAGAAACCCGTGGCACTTCTTGGAAAAGTGCAGTAAGCCCATAAAGCATCCGGCAAGTGAACACTCCAACCTCCTTCATACTCATAGACCATTTTGCTTAGGATCCTCAATAAAGTTTTGTTTGTGGCCTCCGCTTGACCATTTCCTTGTGGGTAATAGGGCGTGGAGTGACGATGCTTGACATCGTAGCCACTAAGCATCGAACTTACTTGCTTATTGACAAATGGGGTGCCATTATCAGTGACAATCTTGTACGGGATTCCAAATCTACATACGATATATTCACAGATGAAATTTGTAATGGCAGCCCTCGTGGCCTTCCGAAGAGGAATCGCTTCAACCCACTTCGTGAAATATTCAGTGGCAGTGAGGATCCATATGTAACCATCGGATGGTGGATGGATAGTCCCAATCAAGTCAAGCCCCCAAGTGTGAAAGGGCCAAGAAGTGCGCATGTCCTGCAGTAACGTGGGAGGCTTGTGACTTAAATTGGCGTGGACTTGGCATGTGTAGCACTTCTTCACAAAGTTGTATGCGTCATCCTTCATAGTAGGCCAATAATACCCAACACTCAGCAGCTGCCAGTGAAGCCTTTTCATTCCTTGATGCTCACCACACTTTCCAGCATGAATTCTTGCATGACTTGTTGTGCCTCTGACTTTCCCAAGCATTTTAATGGCTCACCTTTGAACCTTTTGCGGTAGAGAGTCGACCTGTCTATGAAGTACCTTTTCATTGTCTTTTTGAGCTTGCGAGCATGCTTGGGATTGGTTGGCAAAACTTTGTTGATGAAAGATACCAAGTATGGAGCCCTCCAATCCTCCGTAAACGAGACGGTGAATGATTCTTTGGTGGAGGGTATCCTTGCATACTTTGGACAATTGGCTTGCATTTCAGCTGCTTGTTTTCTCATTTTTGGCTAGTAATAACCCTTGCATTGGAAATGCCGATACAAGCTGATTATTGGCTCCAAATTGCAAGTGACCTCATGTACCTCTTGGAGCTTCACTCATGCTTCTGTTGTCCCTATGCAGCAGGTCAAAATACCTCCTGGAAGGCGCCTCTGTACAGCTCCCCGAAGATGATCGCATAATCTTTCAATTCCTTGATGTTGCTTTCCTTGCCTATTTTTTATTTCACAGGCTTCCTCCAGTCGTCTTCTTCTAGCCGCTCCTCTTGTGCCATTGCTTCAATCACTGGCATGTCTTTCTTAATCACGATGATGTTGGGTTGTTCTTTAACAAATGAAAGCTTCGATCCCAAAGTGGCCAACACATCAGCATATCTATTAGTAACCCTCGGAATATGTTCCAATACAACTTGTTCGAAAGACTAAACAAGCCTTTCAGCAGCTGTACGATATGGCGCCAATGTTGACTATTTCACAGCAAAACTCCTTGCAATTGACTCAGCACTGAGGTTTGAGTCCCCTGTAATTTTAATTCTTTCTATACCCATCTCCCTTGCTGTAGGCATTCCCATGATGAAGGCCTCGTACTCTGCCGTATTATTTGTGCATGGGAAATTTAGCTTGAATGAGAGGGCTGTGACCTGCCCCTCGGGATTAACGAGCACTACACCTGCTTCTACATCGAAAGTAGAGGGTCCATGGTTCCTCTTCTGTAACAACAGCAACTATTTTCGGCAGCTCCCCCATAACTTCCTTAGAAAGGGTTGATTCTTCTACTTCAGGAAATAGAGCCAGCATGTCAATCACGGCTTGTCCTTTGATGGCTTTCGGAGTGGTGCGTGTGATATCAAATTCGGACAGCTGTAGCAACCAACGTGTAAGACGTCCAGATAACACCGGCCTTGTGAACAAGTATCTTATGGGGTCAGACCTCACTATGAGTTGTAGCTTATGAGCAAGGAAGTAATGTCGTAAAAGCTGTGTAGCATAGACAAGAGCAAGGCACAAGAGTTCGGTTTTTGGGTATCTCATTTCAGCTCCCCTTAGCTGCCTACTCACATAATAAATAGGACTTTCTTCTCCACTATGATCATTTTGGGCAAGTAAGGCCCCAACCGCTGTATTTGTTGTAGCCAGATAAAGATTGAGAGGAAGACCCGAAATGGGTGCTCTCATAGTGGGCAGCTTGTTGATTATTTGTTGCACTTGCTTATAGGCTTCTTGGCACTTCTTGCTCCATTCGTACGGCTTGCCCTTCTTAACACTCATAGTGGCAGCAAGACCTGGGATGAAGCGTCGAATATACGATAATCTTCCCATGAAACTTTTCAATTCCTTTGGGTTTCTAGATGGCGCAAAAGAATTTATGGCTTTAGTCTTCTCGAGATCCACATCTATGCCACGCTGGTGTACTTGAAACCCTAAGAATTTACCGGATGAAACCCCGAACGCACACTTCTTTGGATTCATCTTCAATCTGTATAGCCGACACCTTTCCCGCACCCTCCTCAAAACTTCTTGATGGCTTTCTCTGGTCTTGGACTTCACCACAAGGTCATCAACATAGTCCTCCACTTCCTTTCCCATCATGTCATGAAATACTGCTGTCATGGCCCTTTGTAGTTGGCGCCAACATTCTTAAGACCGAACGGCATGACCGTGTAATAAAAATTCCCACATGGTGTTCGAAAGGCTGTCTTTTCTTCGTCTTTAGGTGACATCTTGATTTGATTGTAACCAGTAAACCCATCCATGAATGACAGCAAGCCTTGACCCGAGGTCGATGATAGGATTTTTAGTACCTGCGCAAACAGGGTTAAAATCACTGAAAATACTTGCAAGAATACAAGGTAATTGTAGTATAAATGCTCATGCAAGGTCGTTGTCCCCAAAGATTGTTTGACTAATCTGTAATTAAACTAACTCTTAATTAATAACTAAAATAGATTTTATCAAAGATTTGAAGTTTATGAATTTGAAGGAGATTTGAGACCAAAACGTGGCTGGGCAGATTTGGGCAGATTCTCCTAATCCAATTTGGACTTTACTTCCTAGTCTTATTTTATTTTAACTTAGTTTCCTTGTGGGGATTGGGTAGCTAGGTTTTAGGAGGTATTTAAGCTTCTTTTCACAGCAATTTAGAGAACTTTTTTTAGAACTTCTTTTTGGGCTTTTGGAGCAATTGCTAGGGTTTTGGATTTTCGCTACTTTCAGGTGTTTTCATTCTTACTTATTCGAATGATATTTTCTTGGATTTCAATTATGATTATGTGTAACTAATTCCTTTTGCTAGGGTGAGGCCGTAAGCCTTAGCATGAAAATGTAGTTTTATTAATTTGCTTATAAATGGATGCATGTTTGCTTTGAATTATTAATCACTGTGTTTAAAACTATCTATCGATTTTAATGACCGATCACCATTAGGATATGTAGACAAGTAATTTGATGCAATTTCTGTTGGAACATCACCCAAATTGAGGAGGGCTTCTTGTGATTAGTAATTGTAAGTTCACCTAAGGCGAACATCACGTTCTTAAGGGTTGCATGGTTTTTCAAAGGGTTTTCACAAAGCTTAATGAGTCTTGCATGTTTATATTTGATCCGAACATCACAGACGGATTGCATATTAGATATCGTTTTCGCTTGAACATCACAAGGAAAGTATGTATTAGGAAAACCTAACCTTCAAAGCATATATGTGGAAATTCATAAGTAATTGATAGAATTGCATAGGATTGCGACGGTGTTGGCTAAACCTAGTTTTCTAAATTGTTAGTCTTTAAAAAGAAATCGTTTTTCTTCTTTGCTGTTATTATTTCCCAACTTTCAGATTTCTTTTATGTTAGTTTAATCTTTTCAAATTCATAAACTTCAAATCTTTGATAAAATCTATTTTAGTTATTAATTAAGAGTTAGTTTAATTACAGATTAGTCAAACAATCTTTGGGGACAACGACCTTGCATGAGCATTTATACTACAATTACCTTGTATTCTTGCAAGTATTTTCAGTGATTTTAACCCTGTTTGCGCAGGTACTAAAAATCCTAAGAAATTGGCGCCGTTGCCGGGGATTGTTTTAACTAATTTGTTTTTATCATATTCTTAGTTGATTTTGTTTACAATTTTTCTTTCTCTTCTTTTTATATTATTATATATATATTTTTTTTAATTTTCGTCAAAATATTAATATAAATTTTTTTTTGAACAGCTTTGCTTCATTTGGATTCGCAAATGCATGGTCGAACGGATCGAGAACGCACATCTTATACATTTGATCCGAACTGAGGCGAACTCGCATGCATGAAGAGAAGTTAATTGGGCACAGGGATTCGCAGGACACTTTTCTGCAGAATTTGTTTGTAGACGAGGGTAACATGGCGTTAGAATTACCTGCAGCAGGTAGACCACTCAGAGAGTCATTGGCAGCCCGTGCCACTGATGTTCCTAATTGCATAGTCTATCCGACCCAAGAAGAGGGTGATTCGTTCGAGATCAAGCACCACATGCTTGAGATTTTACCAACATTCCGTGGGCTGCCTAATGAAGATGCGAACATACATATTGCAAAATTTATTGTGGGTTGCAAGAATATTTTGATTAGGGGTTTTTCTGCTGAAGCTATCAAGTTACGTCTTTTTCCTTTCACTTTGAAAGACAAGGCAGAAACTTGGTTATTTACTCTACCAGCTAATAGCATTACTACTTGGCAGCAGTTACACACAAAATTCCTGAACAAATATTATCCAGCATCCAAGACATTGAATTACAAGAGAGAGATTTTGACATTTACACAGAAGCCTAATGAAGAGTTTCATGAAGCATGGGAAAGATATACAGAGATGTACATAAAGTGTCCACATGTTAATATTGATTCAGATACACAGATGAATATTTTCTTTGATGGGCTTAATCCAACATCTAAGAGTCATGTGAATGCATCAGCTGGAGGATCGTTGTCAAATAAATCTGCAAGAGAAGCATTTGAATTATTTGATATGATGGCTACAGAATATCAACAATGGGCAGCAGAACATTCACAGAAAAGGGGAATTTTTGAGTTATCAGCAGGATCTCCTAACATGTCTGCACAAATGGCACAAATGGAGAAGAAAATTGATGCAAAGTTTGACATTATTCTACAACAGATGGCAAGTTCTACACAGCAGCCACCTGCAACAATAGTTTGCACTATCTGCAACATGGCTACACACGATATAATGGGCTGCCCACATAGAGACTCCTACCCAGAGCTTGTTGAACAACATGTCAATATGATGAACAGCTATCAAAGGCCTAGGAATGATGCATATGCCAATCATTACAATCCAGGATGGAAGGATCATCCTAATTTCAAATGGGGTGACAATCAGAATAATGCAAAACCATTCCAGCATGCCCAAAAACCTTTTGTTCCCTCCAAACCATCTCTGGATGATCAACTAGCTAAATTGGCAGCAACAACTCAATCATTCATCGAGGGTAACAATCAAAGATTTCAAAATGTTGAAGCATCAATTAAAAATTTGGAGCAACAATTTGGCCAGCTAGCTGCACAGATTTCAGACAGAGACAAAGGCAAATTTCCTAGTCAAACGATTCCTAATCCAAATGGACGTGAAGATTGCAATGTTGTTCGGACTTTACGTTGTGGAAAAAGTTATGACAATCGTGAAAATAGCATTCAACAGGAGCAGCAAGCAGTGGAGGATAATATAGAAAATTTTGCAACAGCAAAACCTACCAAAATTGCAGAAAAACATAAACGGGCAGATCCAGAAACTGTTCCAAAACAAGTTCCTGAGCGTGTTTATGAGGCCCCAATTCCATATCCAGAACGTTTGAAGCCAAAAGCAAAAGATCAGCAACTCAAGGACTTTATGCAGACATTATCCAATGTTCAAATCAACATTCCGTTACTGGATGCAATCAAGAAAATTCTATCATATGCCAAATTTTTGAAGGAAGTTTGCAGCAGCAAAAAGAAGCTTTTAGATTTGGAAAAAGTCATTTTGATGAGCAGTGCAGTGTTTTGCTACACAAATTGCCACCTAAGAAAAACAGATCCAGGGAGTTTTAATATTTCTTGCACTATTGGAAATTCTAATTTTAAAAGTGCTTTAATTGATTTGGGTGCAAGTATTAATTTGATGCCTATTTCCACATATATGCTTTGAAGGTTAGGTTTTCCTAATACATACTTTCCTTGTGATGTTCAAGCGAAAACGTATATCTAACATGCAATCCGTCTGTGATGTTCAGATCAAATATAAACATGCAAGACTCATTAAGCTTTGTGAAAACCCTTTGAAAAACCATGCAACCCTTAAGAGCGTGATGTTCGCCTTAAGTGAACTTACAATTACTAATCACAAGAAGCCCTCCTGAATTTCAGGGTGATGTTCCAACAGAAATTGCATCAAATTACTTGTCTACATATCCTAATGGTGATCGGTCATTAAAATAGATAGATAGTTTTAAACACAGTGATTAATAATTCAAAGCAAACATGCATCCATTCATAAGCAAATTAATAAAACTACATTTTCATGCTAAGGCTTACGGCCTCACCCTAGCAAAAGAAATTAGTTAGACATAATCATAATTGAAATCCAAGAAAATATCATTCGAATAAGTAAGAATGAAAACACTTGAAAGTAGCGAAAATCCAAAACCCTAGCAATTGCTCCAAAAGCCCAAAAGAAGTTCTAAAAAGTTCTCTAAATTGCTGTGAAAAGAAGCTTAAATACCTCCTAAAACCTAGCTACCCAATCCCCACAAGGAAACTAAGTTAAAATAAAATAAGACTAGGAAATAAAGTCCAAATTGGATTAGGAGAATCTGCCCAAATCTGCCCAGCCACGTTTTGGTCTCAAATCTCCTCCAAATCTGGCCCAAGATAGCTCGTTTTAAAGATACAAATATTCCGAACACTTCTCCAGAAGGTCACGAACCCATCCGAGGTCATATTGGGCTCTAAAATCGCAATAAAAGCCCAAAATGTCACTATTCCAGCACAGCGCACTGCTCCTTTATTTATTCGCCAGGAAATCAGCGCTTAGTGAAAAAGTCTGAAATTCTGACATGATCAAGTTAAGTGACTCACGAACGTCCTCCAACTGGAATTACTCCAAAATTCGTCCATTTGATTATGTTTTGCTCCAGAGGAAGTTGAAAGACCTATATTAGAAATATAATTCAAAGTATCAAAATTCTTCCAAAATATTAACCAAAATATACTAAGAATGGGGTTAAATATATAATATAAAATCGACTCATCAGTCGAATCGATCAAGATATCCATGTTGGGAAGTGGGAATTCATCCTTCAGGCAAGCTCGGTTGAGGTCTCGATAGTCTGTGCATACTCTAATTACTCTAGTCTTATTTTTCACGGGAATAATATTTGCTAACCATGTTGGATGCTTGATTGGCTTGATAAACCCAGCGGCCAGCAGCTTTTCGACCTCCACTTTGATTTGCTTTTCAATTTCAGGATGGAAATTCCTCATTGGCTGCATAATAGGTTTTGTACCAAGCTCAATATTCAAAGTGTGACTCACTAAGTTTGGCACTTCCTCATAGCTCTAAGTGAACATATCTCAAAATTTCCTTAGCAAATATACCAAGGCCTCATTCTCTTCATTTGTCAAATGAACGCTGATGGAGATGGGCCTTGGGGCAGAGGGATCCTCACTCAAATCAATTGTTTCAGCTGCTCACTACCGCTGTTGATCCATCTTGCATGTGTCTAGGTGCTGTCATTGGCTCTTGGAAAGCAAAAGGCATAGGTGTCTTGTCATCTGGACTCTTACTACTGCTTGTTTGCATTGCCTCTCCTCCATACTCGAGGCTTTCCCATAAGACACGGTCAAGCCCCAATCCAGTCATAAGCGATACACGTTGCGCCCATCTGGCAGCGTCGCTTTGAGCATTGGGGATGGTCGTAGGCATGGTTGTTGACCTTCGAGTGCCTCTTCCTTTCTTGATCGACAATGGTGATGAGCTCCTCGTTGCTTAGATCACGAATTTCAGCCCATGAAAGAAGATAGGTCCCGAAATCTTTGGATGGGTTGCTTCCAAAGACTGTGCATTCAGTGTAAAACTCGCCTCGGAGTAATGAGCTTCGTTTTTGTTGAACGGTGCTTGGTTTCCAGGTATGTGGAATGGCCTCAGCCCAATCCTTCCTTTCACACATTGATGGGGTAGAGACCACAAGTTTATGCTTGTTAAGCCATGGCCTTCCAAGTAAAGCATGGTAAGCCACATCTATGTCCACCACATAGAACTTGGTAAGTGACCGGATTGGGCCCACCTTCAAGTTTACTTGCATGTGCGTGACTGTGATTTCAATCTTATTCTCGAAACCGCTGATGTTTGTTTGAGATTGCACAATTTTGGATAATGGAATACTTGCTGCCGTAAGCATAGATAGATGCAATATGTTGACAGAGGAACCTGTATCTACCAAAGCTCTTCTTATAAACACATCGTTGATCTACCCCTCCAAGTAAAGCGGCCTTCTATGATCCAGATATGGGACTTCTATGTCTTCATCCGTGAAGACGATAGCATTGTCATTCTCCAAGAATGACCTTTGTGGTTGAGCAGTGAAGCAATGATGATTAGACTCCGTAGAGATGTTCATAAGTGCTACAAGCTGCTTCTCTTGCTTGAGGCCCGAAGCCAAGTTGGTCAAAGAGTGACTTGAACTTCGGGTTTCTTTGGAGGACTAAGCTGTGGGCCTTGTTTCAGACTTAAATAACGCTCCATCACACTTGTTTTAGCCTCTATAAGGTTATGAAATATTACATGACTATTTCTGTTGTCCCGATGAAGCCCCGAGTAGCATTCTTCGGCATGTCTAAAGCGAAAACTTCATTGCACTGAGTCGTCACCCCATCCATCAGCAAGTGGCCATGGCGTGTTGTAACTTGAAGGCTTCGAATATTTACACCAATATGCCTTCTCCATGTTTCCGCAAGGTTCCCACATAGCTTCCGGCAGCTTTGAGTCATTCCTCCATGAGTGGCACAATTCATTATCATCGAGCAAATCATCGAAACATGTAATAACAGCAGCTACCTCTTTTCCCCTTCGTTTTGGCAAGGGGTCATCATCAATTGTTTGCTTCCTAGAGGGAAGCTCAAGGACTACGTCTTAGCATGTAAAATCCTCCTTAGACCCTAACAGGCAGTAGTTGGATACTCCACAAATTGATGATAACAGTAGTACCTAGGATCATTATTCTCCTCTCTAGTAGAAATTTTGTAGGGTCTAAGAGGCTTGATTGCGCCGTCAGCAATCATCGTGTCAAGGATGGCATGAAATTGTTCATCTTTGCATGGTAGTGGCGGATACATCTCCCTATCCTTCCGTTTGCGTGAGTTGTAGTCGTTGGATGGCTTGTCATCTATGGCTAGTGCTTGGTGTGTCTCCTTCTTATCGCTCCTCTAAGTCCTTTGTCATGTTGGCTTGACAGACATACTTATCTTCCTCACGGCTTCCAGCAGCTGAGAAAATTGACTGATGCCAATATTCTCCAAGTAAACTATGTAATCTGCAACTATGTTACTGATGCAAATTTCGACAAGCGCCAACTCATCCTACTCATCGTAGCAATCCAACGCCAGGTCTCGGAATCTGCGTACAAAGTCCACGGGATCCTTGCCATGCTTTTGATGAGTGTTGTTGAGTTGAGTGGTGGTAACCCTTTCTTCATGCTGGAAATATTTCTTACAGAACCTTCTTGCCAAATCTTCCCAAGAGCAAACAGAGCCTGGTGCCAATGTTGTGTACCACGTATAAGCACGATCGGTAAGGCTCTTCGAAAACTCTCGCAACCGGAGATTACAATCACCTTCGTGTGGCCCCAAAGCATCGATGAAACGATTAACATGCTTCTTTGGGCTTCCCTTTCTTCCATCAAAGAGGACAAAGGTTGGTGCCTCATAGCCTTTAGAATATGGTTGCTGGAGCAAGCTTGATGGATACGGTGGTTGAAGAAGGTACTTCCAATCCTCCTGACTTTGACTCAATTCTTTTTCTAGCATGGCAACAACGTCCTTTTAGGTGACAAAAAATGGTCTTTTTTGTTCAGACTTATTTCCAGCAGCGGCATTCCTCTTGTATGTGTCTCTTATTTTCTTCGCTTGGCTTCGGAGTTGAATTTTTGAGCTCTTTTATCATTTCTTCCATTTCCCTCTGGGTATCTCCCATAGCATGGATGGCTACTACAAGGTCTGTGAGGGTAAAAGTTCCTTCACTTACACGTTCTTCTTCTCTAGATAAGGCATGTTGCCTTGATTCCGAGTCAGCATGGCTTGGCTTGTCTTGGGAGGTCATGTTGTTGCTTTTGGTCTTCTTTCTTGGAGGCATTGATGAAGATAATGGCTTAATCCCCAGTAGAGTCGCCAATTTATGTAGGGGACTTTTCTTCCTAGCTGTAAATGGGTTGGGCTGAAAAGGGTGATTGATGAAATTGTCCCTTTTGTCTGAGTTCGAAAATTAAGCCCCAAAAATGCTTCTAAATGGCAGTAGAGCCTTAGGAAGTATTTTGGTTACATTCACCAGCCAAAACGATGGCAACTTACAGGTGATTTTTGCATGCTTACTAATAAACTTTGGAGCTTGGCATGAGAGGCATGTGGTATGGAAGCAAAATCAACATGAGTTTAGCACTGAGGGAAAATTTGGGCTTTCTTGGGGGGAAAAGGAAAGTGTTTAGGTGAGAAAGGAGAGGTTTGTGAGAGATTTGGCTAAGAAAGGGTGAAATAAGGAATAATGTTCTTCTGGCTGCTTGACAGATGTTCTGTCTGCCAAAAGAGAAGAATGGAGAAGAGGGTGAATAGTACACGAGATTACTGAGTTTTTGCAAGTTAAAGAGAAAGCTTGCTCTCTAAATCTGAATTGATTTCGTTGGGTAGAAGATGCCTTATTTTATAGCCGCTGGAAACCATTACTTCCCTAAGAAACCCTAATGGCTTTCACCCATTTTGGCTAAGCTTTTCCCTTCTTTTCTCATCTCATTCCTTGACTTTTCCCATCTTGATGAAATCTCCTCTGCTTATTTGCACAAGATCAGAGTTTTTTTGGAGCTCAAGACCCCCTTTTCCAGCTGCCTCAATGGGAGACTTCTATTCCCAGCCATCTCCTTCATTGCTTTCCTTTCCTTTTTTTCATGGCCAAGTCTGATGGGGAAAAGGATTGGGATATATATGCTGGTTCGAAGGGTGCTTCTCTTCCTGGCATCTTACATGCTAATACCCCTTGGTTCTTTGGACGTTTTGCTTGGAACTTGTTCTTTTCCATGTGTGGGTCTTCCACTCTGACGTGTGGATATTTTGCTCCCTACGTGGCTTCTGTTTCTTTTAGCAAAGGGCTGATGCTTTTGCAGCTTCTTACCTCCAATTGTGTGGGTCTTTAAAGTAGCAAGTCAAACGAATGAGCTATCTTCATCTAATATTGGGCCATATGGGTTAATTTTAGTAGATCATTTTGCTTGGGCTTTGGTTGGACTATTTTGGTTGGGCTATTTTGGTTGGGCTATTTTCTTCTCCCTTGTGCTCACCCATATGTTTGGGTCTAAGAAATGAGTTTGAGTCTCTAGGCTCCCAAACAACCCGAGACTTTGCATTTCTTGGCCCATAAATGGGCCTCATGTTGATTTATCACCATCCATACCACAACCCACTTAAGCAAGCCTCGGACATTTGAGTGGCTTGGGTCCACTTAGGCTTGTAGTGTGATTGGGTACGAAATAACGATTTCGTGCTTGGCATGACATATCGCTTGGCATGTTTTAATTTTATCATCCTTGGGAAGAACTGCGATGCTTAATTTCGGCATGGGCTTGTAGAGCAGGTATACTTTATCTCGACTCTTAGCATAATGAATTATTTATTTAGCGTGGCACGTGAACTGTAACTCGCGTGTGGTGGGTTTTGTGTACTCCGCTTTACGCCTCTCTTTAGTATAATGTCATTTTGGGCTTGATAATTTATTTGGGCCCAATCGTGAATTTTTTGGGTCTCCTTTGCCAATTTTTTTTGGGTCAGACCATTGAAACCCATCGTCTTTTTATTTCTTTTTCTAATTTACATGTGGTCACCTGTTTAAATGTTTTCAAGTGTGTTTAAAAAAAAATAATTAAATTAAACAATATATAGTTGTAGAATATATGAGTATTGCATAATAGTTTTTCTCAAAATAATAAAATATGAATGACCCTAAAATATAACATTGCATGCCTGGAGATGGAAAAATTTAGCTCTGCACTATTCTTTAAAAAATTAATATTTTGGAGGGCTAAATTGGGAAAGCAGGGGTTGCGGGGGTGGATGTGGGTTCGTCTATGCACCAACATCACAGCCACATTTACATCGCCTGTAATGACTTCGATGATTGGGTTTGGTGATGGCTAGAGGTGAAGGTGGGGTTGGGATTAAGGGTGGGTGGGTTTTTTTGTTGTTAGTGTTTTAATTTTTATGTTTTTATTCTTTTAGATATTTTATTTTATTTTATAATTAATTTAGAAAATATTTTTTTAATTAATTTTTAATCCATGTGTACTTCAGCACAAAAATGCCAAGTTGGACAAACTACATAATCACTTAACGCCTCTTTTGATATGTTCTACAGATTCAAAAGGTACAACCCCGGACGAAAGCTCAACCTCAACTTCATTGTCGACCTTCCTCCCCTTCCGAAAGGCTTGACCGAAGCGATGATTGAAGACTACCAAAGGTAGGAAGCTCTAGATGAAGCCTTTGCCTCCGAGGGCCTGCTCCGCCGGCTGCCGCCAGGGTGCCGATGCCGATGGCGAGGGAGCCACTGTCTGAGCTTAGCACTAGCCCTGTAATTTTAATTTTCTTTTTGTTTCTGCCATAAGGCAATATTTCCGAATACATTGGTGTCGAGGGCACCCTTTAATTTAATTTTACTTCTTCAACTATTTGTCCGAGTGGTTACACTATCGGTAGTTGTTAGTTTAACCGTCTTAGTTGCCGAGGGCTCAATAAAGGTTAACTGCTGAAAGGCTAGTAGAAACTAAAAACTCAAGTGAGCCTGCAATCGGTAAGACTTTTAAGAATTAACCATTTTAAATGCTGAGGGCAAAATAAAAACTTATTAGCCGAAGAATAACTCCCAAGTGAACTTTGAATCGGTAGGAAGTGGAAACTAATCAAATTATTTGGCGGGGGCTAAATGATTGATTAATTGCCGAAGGCTAATAAAAGAATAACTCCTAAGTGAACCTTTAATCGATAGGAAGCTGAAAACTAATCAAATTATTTGCCGAGGGCTAAATGATGGATTAACTGGCGAAGGCTAGTAAAAGAACAACTCCCAAGTGAACCTTTAATCGGTAGGACACTGGACTTAAGTGTTTAATTGCCGAAGGTTAGAAAGTGTTTATAAGAGTAGTATGCTGTGACCGATGGTCCCTACTATATCTTTTTATTTAACGAAATAAATAAACACATCGAAGGTTGCGAATATATATGCCGAAGGATTTAAATATTGCCCATGGCAAAGATAAGTTCAAAGTTCGTTTTACAATTAAAACTGCCGCAGGCTAGGGAACAACTTGAAATAATACTTCAAATGTTCGACGTTCTAAGGATGACCGAGGGTCTTGCCGTTGGAGTATCTGAGGTGATAGGTTCCCGATCGAAGGATGCGATGATCTCATAGGGTCATTCGGAAGGTCAGGGTTCCTTAGTGGAGTTCTTAGTTGCGTGAGACACCGCATAACCCAATCCCCGATTCGGAAAGAGCGGATCGACTCTTGAGTAGTAGTACCGAGGACGCGCTGTTTGTAAGCCGTTTTGAAGGTTGGCTTGCGCTTGAGCGTTCTTCGATTAGGTCGAGGCTTAATGCGAGTGTTTCCTTGTTCGCCTTTGGGCAAAGGTTTCCGTTCGGTAGGAAGGCTCATGATCTCCACAGAACTATAAACCGGGCGAGAGAAAAGGGTTTCCTCGGTTGCGTTCGGTAGGATGTCGAATGCCTATAATGTACAGAGCTTCTCGCCAAGCTCCTTTGACTTTGCAATGCCATTTCGAGCTTCTAATGATTTTGTTTATTGCTTTGACTGACTGTTCGGTGGGGTGGGTTTGGCGAAGCAAAAATGATTGATCTTGGCGAGTGCAAAGCGCACGAGACTTCGAATCAAGTATCCGCTCACGTTATCGGTGATGATTGCATAGGGGATACCGAATCGGCAGCAAATGTGGGTCGTATGATGTCCTCAATTCGCTGCCGTTATAGTTGCTAGAGCTTCGCTTTTACCTATTTGGTGAAGTAATCCACGGCAACTATGACGTATTTGACTGGCCTTGCCTTGCGCATCGGACCAATCAAGTCCAGTCCCCATTGGACAAAAGCCATGAGCTTACGATCGGCGTTATGGGTTCGGCAGGATGTGAGGGTACATTACCGAATCGTTGGCATTTGTCGCACTTCTTCACTAATGCGTTTGCATCTTGGTGCAAAGTCGCCAAGGTAATACCCTTGCCGAAAGGCCTTATGTGCCGCATCGGGAACGGAATGATCACGCATACTCCATGTGATTTCCCAAGGACATAGTCCCCTTGTTGGAAGTGATGCATTTGATCACGATGTGGTATAGCCTCGCTTGTGCAGGACGCATTGATAGTCGTATCTTGTCCAATCGCATCAGTAGCCACGGGCTTGGACTTATCGGTGGGCATATTTTCATCGGCCAAGAAAACATAGATTGGAGACATCCATGTGTCTTCAATCGGGCTTGCTCGGCCGGGATAGTATCTCCACCGCACCTTCCTTCCGATCTTGTCGCTTATTACCAAGCCAAGCGTGAGAGTGCATCGCGTGGTGTTTTCGATCCGGGATCTACCGAATCTCGTGAGGCTGGAATTTTTGTGGGAGTTGGTGGGCTGCCCGATAGGTAGGTGACATAGAGCATCCTTGGCTACGGTCGCCGCTATTTGATTCACTATGAGCGGAGTCACCGTGGAATGCTAATTTGCCTTGCGCCATGCTCTTGGCTAGTCAAGGCCGCCAAGAGACCCTCGTACTCTACCTCGTTATTGGAGGTTCCAAGTTGAATCGGAGGACATACTTGACCTTGGCTCCGTCTAAAGTAGTTAACACCGACCAGCTCCACAACCTTATTGATTTGAAGAGCCATCAACATGCAGAATCCATACAGAATAGAAGAATCAAGGAGTTCAGATTCTACCCTTCCAATTCTCCGGCATCATCGTCCGAGCTAGTTCGGTGGTACCAAGGTGTAAGCTCGGAAATGAAGTCCGCAAACAACTGACCTTCTTTGTAGGCCTCGGCTTGAATTGTATGTCCAATTCTCGAGCTCAATCGCCCATTTTACCAATCGACCGGATGTTTCGGCTTTGGAGTACCGAAGGGGTTGATTGGTCGAACCGCAGTGATCTCGTGAGCTTGGAACTATGGGCGAGCGCTTGAGTCGAGATGACGAGGGCTAGAGCTATTTGTTCCCAAAGGGGTTACCGCTCTGCTCTGCAGCACCTTGTCGACATAGAAGATCGTAGTTCTGCATTCTCTAGCTTCCGTATCAACACTAAGCTAACGGCAGGTGCTAGATACCTAAAGGTAGAGAAGGAGAACTTCTCCAGGAAGTGGTTTTGACAACAGCGGTGCCTTGCTCATGTAGTTCTTTAGGTCTTGAAATGCCTTGTCACATTTGGCGGTCCACACAATATGCTGTTTGCCCCCTTTCAAAGCTTTAAAGAATGGTACACATTTATCGGTAGCCCTGGAGATGAAGCGGGTTAAGGCGACACGTCCCAAAGAAGGCTCAATGTCCTTTTGTGTTTTTGGCCTCTCCATGTCGATTATGGCCTTGATTTTCTCTGGATTTGCTTCGATTCCTCGACCGATCATGAACCCAAAACCTTACTCAAGACACACGAATGCGCACTTGCAGGTTTAGTCTCATCCGTAATCCTTTAGTATACCGAACATAAGGGCCAAGTTTTCCAGATGCTCCCATGCGTTCGGCTTTTCACCAACATATCACAACATACACCACCATGATGCTACCGATGTGTTTGATGAAAATTCGGTTGACAAGCCTTTGATATGTTGCCCTCATTTTTCAAAGCCGAATAAAGATGACGTTGCTAAAAAGATAATCCACGGTCAATGATGAATGTCGATGCACGCCGGCGGTGCGTGAATATCCGTTGTATCCCGAATAGGCGCCCATGGCCGAGTAGTTCATAACCGCCGCCGATCTACGAGCTAGTCGATCCGGTAACGGAAGCTATCCTTCTGACAGGCCTTGCCTCGTGTCGGTGTAGTCTTGGCATTCACCATCCGCCTTGGGCTTCGAGACCATTACCGAGTTAGCGCCATACGAGTCACGAGCTTCCGATAAAGCCGATGGCTCTTAGTTTGTCAACCGGATGCGCATGACCTCATACCGCTCGACATCATCTGAACGGTGCTTCTACCGACGGGCTTATAGGCTTGGAGATGCTAAGTTTATGGCTGATGACGCCGAGATATGCCCGCATGTCCTCGTAGGACCAGCGAATACTTCCGCGATGCCGTAAGAACTCGAAACTGTGCTCGAGGTGGGGCCGAGTGTGGTGCCGATCTTCACACACCATTCGAGATGCTCTTCATTTAGCATTACTGTTTCCAGTTCTTCGATAAGTTGCGCCCTGTTGACATGTCCTCCTTGGGTTATCTATGGGACCGCTACCGCTCGGTACCCCTTGCACAACCATTGCTTCCATCGGAGGCTTGCAAGCTATCGACTTGTGGGCATGTTGCATAGCACGTCCGCGCTGTAGGCTGTCTCCTCAAACAAAACGTGATGAGCTCCTATCCTACCTTTGGAACCTTGCGGTGTTGGTCGGCGTCTATGCTGAAGACTTGAGGGTAGTGCGCGGCTCGACATACCGCTTTACCGATCGGTTAGATGGTCCGACTAGATTGGGGCCTCCGCTAATGGTGCCGATCATGTTTATCCGCCGATTCGCATTGGGACCCGGCAGCGGGTCCGGCAATGTATCGATCACTTCCTTCGAATCGACCGTTCACGATCTTCCTCGCACTTATGCGATCCTTGGTGTTATGGTTTATTATCGCAGGCCGGTGGTCTCGGCAGAATTTGCCGCATCCCGATTATCCCGCCGATTGGGCTTTGCGATTCGACTTCGCTATGATTTCTTGCTCGCTCATCAATACGGCCGTAGGTGGTATTGAAGGTGAATACTTCCCGAGCCCGATCTTGATTCGGAGGCGCATCGCGTGGTCATTGTGACCGTATTTTCCTCGTCCTTTCTTGGAGCCACCCCGCCGATTATCACGATCGCCTTTCCATTTGTGTCCTCACCGAGGGTCGCTATTTCTCCTAGGGACATATGGTGATCCTTGCACAGGTAGCTTTTCAAAGTCGACTCCTCTGCCGGTGTCAAGGCCCGACTTTAAGTTGAAATATTCATCCTTGGCGGAATTGCCGCTGCTTTATCGTCATAGGTGCGCCGCCATTACCGTGCACGGGTACCAAAAGTGTGAGGACCAAGGCCACTCTTGAAGGCGCTGAGGTTGCCCTATCGTCTGCTTCGGACATCTCGAGTATTCGCGGATCAAACGTATAACGATTCTCGTAAGGCTCGTCCTCTCTCTGTTGAATCGACGGATCATCGGTAGAGTACAAACGGCCTGCGGATCATAAAGTGATTAAGGAAAATCGCCTTGATTAAATCGAATGAGTCCATCGCCGTTTCTAGTTCCAATCGGTAGAACCAATTCAATGCCGCTTTGTAAGCGCGAACGAAATAGCAAGCATTGCCCTTAAATCCGAGCCCTTGCATCCTTTTGCTAATTGGAAGGAGTGAAGATGCGTTATGGGTCTTCCACCATGTGTAGAACGGTATCGAGATTTGGTTGGATGTCTCTAATCTACGTGAGCGCTTGATACATTGGTAAATGGTCCCGGCCGAAGCTTTCCCGATCACCGTTCTTGAGAGCGAACTCGATCTGCTTTTCCATCTTCCGGACTTTACGGAAGAGAAGTCGGATAACGGGATCTCGACTTGGGATTTCTTAACTATAGTCTTCCAAACGCTTTTGGGGCTTACGGCCCGGCCTCAAGTACCTGCGTGCGCCGCCAAATGGTAGCGAGCTCGCCTTGGTAAGGACATACTGAATCGACTCTTCAAGGATTGTAAACCCCGAGCCTTGTAATCCTGGTGACTTAATCGTGAGTCTCGAAGTTTTGCGTGATCCCGATTGAGATCTCGCCGCTCGCCTCCTTGTCATTGATCGTGCGCGCAATCGACATAAACTTTCTTCGATATGTGCGGTTGGTCTTGGGGTGCCGGAACTACCAACCGCTTGATGGCGCAGGCGTTGCCTTTGCCCCTTCTTACCTTTCTTGTGCCGACTAGGAGTCTGTGCTTTGGGACGATTGGGTTGTTTGAATGGTTTCGCTTTGCGTGATTGAGCGATTCTTGGGTTTCATCCATTTTGGACGAAAGAAAGTTGTTGTGTTCTTGCAACTTAGCCATGTCCTACCAAGGGAGGTTATCCGAGCCGTAAGCTTGGCCGACGGTGAGTTGTATAATGGGCAATTGCCAACGGAGTGCATGGGGCGGTGGGCTAGCTCCGCTCGCCTTCCGAATGGTGGCCTTTCTTGGGCAGAAATACCGGTCAAGTGGTCCCCATGTGTTTTTTTAGGATAGTGGGTTGGTTCAGTCGTTTTCTTCCCACAGACGGCGCCAAATTGTTGTACGCAAAAAAATGGTTTGGCATTTTCCCGCGCAACTTAGTGATGTTGGGCCTTGGTATGCTTGGGGCCTCGTGAGAGCACGTGATCTACGAAGATAACAAACGCTCGGTAAGACCTAGGGCACCGGTGTGGTACCGGTCGAAGGCTCTCCGATGCTTGAGTAAGTCATTTAGTAAAGTTGAACTACAGATCAATAGGCGTATGCCGTGAGTTCTGATTACCTCCATTTTGGAGAATTGTGCTTCTTTTATAGACCTTGGGAGGTGTGCAAGTTGTGTAGAATTTCGATGTGGGACTGTAGACATCGATTGTGGGCTTGCCACGTGTCCTAGAGGAGGAGGTTGCCCTAATCGTTGGATCGGTAGGCTGGGTGCCGAAGCAAGGTGCCGAAGGCTACCATAGACTCGATCTTGTCCACGCGTCCGATTCTCATTGGTTGTTCATTTTGGTATAAAACAGTAGCTATCTTAACTTATAGATAAGTAATCTCAGGTTTGAACGCCCATGCCATCTTAGTAGTGTGTGTGTGTGTGTGTGTATGTGTGAACTCCCCTTCTTCCTTATAGTTTAAACTATGACTTGTATTTTTTATTTTATTTTTAAAAAGAGCTAAAAATGGAAAATAGAAAAGAAAAAATTCGGGCACATATTCAAAAGGGAGATTTTATTGGCACCCCATTATTTGCTCTTTGCACCCTATACTAATTTTAAACATGAATAACTTATTTAACCCTTGTACATAATTACTGTTAAGGATAAAAAAAATTAAAATTAAAATTAAATTTGCTCACTACACCCCACATATGTTCTTGCAACCCTAGTTAGACTTTTTTTTTTTTTTTTTTTAATTTTTTTTTTATATCAAACCATCATGTTCCTATAACCCTAACGAGCTTTATATGCTTATATTGGTGAAAAAAATATCTTGTATTTATTCATAAAGAGTGAGACCGAAGTTAGCGAGGCTTCGAATTAAGTATGAGTTTATTTTTTGGCGTTTTTCAAATTTAGGATTTCATGATGGTTGTTATTATGCGTTCAACACACCCGTACCGAATGCAATAGGTAAATTCGGTAGGATGCCATCGAAACATTGCACTTATTTCGGTTGTGTTTGACCGGCCGTTAACTTAAGATGCAGGAGATCCATCAGTAATATGGAATGATGTTCGGTGGTGTATTACAATTTTTACCTACAATTCAGTGGCAATGAACCGAAATATATTTATGTTTTCAGTAAATTATTGTCGACCACAAATTTAATGTAAGCTATTTTGACCTTACTCCTATTAAAAGAACAAAAACATGGTGACACCCCTAAAATAGATGACACATCATCCAATATGATGGTCATCTCACCAAAAGGCATGTGAAAGATGTTTGTTTCGGGATGCCATCTCTCAACGAAGGTTGATACAACAATCTTATATGCATTCCGATAAGTACACCTAATAAGTTGCTCTAATCTAGACCTCTGAATGTACCATTTGAATATACCATTATTTGGATTAGCCCACCAATTCTACTAACGAAGGGTAGATGTCTTCGACATGCACCTAAGGTGCTCACGTTCCTAGTCAAATACAAAAAAAAACAAAAACAAAAAACAAAAAATTTAAGTTAATTACCATGAACCAGACTTATATTTAGCTTTCTATTGTTACAGTAAAACGACTTACCTAGTTATTCCAAATTGTAGCTGCTATGTGAGTTTTAAAACTCGTAAGTAAATATAAATCAATGAGACCTAATCGAGATGGCTCAGTAGGCTCGACATCTACCTCAACTTTACTATCATGAGTAGCAGCTACATCTTCAACCTCTACGTCAACATTACTATCATGAGTAGCAGCTACATCTTCAACCTATGTAGTATCCTCATAGTGGTATGGGGGACTATGATGGGGTTGGTCCTCTTGAGGGGCTAACCTCACCGCTTTGTGTCTCCTTATTGAGATTGTGGGACGCCATCTATCAGGTCGAGATGATGAAGCCTCAGTAGTACCTCTGCGAGTCCTTTTCATATTTAAAAAACAATATTAAGTACAAACTCAATAACGAATTCGGTAGATGATCACTAAAATAAGAAACGAATTCAGTAGACTACCAACAAAAACAAAAACAAATTCGGTGGACTGTCACTAGAAAACTGAAACATATATGGTGAACTACCACTGAAAAATGGAAACACATTCGATAGACAGCCACTAAAAAATGGAAACAAATTCGGTGGACTACCACTGAACAAGGTAATTATTTCGGTTGGGGTTTGCACAGGTAAGTTAAGGAATGGGGTTCATGAGGGCAATTTAGGAAGAAAAATGAGGTGTAGTGAGTAATTTTAAATTTTACTAAAATTCAATGGGGTGTAAAAAGAATATGGAGTGCAAAGAGCAAATTTTGAGGTGCCAATAAAATCACCCTATTCAAAAACAGATGTAACTACGAAAATGAATGATTAAGATTTAAAATTTCCACATCACCTCCGTACAACATGAGAGAGAAATCAAAGTACAAACCATAATAGTGAACGAGTTCTAGCCCAATGAAAAAGGACCTCTATTTTTAGGTCTATGATATCAAGTTTGAACTCCCATAACACATTAATCTATAGCAACTCTGTTACATGGTCTAACCTATGAACTAGGAACTGCCTTGAATTGGGCTGAAAAAAACTGTTTGTATTGTAGGATGTTGCAACTGCATATATGCTCCTCATGTCGTTTAACAGCACCATCATAAATATTTAGTTCCCACAAGCCATGGTTTGTGTATATATAAAATTCTATTCGATATGGGAATTAAGGCTAATGAAAACCATTTCCTACGCATGGAAAATAAAAAAGAGTAAACAAAAAGTCTTTGCTGCATTTATCTTATTTGAAATTATCTTGAGGCCATTTTGAAAGAAAATAAAATTACTATAAGAATTGTCCGTGGAAGGCATAAGCTTTGACGGTGGCTATATACATGTTCAAGCAATAGCATCTCAAGATTATCATCAAATCTTCACATTCTTCTCCTCTCGACAACTGAAGAACTTTTTAGAATCTTTTTTCTTCTTGGTATCTCCTAGAATTTCATATGAAATTAATTAGTGCTATAGTGGTAAAGAGGAAGGCCCAGCAGTACTTGCTGTTGAAACCATACATATAAAACGCACATGAGGAGCACATATAGTCAGAAATGTTGAATAACAATCAGTATATAACCAAATAACAGAATAATAAGAAATCGAAATATGCTTTATATATATATATATATATATAAAATAAATCAAATCAATATAACAATAGAATAAATTATAAAGTACTGGCTTGGATAGATGATAGAGTTCTGTAAAGTTGTAGTGTCCTTTAGACAGTATTTCTCCTCTATCTTGTGCTTATGTGTGAGAATAATAATGTTGTTCCAAATTGTGCATTTTTTGGTTTGGACGATTTGTCAATATATAGAGGTCTGACACCTCTTCATCCAACAGTTACAATAACTGTTTAACAGATTCGAATTTCAGATAATGATTTTAACTGAAATTGAATTTCTAATTATACATATATATATATATATTTATTTTGTAATGTTTCTTAGAAAATATTCTAGGAATCTTCATGCGAATGTGGCTGGGCTAGGATGATGCGGTGGGGATGGTGGTTGGGAAAGATGATAAGAGGGTGGGAATAGGGGAGGGGCTGCTGAGAGAGAGAGAGAGAGAGAGAGAGAGAGAGAGAGAGAAATAAATAAAAAAGCAGGCGGTGGAGGTGTTGGGTGGTGGGCATGGTGGGAGAGTTGTCTGTGCAAAATGGTGGAAGAAATTGCTCAAAATTATAGAAATTCTAAAACTTTGGAGATAAATATTTAGAACTATTTTGAATTTGTGAGGTTATTTAGTCTTTGATTTATGTAGAGAGGAAATCGATTCAGTTTTGGGTTGGCTGAGGGAATTTGTGTGTGGAGGGTAAGTGTTCCATCATAGAGAGAGAATAAGGAATGGGAAGAGGGGAAATGGAAGAAGGGGCTTTGAAGAAGGAAGAGAAGAGAGAGGGGGGGGGATGGATTTTAAGGTGGGCGGGGGTTGCATATGTAGAATAAATTTATTTTGTTAATGTGAAAATTTTAAATGTTAAAGTAAGAAGCCTCTATAGTAATCCAAGTGTTTGACTTCTTTGTTTCTCTTTGTTTAAAGAACAAATTCTCTTTTGTCTGCAAAAGATTTCTGCAAATTCTTCTTCTCATACTGACGTATTGTTGTCCCTTTTTCTCTTCTCATAATGTACTGAAACATTTGAAATTCTCTCTTCTTTTTTTTTTTTTTTTTTGGGTTCCTGGATTTGTGCGGACTGTAAATCAAACATGCATGACTTGAATCACTTAAGTTATTTTCGCAGAATTCACTGTAAGCCATACATCATGAGCCGTACTGTAACCTCTAAACAATGGGCCCCTAAATTTCGAAAAAAAATTTTGGTCACTGTGGTATAATGGTCAAAGTACAATGGAATTTAAACAAATAGATTGAAAATTAGGAACAATCAATCAAAGAACTACGAAGAAATGAGTTTCATAATTATGCAATGTTGACAATCATCAAAGGACGAAAAATCAATGTTTAATTTTACATGAGCGTTTAATGGAAATTTAATCTTATACAAGGACTACAATTGAAATTATTGTATGTACACAAATTTGGAATTCTAATTTTGCATGTACATAAATTTTGTATTGTACATACATAAAATTCACATTATTGAATTAAATACAAATATTGATTATGAATATGATCTGATCTTTTCAATACTGCTTAAGGAAACTTTTGAACCAGTGCGCCGAGAGTTTTGGGTGCCTTTTAAGCCTATCATTGTAATCTACATAGGTAATACCAAATCGAACACAATATCCCGAACTCCATTCAAAGTTGTCTAGCAACGTCCACGGAAAGAATCCCTTCACTTTGACACCATTGCTAAAAAGAAATTAAATATATTTATGTCAATAATATGAATCAATAACTCAAAATCTAAAGCTAGACCATATATATTCTAAATGAATTTGTTAATACACTTACTCAATAGAACTTTGAATATAATGAAGGTGACGATTATAGTAGTCAATTCTATAGGTATCATTAAGGGCTTCGGCAAGTGATAATTTCGGATCATTGAACTCATCCACACCTACAATATAATACATTTAAAATTTAGAGACTTTGTACTACTTGTGTGTGTTTTACACATAAAATATGTCAAACATTGATCATGCAATTACTTAAGGCTAGAAATAATTACCATTTTCAGTAATGTAAATGACCGGATTGTGATACTTTTTCTTTGTGTAGAGTAAAAGATCTTGAATTCCTGTGGATAAACATTTAGCCATTCCGAAGCACCCTGCACCCAAATTTGAAGATATTTGGATTTTTATGAGTCACATTTGTAAGTGCAAAACGATTAATGGTCAAAATCATAAAGGCATAATCTAGTGTTTTGATGTGAACCTTTGAACCGATGGGGACCCCATTACGCTCAGCTGCCACAACACATATGAATATAAGAATCTAACTTAAATTGCATGAATTAAATTTTGAATTTTTACTCACATGAAAGATTAATGCCAGCATCAGTTGTGTAGCTTGCATATACAGAGTTATTTTGAGGTGCATCGCTTGCATAGTAACCAGCATAGTAATTTAGTCCAAGAAAATCAAATGAACCAATTAGCAACTTGGATTGTTCTTTTGTGAATTTTGGTAATCGGTTTCCGACAAGGGATCGCATGCTTTGAGGATAATCACCACTTGTCAATGGCTCAACAAACCTACAGGAATGTAAAAATTTCAAGCATTAACTTTGACGTTGTATTATATATTGCTTGCTAGTAAGTAGTAAATATTATATTCATAAGTAAAATCAAAATACACTTGCCATCCGAACATAAAATCCAAAGCTCGTAATGCAGCATTTTTATTTTCTTTTTCTTCTGATAGGGGCTCAAACCAATTTGACACTAGTGTTATCCCTACCACTCCATTTTGAGATGCCTGCACAAAACATATAGTTTGTTTGTTTTAGAGTCACAAAAAAGTAAAGTAGTTGCTCGCTGGTTACAACTTAGAATCCAATATTATGACAAACAAAAAAACTAATGAATTGTACCTGATATTTATTTTTGTACAATTTAACTGCAGCTGCATGAGCAAGGAGCAGGTGGTGTGCTACCAAATATGGCTCAATAGATGAATCTCCCCCAGTGCAGTTTAGCTGCTGCCAAGTGGAGCATCTTCCCGGCGCATGAGTCCCAGTTGCATAACCAAAGTTACTAAAGGTATATGGCTCATTTAGTGTAATCCAATGCTTTACCCGATCACCAAATTCCTTATAACAAAGTTCTGCATAATCTTGAAAATGGTTGCTGTATATACACATTTCAGAATGTAAATGTCATAATTGTATTTATTAATTAAATTATTAATACGATTCAGAGGACTAATTTCTTTACTTACACAATATGAGGGCTTAAGAAACCACCATATTCGTCTTCTAAAGTTTGGGGAAGATCCCAATGGAAGAGTGTCACAAATGGCATTAGACCTATAAATCGCATAATCAATAAAAGCGAGTTATAAGTTTGATAAAACGAGTTTTTTTTTTAAAGAGTGCATGAAACTGTAATTTTATAAATTGTTGATCATGTGTGATGGGATGACTCACCATTCCGTAAGAGGTCATTGATGAGATTGTTGTAATATTTGATTCCTTCCTTGTTCACTCCTCCACTTAACTTTCCATCTAATAATTAAAACAAAACCAGAAAATAAAGAAATAAGTGCACCAATACAATTTAAACTGAACTTTAAAAAAGTTGGACTATATGTCGAAAATTGAACTTCGACCTCTATTCAATTTATCATTGGAAAAAAAAAAAAATTTGCTTCAGTTATTTCAATTAATTATTGAAAAAAAAATTCTTTGTTATATTGTCCGGTAGACAACTTGGACACATTAGGCCGTCTCCAGCCATGGGTTATATCCCAAATATAGCCCTAAAATAATGCAAAACCTATCTCCAGCCATGGGCTAAACAAAATTTTGGCCTTTAGCCTCCAACCGCCAAATGTAGCCCAGTTTTGGCCTAGGCCAAATTTATAGTGGGGCCCATCCATGTGTTTTTCAACAGCAAACATTGATATATATATAGATTTTTAAAAGCCTTTTGAATGTTTAAATTCATAGTGTTTAAGAAAAAAGTACAAAAAATTGTTGGCAATGACGTTGGAGGTCAGACCTACACTCTTCCTTTAAAAAATATAAATAATAATAATAATAAATGTGGTCAGCTTTTCAAATCGTTTCAAGTGTTGTTTAAAAACAATTATAAAAAAGTCTTGTTCATGACAATTGGAGCTCAAACATTGAAACCCATTTTTTTTTTTTTGTCTTCACATTTTAAATGTTTGGTATTGTTTAAAAAAAATTATAAAAAAGTATGGGTCATGACCATTGAAGGTCATACTCTTGAAACCCTTCCAATTTTTTTATGGTTGTGAAATGTATGAGTGTTGTACCATAGTTTTTCTCAAAATAATAAAATATGAAGGACCCTAAAATATAGCCATGCATGGCTGGAGATGAAAAAATTTAGTCATGCACTATTATTTAAAAAATTAATATTTTGGGGGACTACATTTAGCCCTACGACTAAAGATGGCCTTAGTTAAGCTAAAATCAACATGAAGGCAGAAATATTGACGATTGGTCACAACCAAATGTGAGGATGTGGATGAACTTACTTGGTAATAATCTTGACCATGAGATAGAGAATCTATAAGCATCCCACCCCATATTCTTCATAATCCCCACATCTTCCTACATTGCATAACAAAAAAAGATTTTATGAGAAAGAGCTAAACATTATGGGGAGCTTATCTTCAATATCCAGAGTTTTCTTCATGCTTCAAAATTTAATATGTGCACATTGGGTCATGAACCTTATAGCGGTGATATTGATCAACAGCGATATCTCCGTTACTGCTATCATTAATCTTTTCTGCAATAAATCATTGAAAATTTAATTAAATATTTAGAGCATAAGAGTAAATGTAATACCATTTTGTTATTTTAACTAATTCATGATTTGATTGGACAGACCTGGATATTTGTGGGTGAAGGTATCCCAAATGCTTGGTCCTCTACCACCTTCGTTTGCAGCACCTTCATACTGAAATACACAAGAGACACAATGAAGAAGATGTCAATATTCTTGCAAGGATCGATGCTTGATCTGAATTTGAAAGAATACCCTAACCAATCAGAACAGAAATTAAATTAAAGCCTAGAAGAAGGAAGGACTTACTTGGTAAGATCCAGAACCTACGCCAAATATGAACCCTTCTGGAAAACTGCTCCTATTGAGAGAAGCAGTGTCAAAATGCGTGGGTGGAGCTCTAATATCTGCTTTGCTATTTGTCAATGCAAAGCCAATTAGTAGCAGCACGCCTAAGAGAAAAGATCGTAATTGCATTGCCATAACTTGAGGTTTTTTTGTTGGTAATAATCTTGATAAGTATAAGTTGGCTCTGGCTGGCATGCTTCATGGCCTTTATATAGAGGAGGAAGTACGTGCTGCAAATGAGAACAAAACACAGATGGGCATTGAATGGGTTTGAGGGGGAAACTACGTAGAATGTCATGGTACAAAGGGAAATGAAAACTTTCATATTTGAATGAGTTCTTGTCTCCCCCCCAATCCCAAAACCCAACTGCTATATTCAAACACGTAATATGTATAATGGTGCATGTGTGAGATAGAGCCGCTAAGTCTGATTTAGTCTCTTATAACCAATGAGTCAAACTTTTCCAGACCAAAAAAAACCAATGGGTCAAACTGTGGAAACAAATTTGACACACAATTGTTCAAATTAAAACTTTTTCGGTGATTGGTTAATGATGATTATTAAACAGAATAATGGAAAATATTATAATTTCTAAGACATTGCTGTTTAATTAATATATTCATCAAGCGGATGAGGCTAACCTGGTTTTCAAGAAGAGAAGACAAAAAAAAGAGATGTCAAAATCCATAGGAGCAGATGAGAACTAAAAGCATAGACACTCAACAAAACCATTGCCCAAGCTTGGTGAACCCCCCGGATCAGAGAGCCTGTTTTCGAAATTAGCGGCATATTTATAAATAAATAAATCTAGTTAGAAAAATATATTCAAAAGTTTGACCATTCCTTTTATAGAATACTGTACATGAAGGCGCAAATCGTTTTGAATAATTATCCAATAAGTCACCTAATTTCTTGTATGATATATCCCCTCTTGGGTACAGTTACCCCGGAAGTGAAACAATAAATCAACAAAAAGAAGCAGCCCAACGAAAGTGCCTAAAGCTGAAGTATATTATATAATAATTGGGTGCAAAGTGTTTAAATTTTTGAAAACCCAACCAATTATAGATGACATTATGATGTAGACATCAAGCCAACGAGTCTAGCTCAGTTAAAAAAGATTTCGACTTGGAAATTAGTGGTCTCAAGTGAATCCATGACATCTTAACAAGCTATGTGTGAGAAACCTCCACCCTTGTAGTTTAGACTATGTGTCCTGATGAGTAGATTTTATATTATATATTTAACTCTATTCTTAGGGCTAGTTTGACATTGTTGTGCTGTGACAATAATCACTGTCAAATTTGCTGTGAGAGAAAGCAGTTTGGTGTTTGATAAATTTCTTTTTATAAGTGCTGTTTGTACAATAATCAGTTTCTAAATGTTTGGTAAATTTTTTTATGAAAGTGCGGTGAGTTGTGTATAATGACTAAAAATGACATTATGTTGAATTGACTTTTCTGTTCAAGTGTTTTCTTATTCTTCAAGTGGACCAGATAATAGACAATTCCTCTCATTAGACACCATTGCAGGGTGAGCTCAAACATTGTGTCCCATATTTGAATCCCTTATATGCACACATGAATACAAGCATAGACACATATACACGAATTTGATATATACAATTGCATACCACAAAAGTTCAACTAGACAATGTTTCTAGTCACTACTACAAAAGGTGAAAAAGACGACCAGAAAAAAAAGACGGTTTAACGGAAGACCGTCGTTGTGTTTGAAAAGACGACGGTTTTATAAAACCGCCGTGTAAGAATAACTTAAACACCTTAAAAATGGGGAATCCAATGGTTGTTTTTAAAACACGACACACCTATTTTAAAAAGCGACGTCTTATTGAAAAAGGTTTTCTTCAGAGTAAACTCGGAGCCCACAAACAACGGTAGAAGGTATGAATCAACCGATGTAGAAAGTAAAGACGACGATTTAAATAAACAGCCGCATCTTTTCTCCGCAATAACCACGACCAAGTTTTCGTATCCGACGTCGCATAATTTCAAAAGAATCCACGGCGATATATTACAAAATACAACCATCTTAAATACATGTACAACGACGTAAAATATAATTTTATCGACTTATTTCATGTTCCATACTACGACGGTATATTTAATCTAACCACGTTGGTTTGTTCAATTAACGCCGTGTAATAAAATTTACTACGTCGTGAAGTTAAAATTACCGTCGTATTTATTCACTTTAGACGTCTACCCTTATACCTAAACGGTCGTCTTAATTACATTATTTTTTACTATTTATTAGATCTGAGATCCCAAGAGTTACAAAATCTTACAAGATGAAACTCTGTTCCTCATCATAATCGGACCACAGAAAGGCAATATTTTATAGGTTGATGATGTATGTGTCTTCGTGTCTTTGAGACACACAAAGGCACATACACATGAACATCCAAAAATTTACCTCTAAAATTTGACGACGGCAGCCACAAATTTGCATTTAGAAAGGGAATTTTTTGGAAGTTGATTATGCGTGTGCGTTTGTGTACTACACAAATGCACACACACATCAACATCCAAGCAATTGCCTCTAAAATTTGACGACGGCAGCCACAGATTTACATTCAGAGAGACAATATTTTAGAGATAATGAGACACAAATACACACACATCAGCATCCAAAACAATTGCCTCCTAAGAGGTGAGATAGAGGGCAATTAAGAAATTTAATTGAAAACTAAAACTGAAAGAAATCATGGAAAAAAACTCAATTTATAAAAAAAATTTCATATCCATGTCGGTTACATTTAAAATAACGCCATTTTATAACGAATCAACGTCGGTTCTGTAAAAAAGTAGGACGTATTAAACATACAAACAACGTCGGTTATTAAAATTAAGTCAACGAGGTTTTTGAAAATCACGTCGGTTTAATATACAAAAACGACGTGGTAAGCCAACTAACCACGTCGTTTTCGGAATACAAAAAGTCAAAAGGCTTTTTACTAACCACGTCAGTTGATGTTATTTTAATGTCATGGTAAGTACATACTAGGGCGGTTTTTATGATTACCGTCGTTGTCGTTTTCTTTGGGACACTATATAAACTTTTTGGTCACCTGACCTAAACTTTTACGTTTCTCTAAAATTTTCAGTTTTCTCGCTTCCTCTCATTTCGAAAAGATGCGTTTCGATTCTCGCTTTCCCTCTCTTTTACGTTCTTCCTCGTCTTCGTCTCCAAAATTTTATTCCGAAGAAAACTTTCTTTGCAAGCCAAAGGTATTTTCTCACTCCGTTTTTTTTTTCTTCACTTTCCCTTTTATTTGAAGTTTTTTTTTTTTAAAGAACGAGTTACATTGATGTTTGAAACAAGACTAGAGTATGAAAAGGCCAAATCTTTCACTGTTCCCACTCACAGTTCATGTGAGGACGACGGGTTTTTATCGAATTTGACGTTTTTGTTGATACACCATGACGGTAATTAAATTCGTGCTATTTTAATAGCACAACTGTTCATAATAACCGCCGTGGTGTGTTAATAAATACATCGTTTGAAAGAGAAAACCGTCGTCTTATTTGAACGTGGGAGAGAAAAAACTGGGCAGTTTTTTTATTTATGAACTTATAATACGACGACGGTTGTATTTAATTACAGTCGTCTTAAGTTAATGACCACGTCATATTAGCACATCCACGTTTCTATAGATTAGCACGACGGTTCTACTTGTTTGCCATTGTCTGAACTTTCATGTTACGTCTGTATTTTACCTAACCGTCGTTATTTTTCTTGCAGTTTGTACTTCTCTCTAAACATGGTTTCGAAATCTCAAAGTAAGTAGGCTCAAGCTGCAAAAGGTCAAGGCAAGGACATTGCAGTTTCAAAGGCATAAATGGTTGAATCCAAATATGTTCCAAGCAATCCTGCAAAGAAGATGAGATTTACTTCATCCTTCGAGAAAGACCCAAGCTCTGCGACATTTGATGAAGTGACGAAATCGACTCGCGGTATCAACACAATGAGCAGTGTTGTGAAGAGGAAAATCCAGAAGATTAAGCCTGTGGTTGAGTACAATAAAAGTGGCAGACCACATGGCAAAGCTGCTATTGAGATGCAGAGTTACATTGGTGTTTTGGCACGCACCAGAGTCCCTCTTGTGGACAAGAAATGGACTCAATTGCCCAGAGTCCTTCTTATGGGAAGCTGTTCAAATGGTTTATGTTGTTGGGGAAGGGGGCAAGAAGATGGTGTTGTCGTCTGCTGCCAAAAAATGGAAGGATTTTAAGTCTACCTTAACTAGGCAGTTTATTCTTCCATTTGCAAATGAGAAGGAGAAGTTAAAAGAGCCCTCTCAGCTTTATAACTTCATAGAGAAATCTGAATGGGATGCCTTTGTAACTTCAAGGTTATCCCCAGATTTTGGGGATGTGCCTTCTGAGCAATCACAGAGAAGGGAGAAATGCGAGTACAACCATAGGTTGTCTCGAAAAAGATACGTTGGTTTGGAGGATCAATTGGAAGACACCATGCCCGGTGAAGAAATCGATCGATCTCTGCTATGGAAGAAGGCAAGAGAAGATAAACAGGGAAACATCCCTGATCCAAAGGTTGCAGAGAAGGCAAAATTAATGGTAAGTTTCATTGACTCTGTTCTAAACTTGTAAAACAGAGGTTTTATTTTTCATTCAGACGTCAGTCTTTTTATCAACCGTTGTTAGACATGAAACCCCACGACGATTTTTGATCATCACCTTTTAAAAAATAAATAACGTCAATATTTTTATAAAACCAAAACAACGGTTTTGTGTTTCTGTATAAGGTTTTTAAAATTAAATTTTGAACTTTCTTCATATTCACACGCACACACACTCTCTCTCCCTCTCTATCTCTTTGCAATTGGTTTGTACACTATTTCTGGATCAGTGAATATTTTGGTTAAGTGTTTTTATCTATGATGTCAAATAAATTACGGTTATTTCATGGACCGACGTCTTAATGTATACAAAATGGCAGTAGTTTTGGGAAGACGTATTACATTATTTTCTGCGTCTGTTTTTAAAATAAACAGTCGTTATAACCTATTTACCACGTCGGTTAATATTTTTATTAGTTTATTTATTTGTTCAGTTTTACTATCTATTCACTCACTGACATTCTCTCTCTCACTTTTAGGATGATTTGAAAAAACAAGTCTCCGAGGGCACTCTGACTGTCTCTGGGAGCAACGATGTTTTGACCATGGCTTTGGGAACACCTGAGCATGGTGGGAGGGTCAGAGGTGTTGGAGCTGGGGTTTCCCCAACTCAATTCTTCAATTTGCCGAGACAGCAGAGAGTAAAATTTGTTGACAAATTGAAGGAAAGTGTTATGGCAACAGTGAGAGAGGAAACCAAAAAGATGGAGGCCGGGGCAAAGGAAAGTGTTATGGAGGCAGTCAGAGTAGAGGGGAAATTATGTTGAAACAATTCACTCAACTAATTCCCAACTTTGATCCCAACATGCTCAGTAAAATTCCAACTACACCAACTACACCAATTACTCCAATTCATTAAGAGCAAAGCCCAAAAAATCCAATGTCTGACAAAGCAAGCTGCTCTAATGTGAGAGCCCCTGAATTGGATGAAGACAATCCCATGAATGATGCTGATGCTTATGCTGCTAAAAACCGTCAAGATCAAACAGTAAAATCTCTGATATTTGCTTTTTCTGAATTTTAAATTTTAAATAGACGTCGGTATTTATTTTGAAACCCGTCGTCTAGTTTAACCTAGACCACCTTTCTATTGTGTAGCGACGTTATAACTTTTACACAATGACTGTTATGTATTACCATCGTCTATAACCTTTACCCCGTTAGTATGTTCTAGAAACCGTCATTGATATTATATACCACGTCGGTTTTGTTGGAATCATTTATTTTACTTCATGAACACACTAACTTTTATTTCTTTATTTATTTCTTGTTACAAGATCTCTCAAAGCTTGACATGCTAGCTCCTCTGTTAGCCCTATGCCAATATGTCGAGACCAAGTTGAAACCTGCTAACAAGACCATTATAGTTCACATGCCTGAGGAAATGTTTGGCACCGATCATGATACCTGGCTCTTGAGTGAAGACATTTTACAGTTTGCTTCCATGGTTGAGATTGGAGCCACAGTGTTTGCAGTATACATGAGGTAATTTTAGAAATCCAATTTTTTTTTTACATTTTCTTTCTTTTAAATTAAAATCTCATTTAATTGAATTTCATATATTTAATTAGGTACCTATTTGACTATTTAAAAATGGCAAGTATGGTAAAACTTGTTGGCCTCGTGGACCCTGGACAAGTCAGCTCTCAATCTGGAACGTTATCTCACCGCTCAAAACATCTCTCAGAAAGCCTGAAAAAGGCAGATGGGGATCAATTTTACTTGGTGCCTTATAATCCAAGGTTAGTCCCCTTCTACACTTAATTGGTTCCTTGTAATATATGTTTTTGTAGTATATTTAATATATATGGATAATTTTGTGTAGGGGTCATTGGGTGTTAATAATTGTGAGATCAACTAAGGAGACTGTCTATTACATGAATTCATTGCCAAACCTCTCTGTTAACTGGGACATGAGAAATATAGTGAATATGTAAGTTTCTTAATGAAAACCTATGATTTTTTATATCTGCATTTGATTGATATGACGGCTTTTCCCAATACCGACATTGTAGTGAAAACACAACAACGGTATATTATGATCGACGTCTTGAATCATTTACAACGTCAGTACTTTCTTGAAACCGTCATCTTAATTGAAATACCATGTCGATTTTGTTTTTAATTTTAGGACTTTAGTTATACGTCGTTTTTCTTCGTCACCGACGTTAGAATGAAACACAACGACGGTTCTTATTTTCTGACGTTGTATATAAAATACAGCATTATTTGTTTTACAAAACCGTCGTCTTCAATTATTTACCACGACGGTTAATAATTTTGATGCTGATTTTTAGTTTTGTCATTAACACTTTTTGTTTTCTTGATACAGTTCAATCAAAATGTATAACTCTCACACAGGGAAACAATCATCACGTAAATCACCCATATGGAAAAATCTACAAGGCACTCCTAGACAACCAACAAATGTAGAGTGTGGCTATTACGTGATGCGTTTCATGAGAGATATAATTCATGATCCAGCCCTAGCCTTTGAGAAGAAAGTAAAATTTAATATATAATTTCTTTATTTTAATACCACAATGTTTGCTTTCAAAACCGTCGTTTTATTGCTTCTAACACGTCAGTTTTTGTTCTTTATTTGCAGTTTGACAAGAAAAATGAACCAGTTGTGTATACTCAAGAACATATTGACGAAGTCAGGCTGGAATGGGCAGAATTCGTGAACAAGCAATTACAAAACAATAATTGATAATATACATTTATTTTAAAATATTTAGGTTTATTTTAAAATTTTGACAATGTATATAAACATATTTTTAGTAATTATTTGAACATTCATCAACAAAATCAAATGAAATATATATATATATATATATTCTAATTTTATTTTATATAAAATATAAATGTGTTAAAATGAACTAAAATGAAAATAAATCATAAAAATGAAAATTAATTTCCAAAATCTGACGTCTCATTCATCTTTACATGTCACTTATATATAGTTGGAAACAAAATATCTACGGCATTTCTCAAAAACAATATTTAAGGTTGATATACACGTCGGTTTCTTTAAAAACTGAAATCTACGAAAAAATTTGTAGAGACATACAACGTCCGTTACATGTTAAATGATGACGTTGTATCCATAAACAACGTCATCATCATAATAGTATTAGACATTGTAAATAACTAAACACGTCGGTTATTACATTGCGATGTTTTATGTTTACTAGGACGACGTTACGAATTACTTACCATCGTTGTAAACTGATGCAATGTCGGTTATGTACTTTTGTATTCAATTTTTGTATGACTTTTATATTTTATTCCTAATATTCGTAATAATTTCAAAACAAATTCCATAAAATAAACTGACAACTACTATGCACTTGTAGACATGGAAATTTTGGTGAATTAAATCCCACTAAGTAAGAAAATAATTAGGGTTTGGTGGATTAAATTGTGGGCCCCATAATTCACCCATGTGGCGTGTGACTCATCAAAATCGGATTAGTTGTCAAAAAGTGATACGTGGCGATATCCGATGGAGTGCATCAAACAGTTCAAAGTGAAGAAAAAATTAAAGGAAAGAATCTTTTGTGATTGACTTTGATTTAAATCAAATATTAATGAAGTTAATCAATCGAAGATAATTTGGTTAAATTGCCAAATTATTGGAATTGATTTTAAAATCAAATCAGAATTCCACAAAGGAAGGTTTTAAAGAGAGAAAGTTATTTAGGTCAAGCATCCTATAGGAGCCTATAAATAGGAGGCCTCAAGACGAGTTGAGGAAAGGGCTTAGACAGACCAAGCATTCAAAAGAAATAGAAAACTCTCTGCATTCTTCACCTCACTTTGGAAGAGCCACCAAGCACAACAAACACGCGCCGGTTCCTCCACCCTAGAAAAATCCAAACACCAAACAAGCCTTGTGCTACCCGTTTGATCAAGATCAAGTCTCTACGACCCTTGTATCAAGCACAAATTTTCTTTAAACACTTTGGAGATCGAATCAGAGGATTCAATACAGATATTGTAACCCTAAATTTCATAAATACAAATATTATTTTGTACACATGTTCTTGTCTCATTTGTCGCAGGATTTTCCTGTTTACAAATTTGGCAGGCCCAGTGGGACAATCTCTACCTCTTATCCCTTTTTCCAGTTCCAAAATCAACCAACACGCCAAAAACGATGGCCTCTAAGAAGATTCAAACCGTTCCTACGGCGAAAGGGAAAAACGTGAGCGTCTCCTTCTCAAGCGGAGATTCTGCTGTGGTCGTCAACCGGAGCAAGGCCAAGGTGATATCCGCAACTCCACAGGTCACTTCCATACCGACTAAAGCCAAAGCGAAAGACATGAACCAGTTATCAATCTGGCCTCCTTGGGGCAAAGAAGAATATCTCTCAGGCGGATGAGAGAAACTCTCGGAGCGAAGAAAGGAGTTTTTCGCTCGAAGAATTCAAGAGAAAGTTCCCTCTCACTGTTTGACGCTGACTCGAGCACGTGCTCATACCATGGATCCCCGCTTGACTACCAACAGAAGAAGATTGCCTCGGCTTCCATGGGTGAGTCTTATTCTATGGCCATACAGGGTATGGTGACGGGAGCAACGTCTATTGAAGAACAGGTGGCCCATGTGGCGAAGCGGTCATAAAGAGCGAAGATGGTCGAAGAGAAGGATGCGCAGATTGCTTCTCTCATCAACAAGTGGGAGGCACATCAGGATAAGGAACCTGGCCAAGACTTGCATAAGAAAGAATAACATCATGAAGCTAAATCCAACGAGAAAGGATTGGGTCATGACACAGAATCGGGTGATAAGTTGCACGAAAAAGGGGACACCGCCTCTGTGGGTTCTTTATCTATCCAACAACTTCAGGACATGATCATGAACACCATCAGGGCTCAATATGGTGGGCCTTCTCAAGACACATTTATCTATTCCAAGCCTTACACCAAAAGGTTAGACAACCTTCGAATGCCAACGGGTTATCAACCTCCAAAGTTCATGCAGTTTGATGGAAAAGGTAACCCTAAACAACATGTTGCCCGCTTCATCGAGATGTGCAACAGCGCTGTGCACTGATGACAATTATCTCATGAAGCAATTTTTCTGATCACTTGAGCACTGCATTCAATCTGGTACATTGACTTGGAACCCAAGTCGATTGACAGTTGGGAACAAATGGAGAGAGAATTCCTCAACCGTTTCTATAGCACTAGTCGCTCAGTTAGTATGCTAGAGCTCACTAGCACAAAGCAACGAAAAGACGAACCTGTTGTTGACTACATCAATTGTTGGCGTTCATTAAGCCTCAACTGCAAAGATCGACTCTCAGAGTTATCGGCAGTAGAGATGTGCATTCAAGGTATGCATTGGGATCTGCTCTACATTCTTCAAGGGATCAAACCCCGTAGCTTTGAAAAATTGACCACTCGTGCGCATGACATAGAACTAAGTATCGCTGGTCACGATGGAAGAAAAGAAATGGTAAGTGATCATCAAAATGACAAGTCATCGAGAAATGGGGCAGACTCTTTAAAGACACGTATCTTGGAGTCAATGACAATTAGTGCCACTCCAATGAAGATTTCCACTCGAGGCAAGAAAGATGCAAGGAAGGCCGAGTCGACTCAAGATCAAGAACCACAATGACGCACCCTAAAAGAAATGAAGGAGAAGAAGTATCCTTTTCCAGACTCTGACATAGAAGGCATGCTGGAAGACTTACTAGAGAAGAAGGTGATTGAGTTACCCGAGTGCAAATGCCCTGAAGAGATGAATCATATTAACCACCTGAAATACTGCATGTACCATTTTGTCGTCAGTCACCCAGTGGAAAAGTGTTTCGTGTTGAAAGATCTCGTCATGAAGTTGGCATAACAAGGAAGAATCGAAATGGATCTTGACAAGGTGGTAGAGTTGAACCATGCTACTATCTCATTTGTCTTCTCTGGTTCGGCACCTTCACCCTCACTTTAATCACTGGGTGCATTCTCTGAAACCCATCAACTCAATCCGTATGAGTGTGTTGGGGTGTTAAGTCAAAGTAGTATCAAATCATTCGATGACGATAATGAAGGATGGACATTGGTCACTCGGAGGAAGTTACATAAGAACAATGCATCTTTGCCAACAACTGCTCAATCAAAAAGATGTGTAAACAAAAGAAGTTCTCCTCAACCACCTAAAAAGCATAAATGAAATAAATTGTCAAATATGAGCAAAGTGGTTCAAAAAGATGAACTCTTGAAACAAAAGTCACCTAGCCCAATCATGCTACATGACTTCTTCCTCGAAGAATTTTTCAAGAATAATGTGTCAAGCACCTTCCGTGGTGAAAAACATAAGGAGGACACTTCTCACTTCGATTGACACAAAGTCAACCAAACGCTCTTTTGCCTGCACAAAGCACCAAATGCTCCTTCGTTAGCTTGCACGAGCCTAAACTGCACAAGGCACCAAATGCTCCCTCGCTTGCATGAGCTAAAACTGCAAACTGAAATAATAATAATAATAATTGAACTATGTCATGACTTGATCTCTTCTTTTCCTAGAAGGGTACATAGGCAGCTCATAAAACCACTTTGAGTTCAATCACATGATAAAATAAATTTGGAGTTTCCCATTAGTTTGGCACTATTCGACTTCCAATTCACTCCGTTAGGGCTACGTTAACATCTTTCATTCAACATCGAGTTGGTACTCCCCGTTCACCCTTGTTATTCTTACACCACTCGCTACCTTGGCCGTCGTCAAATGAATATCTTGCATTCTTTTGTGCAATTTGTAATTTACCATGACTTGTCTACTCCAAAAGCTTCACTATGGATCATTTCTTGGGTGAATCTTGAAAAAAGAAATTTAAAAAAATGAGAAGGAAAGGAAGTCCCTTTGGGAAAGTATCTGTGCTCAATCAAGTTGGGCGACATCCAATACGTAAAACCTAAGTGCTTGAGTGGGTTATCACCAAATCAGAGAGATTTGGTTCTTAATATATTTTATTATTAGTCAGCTTCCTAGTAGAAATAGGAGACTTGGTTCTTAGGGATTGGGCGGCTAGCTTTTAGATAGATATTTAAGGATTTCAGCCTGAGTTTAAGGGGGACTTTTTCTTTGAGGCAATTTTTGGAGATAGAGAGTGATTGCTAGGGTTCTTGAAGATTTTCTACCTTAAGGTGTTATCATTCTTATTCATTATAATGATATTTTTATAAAAAAATTAATTATGAATATGCAAAACTAATTCTCTTTAGCTAGGGCGAAGCATTGAACCTTAGCATGAATATGTATTGTTGGTGCTCTTTTTGGGAGGGTCAACTTAGATAGAGGTAGAATGGTGGATGACGAGTGAAGGTGAGGACCTTCAGCATGTGTGTGAAGATTTGGGCAAGCGATAAATATAAAGACGATGAGATATACATGGTTCACCCTTAATGAATGGGCTACATCCACGGAGAAATATGTTCTCATTATAATAATGTATGTTTACATTTGTACATGGGGTTGGACCCAAATATAAAGATAAGAAGGGGGAAACTCATGATTAAAGATAAAGCCCAGCCCAGGATCCAGAAGAGAGTCCCTTTCTCAGGGGATAGTAGTCTTCTTTTATAGGTGAAGGGGAGTCTCCATCTCTTGTAGTTTTCTGATGTGGGACTCCTCTTGCTTTGCTTAGAGTTGTGACTTGTGGTAATACTTTTTTGGCTAAGGTGATGACCTCTCAAAGCATGGCACGTGGCTGATCCTGCATAGCTAGTTGCTCGGTTAGTAATGGTACCAATAGTAGTCCCCCAAGTTTGCGAGTAAAAAGGTACTTCTTGGTTAGGGACTTGTAATTTTAAGTGCACTGGCCGAGCAACACCACAGTTCATCTTCCAAGCTGTATAGTGCACTGCCCATAATCCCCCAAGTTCCTGGGTAAGAAGGACATTTGGAAGGGAGAGAACTTGGCACGAGGGTACCAAGGTGAAGGGGTTGCCGAAGGCACAAAGTTGCATGTCATAGGGTGCCGAAGGCATAAGAATTGCATGTCGCAAGGTGATGAGTCTAGGCACGAGGGTGCCGAAGGCATAAGACTTGCATGTTCCAAGACAAGGTGCCGAAGGTATAAAACTTGCATGTCACAAGGTGATGTGCCTAGGCACGAGGGTGCCGAAGACGATACAAAGTGTGTATGTTTGCAAGGCAATGTAGCTAGGCATGGGGGTGCCGAAGGCACAAAGCTTGCATGTCGCAAGGCGATGTGCCTACGCACAAGTGTGCCAAAGGAAACATAAAGCTTGCATGTCGTAAGGCGATGTGGCTAGGCACGGGGGTGCCAAAGGTGAAACAAACCTTGCATGTTTGCAAGGCAATGTAGCTTGGGCACGAGGGTGCCGAAGACAAAGGGGATGCCGAAGGCACAAAGCTTGCATGTCGCAAGGCAATGTGCCTAGGCACAAGGACGCCAAAGGTGACACAAAAGTTTGCATGTTGCAAGGTGATGTGACTAGGCACGGGGTGCTGAAGGCAACACAAAGTTTGCATGTTTGCAAGGCAATGTACCTTGGGCACGGGGGTGCCGAAGGCAAATGAGATGCCAAAGGCACAAAGCTTATATGTTTGCAAGCGATGTGCTTAGGCACGAGGGTGCCGAAGGTGACACAAAAGCTTGCATGTCGCAAAGCGATGTAGCTAGGCACGGGGTGCCGAAGCGACACAAAACTTGCATGTTTGCAAGACAATATAGCTTGGGCACGAGGGTGCCAAGGCACAAAGCTTGCATGTTTGTAAGGCGATGTGCCTAGGCACAAGAGTGCTGAAGGTGACACAAAAGCTTTCATGTCGCAAGGCGATGTGGCTAGGCATGGGGGTGCCGACGGCGACACAAAGCTTGCATGTTTGCAAAGCAATGTAGCTTGGGCACGGGGTTGCCGAAGGCAAAAGGGGGTTGCCAAGGGTGTTGAAGGGAAAAATGCAAGTGTGCATTTATTATTATTATTTGAAGAAATAATAATAATAATAGCTTCTTCTTTTTTATTTATTTTTATTTTTATTTTTTTGGGTACCTTGTGGAGATTTGGTGTGGGGCCTTGTACATTTGGTGTTGGGCCTTGTGGTCTTTCGGTAAAGGGTAAAAGAAATATAGGGAGCAAGTCCCCATTAGCTTCAGACCCGCCGCAACATTCGTTCATGTCTTCCGACTTCGGCATCTTTGAGATCGTGAGGCTGGAACGAGGACAAGCTTTGGTGATCGAAAATTTGTTAGAATCCGTGAGGTGGAGCACTGTCCCTGCCGTTCGGCGGGTTGAACTTCGAGGCTAGGCCTTTTGGTCTTTCGGGTTTAGGAATTCGCAAGGGTCCTCGGCAGGGTGGTTTTTTTGGAAGAGTAGGTGCCGTGTGCTCCTAGTTTCAGCAAGGTACCTGTAGATCTGCAAGGGTCTTGTGGAGGGATTTTGGTGTACCTCCCGATCTGCAAGTATCCTTGACGTCAGATCCGGGGTCTAGGCACTTCCGTGAGCACAATGGCTTGGTGAAGTGCTTGGTGAAGGGCTGATTCAAGACTTTGTGGATTGGGGCTTGCATGGGCCTTCGGCAAGGACCAAGGTGAGTTGCTAGGTTTCGACAAGGTCTTTTAAAAGGAAGGCTTCAACGAGTATTTGACAGCACCGTGTATCTTCAGCAAGGGTGGTTTTCGTGAGCCTCCAATCAATTTGTGCACAGCCCTTGCCATTCAGTAAGGGTGGCCTAGGTGAAATTTGTGAGCTCATGAGTTCTTTGGCAAGGTGTTTAGGAGTCGTCTTTTTGAAACTTGGGAAAGGCCTTGCCGTTTAGCAAAGATCATTGAAGGAAAAAATTGTGTTTGCGGAGAGGGCTATTGGTAGAGCAAGAAGGTAGGGGTGCCCGGAGCCAGCCTTCGGTGTAAGCCTATGACTGTGAGGCCGGTTCGAGAGCTTCAGTGTTGGGCGATATAGTCTGTGCTGGTGTTCTTGAATTTTGGCAAGATCCTATGCTTCATCGTCGAAAGGAGTTTTGTTGGAGGGCCTCGCAGCTGCACAACCCTTGCCATTCGGCAAGGGAGCCGGGCCAGATTGGAGTTTGGTGGTTTCAGATGGGGTGAAAGCTAGTGGAGCTGGGTTCGGCAAGGGCCGGGCCTAAGCCGCACTGGGTGGTCCTTGAAGCTAGACTTGCTTGGTAAGGAGGACTTGGAGCGGTTTTGGTTCTGTGGGTTCGCAAGTCCCAGCGTTTGGCAAGGGGTGAGCTCGAGGTTTGGAGTGGGCCACCAAAGTTTCGGTAGGGTCAAGGATTTGCCATGGAGTTTCTGGGAAGCTTGGGGTCGTCCTCGTTGAAGCAATTCTTGTGAGGTTGCTACTAGACTCGCACTGGACTTGCCGTTCGACAAGATTAGTTAGAATGGTTTTGTTGCTTTGGAGCCGGGCCTGCTTTGGAGCTGGGCTTCACGAGATAGCAATTTTGGTGAGCCTCTTTGCCTTTGCATAGTTTTGCCGAATAGTAATACATCACCAATAGGTTTTGGGTGCCTTGAGAGGTTGTGGCAGAGATGGGGAAGAGGTAGTGCGAGGTGGCGGCGGTCCATGCTCTAGTTTTTGGAGAAACATAGCATTGCAGAGACCTACTTCTTCTTCTTTGCTGTTTCAGGTTTGGCCAATTAGTTGACTTGGATGATGGAGTTTCGAACGGCATGCTGCCACTGTCAATTTGTAGTACATTCATCCACGTTTGCTGAATTATGTTCAACTCGCTAGCCCATAAATCATAGAATGATAGTGTGCCAAGTTTCTGATTTAAGTGATGGAGGATGCTGGGTGCCTTGATAAATTTCTTGGCGGGGTATGCCATATTTTGGAGACAATATGTGAGGTGCCGATCTAAAACTCGTACTTTGTCTTCAGATGGTGGAATTTTTGATGGCTTCCTTTGTGCCTTATGTGCATCAGCATGCTTGGCTGTGATTGGACTGATGTGTATTTTCACCATGTTGGCCTACCAATGGCTTTTATTCTGACCACAATATAGGCTTTGTTTATTCTCATATCTCAAGTTAGTTTGGCTTGTAGTAAATATGGTGTGCTCGCAAGTATATGGAAATAACGAAATGCAAGAAAAAAGAATCTTATCTTTTGGGGAGGATGCATGTGGGCATCCTTCATATTGAAACATTGGTTTGCTCCTTGGCCATGCAAAGTAACGGCAAGACATTAACCTCTAAATTGGTGTTATTGTCAATGTGTTTTCTTCCCTTCATTTAAATAATTGAAATTGAAACGTGGGCTTCCTTCTGGATTGAAATGTGGCTTGTCCCTGGCTATGCAAGCCATGCAAAGTGATACTCTAGGTGAATTGGAATATTTGGCAGCCTTCAAACTGAGACTCCTCAAAGTATCTGAAAGGTGTGTTGCTTCAGCAAATACATGTCTTTGGCATATTGGTGCCTTGAGATCTCATGGTGGCTTCGGTACGTATGGTGCTAAACGATAAGCTTAAAAGGTGATGATTGGAAGGGTGCCGAAGGGCACTTAAGGAAGGGAGAACGATGAAGGCTTCTTGTGTCGATTCCCACAAACGACGCCAAACTATTGATGCTCTTTTTGGGAGGGTCAACTTAGATAGAGGTAGAATGGTGGATGATGGGTGAAGGTGAGGACCTTCAGCATGTGTGTGAAGATTTGGGCAAGCGATAAATATAAAGAAGACGAGATATACGTAGTTCACCCTTAATAAATGAGCTATGTCAATGGAGAAATAAGTTCTCATTATAATAATGTATGTTTACATTTGTACATGGAGTTGGACCCAATTATAAAGATAAGAAGGGAGAAGCCCATGATTAAAGATAAAGCCCAACCCAAAATCTAGAAGAGAGTCCCTTTCTCAAGGGAGAGTAGTCTTCTTTTATAGGCGAGGGGGAGTCTCCATCTCTTGTAGTTTTCCAATGTGAGACTCCTCTTGCTTTGCTTAGAGTTGTGACTTGTGGTAATGCTTCTTTGGCTAATGTGATGACCTCTCAAAGCATGCCACGTGGCTAATCGAGCATAGCTAGTTGCTTGGTTAGTAACGGTACCAACATGTATTTTTTATGTAATTGCTTATGATTGATGGCATGCATACTTTGAATTGTTAATAACTATTTTAAACTTTCTAATTGTCTTAATGTCTGATCACCATTAGGATCTTTAGAAAAGTAATTCGATGCAATTTTGGTCGGAAGGTTTCCTATAATTGATGTTGGCTTCTTGTGATTAATAATTATAATTTCACTTAAGATGAACACTATGTCTTACGGGCTTGTATGGTTTTTCAAAAGGGTTTCATAAAGCATAATGAGTCTTTCATGTTCATATTTGATCCAAACGTCCGAACAAGTTCCATGTTGGATATACGTTCTATGTTGGAGGTTCCAAGTAGAGTATAAATTAGGAAAACCTAACCTTCAAAGTGGCATGTGTAGATCATAAGTAATTGGTAAAAATTCATTGAATTGCTAGGCAATGGTGAAACCCTAATGCTTTTATAAATTGGTTTTTAAAACTCTTTTCTTTGATCATATTTGTTTTTAATCAACATTCTTTTTTAGTATTAAACGATTTCAGAATCATCCTTCTCAACCTTTAATTTCAAGTAGTTAATTAGATATTATTTTTACGTAAATTGTTAAATAGTCCTTGAGGAGAACGACCTTGCATGAGCATCTATAGTACAATATCCTTGTATTCTTGCAAGTATTTCATGTGATGTTAACCCTGTTTGCGCAGGTACTAAAAATCCTATCAAGAAATTGGCGCCATTGCCGGGGACAATTTTAGATAATTTTTGTTTAAACTTTTTCTTATTTTTATTTTTATTTTTATTTTTATTCTTCACAAAGAAATTTTTTTTTGACAATTTCGTTTTATTGCAGAATCTGCAAACTGCACGGTCTAGACCAGATCGGGCACTACACAGATTGCATAGTTTGATCCATAACTGAATGCACACTGCATAGTGATGAGAAATTAATTGGCTGCTCGTGCCAATGATGTCCCTAATTACATTGTGTATCTTGAACAAGAAGAGGGTGAGTCGTTCGAGATCGAGCACCATATGCTTGAAATTCTACCTACTTTTCATGGGCTACTTAATGAAGATGCGAACATACATATTGCAAAATTGATTGTGGGTTGTAAAAATATTTTGATTAGGGGTTTTTCTGCTGAAGCTATTAAGTTACGTCTTTTCCCTTTCACTTTGAAGGACAAGGCAGAAACTTGGTTGTTCACTCTTCCGGCAAATAGCATTACTACTTGGAAACAATTACATACAAAATTCCTAGTATTATCTAGCATCCAAGACATTAAATTACAAGCGGGAAATTATGACATTCACTCAGAAGCCTAATGATGAGTTCCATGAAGCGTGAGAAAGATATATAGAGATGTAAATTAAGTGTCCACATGCTAATATTGATTCAGATACACAGACAAATATTTTCTTTGACAGGCTTAATCCGACATCTAAGAGCCATGTTAATGCCTCAGCTGGAGGATCGTTGTCAAATAAATCTGCAAGAGAGGCATTTGAACTGTTTGATATGATGGCTACAAAATCTCAACAATGGGCAACAAAACATTCACAGAAAAGGGGCATTTTTGAGTTATCAGTAGGTTCTCCCAACATGTTTGCACAAATAGAAAAAATGGAGAAGAAAATTGATGCAAAATTTGATATTCTTCTACAACAAATTACAAATTCTATACAACAGCAACCACTTACACCAACTATTTGCATCATGGCTACACACGACATAATGGGCTGCCCGCATAAAGAATCCTACCCCGAACTTGTTGAGCAGCATATTAATATGATGAATAGCTATCAAAGGCCTAGGAATGATGCATATGCAACTCATTACAATCCAAGGTGGAGGGATCACCCTAATTTCAAATGGGGTGACAATTAGAGTAATGCAAAACCATTCTAGCATGCACAAAGACCATTTGCTCCATCCAAACCAACTTTGGATGATCAGCTTGCTAAATTGGCAGCAACAACTCAATCATTCATCGAGGAAACAATCAAAGATTTCAAAATGTTGAAGCATCAATTAAAAGTTTGGAACAAAAATTTGGACGGCTAGCTGCACAGATTTCATAGAGAGAAAAATGCAAATTTCCTAGTCAAACAGTGCCTAATCCAAGAGGACGTGAAGATTGTAACGTTGTTCGGACTTTACGATGTGGAAAGAGCTATGACAATCGTGAAAATAGCACTAAAAAAGATCAGCCATCAGTGAAAAATTATGCAGACAATTTTGCGGCAAGAATCAACTGCCAGTTCTACAAAAACAGAATCGCAGATATAGAAACTATCCCAAAATAGGTTTTCTAGCGTGTTTATAACCCTCCACTGCCTTATCCTGAACGTGTAATTCCTAAAGCAAGAGATCAGCAACTCAAAGATTTTATGCAGACATTATCCAAGGTTCAAATCAACATTCCATTGCTAGATGCAATAAAGAAAATTTCATCATATGCCAAATTTTTGAAAGAAGTTTGCAACGGTAAAAAGAAACTTGCAGATTTGGACAAAGTTATTTTGACAGAATAGTGCAGCACAGTTTTGGCAAAAAATAGGTGAAAACGGCCAAAACCATAGACTTAATATGGGTGTTTGGATTAATTTCCAAAACTTCAAAATCGATCCCAACCACATATATAAATAGATAGAGCACAAAGAGTAGATGAAGTTTCCTACCTCGATCGATGGAAATGATAATCGGAAAAAGCTCCGAAGCCCCCTTTAATTCCTATCATTCTAGCCATTAATCCTTGGATTTTCGAGCTGGGAAATGACATAGGTTAGGTAGAGGATGAAGAGACGACTCTTTTGGTACCAACCACTTTAGAAACAGAAGTCAAATGGTGATGAAATCGCTGGTCAAAGTGACAGCATCGCTATGTGAGTGTTAGTGAGAGAGAGAGAGAAAGAGTCACAAGAGGAGAGAGAAGTGAGAGAGAAGGAGCTGTCCAGCTTTTTATAATTTGATTTTTTACAAATTACAGTTGTGCACTAAACTTCTGTAGATCGTCACTTCTTCATTTCAACTCCGATTTGAGCCCACCACGTGCTTACGAACTCGTGAGCTCGAGCACTACGTAAAGGAAATAAGAAAATTTCCAACATGAGCCATGAGTAAAAATTCAACTCTAAACTACCAAGGAACCCTAAGGTTAAAGTCGTCCTTTCACTTTATAATTTTTTAAATTCAATTAAATTTTGGAACGGGATGTTACAATTGATCACTTCTATATTCTATCTCTCAGCTTTATTTTGAGTGCTTATATGGATTTCGGAGATAAATATTTAGAACTATTTTGATTTTGTGCGTTATTCAGTCTTTGATCTTTGTAGAGAGAAAATCAACTCAGTTTTGGGTGGGCTGAGGGAATTTGTGTGTGTGGAGGGTAGGTGTTTCATCATAGAGAGAGAATTTAGAATGGGAAGAGGAAAGGGGGAATGGAAGAAGGGGCTTTGATGAGGGAAGGGGAGGAATGGATTTTAAGGTGGGCGAGGGATTGCTTGGAGTCGTTGGTGGTGCATTTTATTCAAAAAAGGAGCTTCATAGAGGATTTACATATTAGAAAGACTAAAATACCCTTGAGAAAGGATGAAAAATTGGATGACGTACGTTAAGGTCAGATGACAAATCATGAATTTTGAAACATTAAGGTGACATTTCTCTTAAAATTTTCTTTAAAGTGACAAATTGAAACTGATGTAGCCTCTAAATAATGAGCCGTGCTGTAGCCTCTAAACAATGGGCCACGAAATTTCAAATTTTTTTTGTCCTTGTGGTACAATGGTCAAAGTGCAATGGAATTTAAACAAATGGATGAAAATTAGGAACAATCAGTCAAAGAACTACAAACATATGAGTTTCATAATTATGTTTATGTTGACAGTCGTCAAAGGACTAAAAATCAATGTCTAATTTTACATGAGGTTTAATGGAAATTTAATCTTATACAAGGACTAAAATTGAAATTATTGTATGTACACAAATTTGGAATTCAAATTTTGTATGTACATAAATTTCGAATCTCTAGAATTATTGTAAATACATAAAATTCACATTGTTGAATTAAATACAAATATTGAATGAAGTATATGATATGAAGTTTTCAATACGGCTTAAGGAAACTTTTGAACCAGTGCGCCGAGAGTTTTGGGTGCCTTTTAAGCCTATCGTTGTAATCCACATAGGTAATACCAAATCGAACACTGTATCCCGAACTCCATTCAAAGTTGTCTAGCAACGTCCATGGAAAGAATCCCTTCACTTTGACACCATTGCTAAAAAGAAATTAAATATATTTATGTCAATAATATGAATCAATAACTCAAAATCTAAAGCTAGACCATATACACACGTGTGTTGATATATATTCTAAATGAATTTGTTAATATACTTACTCAATAGAACTTTGAACATAATGAAGGTGGCGATTGTAGTAGTCAATTCTATGGGTATCATTAAGGGCTTCGGCAAGTGATAATTTCGGATCATTGAACTCATCCACACCTGCAATATAATACATTTTAAATTTAGAGACTTTGTACTACTTGTGTGTGTTTTACACCAAAAATATGTGAAACATTGATCATGCAATTACTTAAGGCTAGAAATAATTACCATTTTCAGTAATGTAAATGACTGGATTGTGATATTTCTTCTTTGTGTAGAGTAAAAGATCTTGAATTCCTTGTGGATAAACATTTAGCCATTCCGAAGCACCCTGCACCCAAATTTGAAGATATTTAGATTTTTAGGAGTCACATTTGTAAGTGCAAAACGATTAATGGTCAAAATCATAAAGGCATAATCTAGTAATTTGATGTGCACCTTTGAACCGATGGGGACCCCGTTACGCTCAGCTGCCACAACGTATATGAATATCAGAATCTAATTAGTCTATAAACTTAAATTGCATGAATTAAATTCTGAATTTTTACTCACATGAAAGATTAACTCCAGCATCTGTTGTGTAGCTTGCGTATACAGAGTTATTTTGAGGTGCATCACTTGCATAGTAACCAGCATAGTAATTTAGTCCAAGAAAATCAAATGAACCAATTAGCAACTCGGATTGTTCTTTCGTGAATTTTGGTAATCGGCTTCCGACAAGAGATCGCATGCTTTGAGGATAGTCACCACTTGTCAATGGCTCAACAAACCTACAAGAATGTAAAATTTTCAAGCATTAACTTGACATTATAATATACATTGCTTGCTAGTAAGTAGTAAATATTACATATTCATAAGTAAATTCAAAATACACTTACCATCCGAACATAAAATCCAAAGCTCGTAATGCAGCATTCTTATTTTCTTTTTCTTCTGATAGGGGCTCAAACCAATGTGACACTAGTGTTATCCCTATCACTCCATTTTGAGAGGCCTGCACAAGAACATTTAGTTTGTTTGTTTTAGAGTCACAAAAAAGTAAAGTAGTCGCTCTCTTGTTACAACTTAGAATCCAATATTATGAGAAACAAAAAAACTGATGAATTGTACCTGATATTTATTTTTGTACAATTTTACGGCAGCTGCATGTGCAAGGAGCAGGTGGTGTGTTACCAAATATGGTTCAGTAGATGAATCTCCCCCGGTGCAGTTTAGTTGCTGCCAAGTAGAGCATCGTCCCGGCGCATGAGACCCGATTGCGTAACCAAAGTTACTAAAGGTATATGGCTCATTCAGTGTGCTCCAATGCTTTACTCGATCACCAAATTCCTTATAACAAAGTTCTACGTAATCTTGAAAATGATTGCTGTATATACACATATCAGAATGTAAATGTCATAATTGTATTTATTAATTGAATTATTAATACGATTAAGAGGACTAATTTCTTCACTTACACAATATGAGGGCTTAGGAAACCACCATATTCGTCTTCTAAAGTTTGGGGAAGATCCCAATGGAAGAGTGTCACAAATGGCGTTAGACCTATAAATGGCATGATCAATAAAAGCGAGTTATAAATTTGATAAAACGAGTTTTTTTATTTTTATTTTTATGAGTGCATGAAACTGTAATTTTATAAATTACTGATCATGTGAGGTGGGATGACTCACCATTGCGTAAGAGCTCATTGATGAGATTGTTGTAATATTTGATTCCTTCCTTGTTCACTCCTCCACTTAACTTTCCATCTAATGATTAAAACAAAAGCAGGAAATAACGAAATAAGTGCACCGATACAATTTAAACTGAACTTTAAAAAAGTTGGACTATATGTCGAAACTTGAACTTCGACTTCTATTTAATTTATCTTTGAAAAAAAATAATATTTTTGCTTCAGTTATTTCAATTAATTATTTTAATTGAAACAAAAATCTTTTTTATATTATTCGGTAGACAACTTGGACACATTACTTAAGCTAAAATCAACATGAAGGCAGAAATATTGACGATTGGTGACAACCAAATGTGAGGATGTGGATGAACTTACTTGGTAATAATCTTGACCAAGAGATAGAGAATCTATAAGCATCCCACCCCATATTCTTCATAATCCCCACATCTTCCTACATTGCATAACAAAAAAAGATTTTATGAGAAAGAGCTAAACATTATGGGGAGCTTATCTTCAATATCCAGAGTTTTCTTCATGCTTCAAAATTTAATATGTGCACATTGGGTCATGAACCTTATAGCGGTGATATTGATCAACAGCGATATCTCCGTTACTGCTATCATTAATCTTTTCTGCAATAAATCATTGAAAATTTAATTAAATATTTAGAGCATAAGAGTAAATGTAATACCATTTTGTTATTTTAACTAATTCATGATTTGATTGGACAGACCTGGATATTTGTGGGTGAAGGTATCCCAAATGCTTGGTCCTCTACCACCTTCGTTTGCAGCACCTTCATACTGAAATACACAAGAGACACAATGAAGAAGATGTCAATATTCTTGCAAGGATCGATGCTTGATCTGAATTTGAAAGAATACCCTAACCAATCAGAACAGAAATTAAATTAAAGCCTAGAAGAAGGAAGGACTTACTTGGTAAGATCCAGAACCTACGCCAAATATGAACCCTTCTGGAAAACTGCTCCTATTGAGAGAAGCAGTGTCAAAATGCGTGGGTGGAGCTCTAATATCTGCTTTGCTATTTGTCAATGCAAAGCCAATTAGTAGCAGCACGCCTAAGAGAAAAGATCGTAATTGCATTGCCATAACTTGAGGTTTTTTTGTTGGTAATAATCTTGATAAGTATAAGTTGGCTCTGGCTGGCATGCTTCATGGCCTTTATATAGAGGAGGAAGTACGTGCTGCAAATGAGAACAAAACACAGATGGGCATTGAATGGGTTTGAGGGGGCAACTACGTAGAATGTCATGGTACAAAGGGAAATGAAAGCTTTCATATTTGAATGAGTTTTTGTGTGAGTAGAGCCGCTAAGTCTGATTTAGTCTCTTATAACCAATGGGTCAAACTGTGGAAACAAATTTGACACACAATTAAAACTCTACGTATGTACCCAATATACTTGAGCTTCAGGCACTTCCTTTGGGTTGATTTATTCTTTCACTTCCTTTGGCGTAATTGTACTTACAAAAAGGATATATCGTAATAAGGAATTAGTGGCGTATTTATAAATAAATAAATCTAGTTAGAAAAATATATTCAAAAGTTTGACCATTGTCAAGAATCAAAATTTTCAAAACTTTCAAATTTTCTACCCAAATAATTACATTAAATTGTCCTTCATGTCCAGCAATAATCTCATTTAAAAGGTCAAAACGATAGGAGAAAGAAAAAGAGATATTCTTGAGGTTATTTTGGAAGAGGATGAAAAAAGTTTGACAAGAAATATATAAGGATGAGTTTAGCAATTACGCTAGCCATAGACTTGTTCAAGCAGTAGAGTATGAAAATTATCATTAATTCTCCACGTTCTTCTTTGCTCTTCAAAATATCACTCTGTTTCAAGAAATAAATTATATTCACAGCCGAGTCATTAAAAAAAATGCCTTGAACGAAAGCTTATTATGGGAAGAAACATAGCGGTTGAGTTTGCTTCATTTTCATCCTCTGATTTCATATGGTTAATAAACTCTTCAATTATGGAATTCTTGGAGCGACACATGCTTGCTCCCATTCGTGTTTACTCCGATCCAATCTGATCCAAATAAGAAAGCATATCTATTGTCAAACTCATCTTTACATATCAATTCTCATAGCAATTTTCTTTCTGTTTACCCTAAAGATAAATATGCAGAAATGACTTTTTCTTCACCCTTCCTTTCCGTTGGTTTTAATGCTCTTTTTCTTCTTGTAATAAAGCCTTCCTTGAAGATGTTTCTTTTGCTAGACTTTTTCTTCTCGTAATAGCTGTACATTCCTTTTATAGAATACTGTACATGAAGGCAAATCGTTTTGAATAATTATCCAATAAGTCACTAATTTCTTGTATGATATATATCCTCTTTTGGGTACAGTTACGCTGGAAGAGAAACAATAAATCAACAAAAAGTAGCATTATATAATAATTGGGTACAAAGTGTTTAAATTTTTGAAAACCCATCCAAGTGTAGATGGCATTCTGATGTAGACTTCAAGTAAAATTAAGCCATCGGGTCGAGCTCGATTAAAAAAGGTTTTGACTTGCAGACCAGTGGTCTCAGATTCGAATCCATGACATCTTAATAACGTGTGTATGTGTGTGTGTGTGTGCCCAATCCTTGTAGTTTAGACTATGCGGCTTGTATTCAAGAAACTTAATAAAACTAAAAATTTTAATTTGTTGAACAAAAAAGAAATCACATATTATGCACAAATATTTTGGGTTTACAATGTCAACAAAACAAATGGTCCGTCAAATTCTTTTCAAAATTTGACGCATGTGGTTAATTAGGAATTAGCGGCTACCATTCCATGTTTGACTATTCATTGAAATATGAAACTTTCCCTTTGTACCCTTCTAATTGCATGCACGCATGGTTTACAAAGAAATTTATTTCATCATTGCTTACTATTCTCATGCGCAGCCGTACTTGCTCTATATAAAGGCCATGCAACATGCCAGCCAGAGCATAGTTGGTGACACATCACCTACTCCTTACTCATGCAGTTGTTGCAAAATTCTACAAGAATAAATATCTATGAGTAAGTAGTACGAAGATATAATAGGGTGGTGTGGAGTATTTTACCATTTTGTGGCTCTAAATCAACTAAACTTGATATTATTGTGCAAGCATCTCAAAGAGGAGTTATAGGGTAAACATTGGTATCACACTTGTTCGTGCCCCTTTCGGAAGTAATACAAAATAAAAATGCTGCGATACGATCTTTGGATTTCATGTTTGGATGGTAAGTATATTAAGAAGTTACTTATGAATTTAATATTTACCAGTTATTGGAGAGTAATATGCCAGATAATACCAAGTTAATGCTTGAAAAGTTCATGTGTTTTAAGGTTTGCGGAGCCATTGACCAGTGGCGACTATCCGCAAAGCATGCGATCACTTGTTGGAAGAAAATTACCAAAATTCACTAAAGAACAATCTAGCTAGGTCGCTAATTGGTTTATTTGACTTTCTTGGACTAAATTTCTATGTTGGTTACTATGCTAGCGATTCACCTCTCAAAATAACTCTGTATACGCAATCTACAAAACAGGTGTTGGCGTTAATCTTTCATGTGAGTACAAATTGAGAACTTAATTGAAGAAATTTAAGTTCCATAGACTAATTAGATTCTGATATTCATATGTGTTGTGGCAATTGAGCGTAATGGGGTCCCCATTGGTCCAAAGGTACACATAAAATCACTAGATTAACCAGATGATCAATGGTTTTCGAAATACAAATTTAAATCCTAACAGTATCAATACCTTCAATTGGGGTACATGGTGCATCAGGCTAGATAAATATTTATCCAAGAGGAATTCAAGATCTTTTACTCTACACAAAGGAAAAGTATAATGATCCACTCAATTATGTTATGAGAATGGTAATTATTTATAGTATTGAATAATTGCATCATCAATGTTTCACATATATTTGATGTAAAACTCACATTACTGCTACAAGGCTAAATTTAAAACTGCATAACAATGGATTTTATTGTAGGTGTGGATAAGTTCAATGATCCCAAATTATCACTTATGGATGCCCTTAATGATACCCATAGAATTGACCACTACAATCGTCACCTCTATTATGTTCAAAGTGCAATTGAGTAAGTGCTTGTTAACAAATTAATTAAGGATATATATAGTCTAGCCTTCCCATATTTGAGCTAGTGATTCATGTGACTAACGGCAATACATTTAACTTTTTGCTTTTTCTTTTTAGGAATGGTGTCAAAGTGAAGGGGATACTTTCCATGGTCATTCCTAGAAACTTGGAATGGAATTCTAGATAATGTTCGGTTTGGTAACACATATGTCGATTACAATGATGGGATGAAAAGGCACCCAAAACTAATGTTTTTAGTTTTCTTTGACAAACTTGTAATATCATATGTAAACAATTAAGCTCAAAAAATTTAGGCTAGTTTAAGTCTACACTCAAGATGATTAAAGAAATTGAGCTCAAACTTATCATGGCTCGAATGGAATCAAGATTGCTAAAGGTAAAAATCATACATGCATTTAAATGATAGTTGGTATGAGTAGTCAACCCGGATGACAAGTCATATGTTGTGTAACATGTGTGCTGCCACCTGATTTTTATTCTCACGTGAGTCCAGTCTATTTCCAGTTGTAGGTTTTCTATCCTAACAATTTTTGTCCTATTATTGCACCAATCGTTGGCTGCCAGGTGCATTAAATTTTCACCTACTTGCTTTGGGTAAAAGCTTAGCTAAGAGGAGGCAACGACTACTTGATGAAGTATGAGTTTTCATTATGAGCTTTTGAAAAATGTTTTTCTAAATTCATCCTTTGTGAAGTTTGTGTTGTTGAATGTGAGATTTTTAAAAATGGTTTTTGAAATCTGCGTCTAAGTTCATGTAAACTAGTCATCTTCTTAAGTCTATATCAATTCTTGATTTATTTCTTCAAGATTAAGGTTTCTTGAAGGTTTCGGTCCTCTCCAGTTTTGAATCTACATTTCATTGTTCAGTTCAAATCGGAGTTGACTTACAGTGCCATGGAGTGAATGAGTTGATGGACTAGCTGCCACTTACATGAAGTACTAGCTCAACAAAGTTGAAGAAAATGGTTGCACAGGGAGGTAGTGCTCATTTCCTAAATAGACCTAGGATTTCTAGAGCTTGTGATTGATTTTTTTGTAAAAATCTTCTTTGCTTAGTGGATTGCACGGTCAGATGACGACCCCCGGTTTTTCCCAAATGATGGGTCTCCAGGTGACCAAAATATGGGGTTGATTTTGTATATGATTGTTTGTGGCTGTTTGTTCTTTGAATGCATGCCAAGCGTATGAAAAATTGAGAAGACCCGTATTTTAAATGGATAAAAGAAGATATTTATCTTTTCGATAAACTTGGACGATATTATCTTTTTAAGATATTTATCTTTTGGATAAACTTGGATGATCTTATGTTTTTAAGATATTTATCTTTTGGATAAATTGGGATGTTCTTATCCTTTTAATATTGAAGTTTATCATATCCCTATGAACACTATAAATAGGAGTGTAACCTTATAGTTTCAAAATACGAGAAATTAGAAAGAATGAGAGAGAGAGAGAGAGAGAGAGAGAGAGAGAGAGAGTGGTGATGAAACTTTTGGAGCTTGGTTTGGGTGATAGTACATGAAGATAGGTAAATGGGTTGTCTTGCCAATTTATTTTAAGGGCTCTCATTATCAAGGTGAGTGGTTTACGTAATGTATTCTAAATTTCTTATTTTGTGATAAAATATGAAAACCATGAATTAACGTGGATTTGTTCTATTTACAAATATCTCTCTATTTCAAGTCAAGCATGTCTAATTTGGTGCAATCTTTCAAACTATATATATATATATATTGATTGGAATATTTATGAAGTATGTATTATTCATGGAACATGAGAACTTCAATGTTGGAGTATCTGAGGGATAGATGTACCACATGGCGACATAGGGCAGTGAGGCCAATAAGGGTCACGTGGTTGGTTACATGCTATGAGGGATCACCGAGATATGAATGGATGATGTGATATGATTTGGATTGATGTATCTTTTCATAATATTTTTTAGAGTGTGTAAAACGGCATTGCTTGACTAGCATATTACATAATCTACTCTCTGAGCGGTGGTTGCTCATCCCTTACCCTGTTTAAATTTTCAGATGAATTAGTGGGCAAGACAAGGACTAAATCGGTTGAGGCTAAATTAGATGAGAGTGATAGAGCTTTATTTATTTATTGTAAAGTTATAAGATTTGGATATATTTTTATAAGAGAAATTTGTTTTAATGTTTCGGCTTCTTTTTATTTTATTTTACATTTTATTTTCTCACGCACCGGGCGTGTGGTTTCCACCGACTCCCGGGTCTAGGGGTGACAGAATGGTATCAGAGCCCAGGAATTAGATACGCTTGGGAACACTGTGGTTTAAACATTTGTGTTAGATAAACTTGAATTCATGTAGTGACAAAGATTTTTATGAGTAGATTGTCTTGGGGAAGATGCTATAAATTTCGAGGATGAAATTTCATTTAAGGAGGATAGATTGTGAAGACCCGTACTTTAAACGGATAAAAGAAGATATTTATCTTTTAGATAAACTTGGATGATATTATCTTTTTAACATATTTATCTTTTGGATAACTTGGATGATCTTATCTTTTTAAGATATTTATCTTTTGGATAAACTTGGAAGTTCTTATCCTTTTAATATTGAAGTTTATCTTATTCCTATAAACACTATAAATAGGAGTGTAACCTTATAGTTTCAAAACATGAGAAATTAGAAAGAATGAGAGAGAGTGGTGATGAAACTCTTGGAGCTTGGTTTGGGTGATAGTACATGAAGATAGGTAAATGGGTTGTCTTGCCAATCTATTTTAAGGGCTCTCATTATCGAGGTGAGTGGTTTATGTAATGTGTTCTAAAAGTTTTTATTTTGTGATAAAATATGAAAACCATGAATTATCTTGAATTTGTTCTATTTGCAAATATATCTCTATTTCAAGCCAAGTATGTCTAATTTGGTGCAATCTTTCACAATATATATATATATATATATATTGATTGGAATATTTATGAAGCATGTATTATTCATGGAATATAAGAACTTCAAAGTTGGAGTATCCGAGGGATAGATGTACCACACGGAGACATAGGGTAGTGAGGCCAATAAGGGTCAAGTAGTTGGTTACATGCTATGAGGGATAACCAAGATATGAATGGATGATGTGATATGATTTGGATTGGTGTATCTTTTCATGATATTTTCTAGAGTGTGTAAAACGGCATTGCTTGACTGACATATTACATAATCTACTTATTGAGCGGTGGTTGCTCATCCATCACCCTATTTAATTTTTCAGATGAATTAGTGGGCAAGACAAGGACTAAATCGGTTGAGGCTGAAATAGATGAGAGTGATTGAGCTTTATTTATTTATTGTAAAGTTGTAAGATTTTGGATCTATTTTTATAAGAGAAGTTTATTTTAAACCCATATTTCTGCTTCTTTTTATTTTATTTTATTTTTTATTTTCTCAAGCATCGGGCGGGGGTTTCCACTGACTCCTGGGTCCGGAGTGTGACACAAATTGCTTAAAAAAGATTTTCAGATTCTGTGTTTCACATTTGCAGAAAGTTGTACTAGATGACTTGTCATGGACACTAAGCGTATCTTGGTGTTGATACTTAATGTTTTAATTTTCATGCAGAAAGTTTTGTTCAAGTCAGAGATGTGGCTGTGAATTGCATGCTTATATCATATCTTGGTGTTGATACTTAATGTTTTAATTTTCTGTAGTTTTCACTACCTATATATATATATATATATGATAGCAGAAAATTACGGGTACAAGAGTTGTTTTAACCAAAAATACTAACTTGCAGAGATGATAGAGGCTAGCAGATTTGCTATGTCCTTAGACAGTATTTTGCCCCCACTCCTGTGCTTGTGGTTCTGCAGACGACTGTCCACCAGGATACAACTATCAAAACCAAAATTCTAGCACTTGAATTTTGGTATCTGCGAACTACAGTATGGGTACTTTCAATGGTTTTCAGTGGAGTGTGAGATGTATTAGGTTTCAAAGTTTTCTATTGTTCTCCGTACGTTTGGCTATTTAAATAAGCCTAAGACACCCCTTGGACATATCTGTTCAAACAGATATGTCTGAACTTTGAATTTCAAACTAAATGAAGTTATCCGAAGTTCAAAAACTTAAATATATAAAAATATATATTTAAGTTAAATAAGGGCAACAAGTCCAAAGCCCACTTCAGAAAAACTCAATTTGTTTATTATAATTGAAGATCCCTACTCTTATAAAGAGTGTAGAAAACTCTTTTCCCACTCAAACTCTAACAAAAACTACATATTGAAAATGTTTTTCACAAGAGTTTAGTTCAATCTCGAATTGATTATCGAATTAGATTGTGTGCTTCCGTTGATTCTATTCGATTTCTTTTAATACAACGTCTTACCTTCCGTGGTCATGATGAGTATGAGAATTCAAGCAACCAAAGAAACTTTCTTAAGCTTTTACAATTCCTTGCTAATCACAATGAACAGTTTCGAGCTGTAACACTGAAATATGCTCCTGATAACCTCAAGTTCACACCATCAGAGAGGAGAGAGATAAGTGTTAGACAGTTGCACATCAAATAAATAAATAAAGATATTTTTTGACTTGACTAGTCAACTACATATAAGATGACTAGTCAATGGTTTTGAAATGTGCTGAAGACAAGGAATAGACATGCTAATCAATCAATTGAGCAAAGGCCAATGGACTGTCTGAGTGTGACATGTTTCTTAAAGTCCAAGACCTTGGTGAGTATATCTGCAAGCTGTTCCTCAGAAGGAACAAACTCTAATGTTAAAATGTCGTCTTCAAAAAGATCTCTAATAAAATGATGCCTAATGTCTATATGCTTTGTTCTGGAGTGTTGAACTAGATTTTTGGAAAAATCAATTGCACTCATGTTATCACAGTAGATTAGGAAGTGGAATGCCCTATAATTCTACACTCTATAGGCTCAGCTTGAAGTGGAATACCTAAGAAATATTCTCTTCTCACTTTTAGAGTCAAACTTAGCAAGGTGCTCCTTATTTCTTAAGATAAAACATGTGCTACCAAAGACCCTAAACTAAGACACATTAGGCTTCTTCCCTTTCCAAAGCTCATGGGGTGTTTGCTTGGTACCAGACCTTAAAAACACCATGTTTGAGATATAACAAACTGTATTTATAGCTTCAGCCCAAAAATATTTAACAAGGTTTTTGCTATTAAGCATTATCCAAGCCATCTCAACAAGAACTCTATTCTTTCTCTCCACAACACCATTTTTGCTGAGGTGAAATAGGTGCAGAGAACTCATTTTTTAATCCCCATCTTCTCACAAAATTTCTGAAACTGAGAATTCTCATACTCAGAACCATGATCTGTTCTAATTTTAACAAGAGGCAGATGACTAGTCATCTTCTCTTTTTGTAAAAGATGGCATACATATTTAAACCTTTGAAAGGTTTCTAGTTTTTCACGCAAGAATGAGATCCATATAAACTCAAAGAAGTCATCTACAAAGACCAGGATGTATTCCTTGCCACTAAGTGAAAAAGTTTGGACAAGGTCAACATGATAAATGTGAACAAGTTCAAAAGAACATGAAATTTTGTTGATCACCCAAGATTCAAAGCACTATGATAGAGATGATTGAAAGACATACCTGCAATGACCACATTTTAAAAAATTAAAATAAATGAAACCTAATAAAACAAAAGAACAAGGTGCATATGCATGACAATGTATTTTGACAACATGAAGCACACACAAACAAGAGAATGGTCTAGATACATAAGACAAAGAAACTAGTCACCAACATGAGGAAAAACATGATCTTCTCTTCTCTAGCTCCCTCACAATCCAAACATGGATCTTGAGATAAGCCTTCCAAAGTATATATGGTATACGGATAACAACCACCTTCCGGTTCCTAACCACATCAACTTGACTGGAGAAAGGAGGAATATTAATCATACAATCGGCAACAATTTACAATAAATAGTGATTCAATAAACAGTTCTTACACAGCTGAATTTATGTATAGATCCTTCATTTCACTTTTCAGGTCCGAGTTTGTTTCCAAATCAAAGATTGCCTGCACAGACAACAAACAACTCATGATTATATCTAAACATCATAGCAACCATTTCATCAACAGAAAGCACAATCAAAAGTTGCATATCTTGCTTGTCCAACTAACTCTTCAAGTTCAGCATCCTTGTCAAAGTGACAGCATCGCGATGTGAGTGTGTGTGTGTGTGTGAGAGAGAGAGAGAGAGAGAGAGTCAGAGAGAAGGAGCTGTCAAGCTTTTTATAATTTGACTTTGCAAAAATTACGATTGTGCCGCTAAACTTATGTAGATCTTAACTTCTTCATTTCAACTCCGATTTGGGCCCACCACGTGTTTACGAACTCGTGAGCTCGAGCACTACATAAAGGAACCAAGAAAATTCCCAACATGAGCCTTGAGTAAAAATTCAACTTTAAACTACCAAGGAACCCTAAGGTTAAAGTCGTTCTTTCACTTTAGAATTTTTTAAATTCAATTAAATTTTGGAACGGGATGTTACAGTTGATCACTTCTATATTCTATCTCTCAGCTTTATTTTGAGTGCTTATATGGACTTCGAAGATAAATATTTATAACTATTTTGATTTTGTGAGGTTATTCAGTCTTTGATTTTTGTAGAGAGGAAATCAACTCAGTTTTGGGTGGGCTGAGGGAATTTGTGTGTGGAGGGAGATGTTCCATCATAGAGAGAGAATTCAGAATGGGAAGAGGAAATGGGGAATGGAAGCAGGGGCTTTGATGAGGGAAGGGGAGGAATGGATTTTAAGGTGGACAAGGGATTGCTCGGAGTCACCGGTGGTGCATTTTGTTCGAAAAAGGAGCTTCACAGAGGATTTACATATTGGAAAGACTAAAATACCCTTGAGAATGGATGAAAAATTGGATGACGTTAAGGTCATATGACAAATCATGAATTTTCAAAAATTAAGGCGACATTTCTCTTAAAATTTTCTTTAAGGTGACAAATTGAAACTGATGTAGCCTCTAAACAATGGGCCACGAAATTTCAATTTTTTTTTGTTATTATGGTATAATGGTCAAAGTGCAATGGAATTTAAACAAATAGATGAAAATTAGGACCAATCAGTCAAAGAACTACAAACAAATGAGTTTCATAATTATATGTATGTTGACAGTCGTCAAAGGACTAAAAATCAATGTCTAATTTTACACGAGGTTTAATGGAAATTTAATCTTATACAAGGACTAAAATTGAAATTATTGTATGTACACAAATTTGGAATTCAAATTTTGTATGTACATAAATTTTGAATCTCTAGAATTATTGTAAATACATAAAATTCACATTGTTGAATTAAATACAAATATTGAATGAAGTATATGATATGAAGTTTTCAATACGGCTTAAGGAAACTTTTGAACCAGTGCGCCGACAGTTTTGGGTGCCTTTTAAGCCTATCGTTGTAATCCACATAGGTAATACCAAATCGAACACTGTATCCCGAACTCCATTCAAAGTTGTCTAGCAACGTCCATGGAAAGAATCCCTTCACTTTGACACCATTGCTAAAAAGAAATTAAATATATTTATGTCAATAATATGAATCAATAACTCAAAATCTAAAGCTAGACCATATACATATGTGTGTTGATATATATTCTAAATGAATTTGTTAATATACTTACTCAATAGAACTTTGAACATAATGAAGGTGGCGATTGTAGTAGTCAATTCTATGGGTATCATTAAGGGCTTCGGCAAGTGATAATTTCGGATCATTGAACTCATCCACACCTACAATATAATACATTTTAAATTTAGAGACTTTGTACTACTTGTGTGTGTTTTACACCAAAAATATGTGAAACATTGATCATGCAATTACTTAAGGCTATAAATAATTACCATTTTCAGTAATGTAAATGACTGGATTGTGATATTTCTTCTTTGTGTAGAGTAAAAGATCTTGAATTCCTTGTGGATAAACATTTAGCCATTCCGAAGCACCCTGCACCCAAATTTGAAGATATTTAGATTTTTAGGAGTCACATTTGTAAGTGCAAAACGATTAATGGTCAAAATCATAAAGGCATAATCTAGTAATTTGATGTGCACCTTTGAACCGATGGGGACCCCGTTACGCTCAGCTGCCACAACGTATATGAATATCAGAATCTAATTAGTCTATAAACTTAAATTGCATGAATTAAATTCTGAATTTTTACTCACATGAAAGATTAACTCCAGCATCTGTTGTGTAGCTTGCGTATACAGAGTTATTTTGAGGTGCATCACTTGCATAGTAACCAGCATAGTAATTTAGTCCAAGAAAATCAAATGAACCAATTAGCAACTCGGATTGTTCTTTCGTGAATTTTGGTAATCGGCTTCCGACAAGAGATCGCATGCTTTGAGGATAGTCACCACTTGTCAATGGCTCAACAAACCTACAAGAATGTAAAATTTTCAAGCATTAACTTGACATTATAATATACATTGCTTGCTAGTAAGTAGTAAATATTACATATTCATAAGTAAATTCAAAATACACTTACCATCCGAACATAAAATCCAAAGCTCGTAATGCAGCATTCTTATTTTCTTTTTCTTCTGATAGGGGCTCAAACCAATGTGACACTAGTGTTATCCCTATCACTCCATTTTGAGAGGCCTGCACAAGAACATTTAGTTTGTTTGTTTTAGAGTCACAAAAAAGTAAAGTAGTCGCTCTCTTGTTACAACTTAGAATCCAATATTATGAGAAACAAAAAAACTGATGAATTGTACCTGATATTTATTTTTGTACAATTTTACGGCAGCTGCATGTGCAAGGAGCAGGTGGTGTGTTACCAAATATGGTTCAGTAGATGAATCTCCCCCGGTGCAGTTTAGTTGCTGCCAAGTAGAGCATCGTCCCGGCGCATGAGACCCGATTGCGTAACCAAAGTTACTAAAGGTATATGGCTCATTCAGTGTGCTCCAATGCTTTACTCGATCACCAAATTCCTTATAACAAAGTTCTACGTAATCTTGAAAATGATTGCTGTATATACACATTTCAGAATGTAAATGTCATAATTGTATTTATTAATTGAATTATTAATACGATTAAGAGGACTAATTTCTTCACTTACACAATATGAGGGCTTAGGAAACCACCATATTCGTCTTCTAAAGTTTGGGGAAGATCCCAATGGAAGAGTGTCACAAATGGCGTTAGACCTATAAATGGCATGATCAATAAAAGCGAGTTATAAATTTGATAAAACGAGTTTTTTTTTATTTATTTTTTTTATGAGTGCATGAAACTGTAATTTTATAAATTACTGATCATGTGAGGTGGGATGACTCACCATTGCGTAAGAGCTCATTGATGAGATTGTTGTAATATTTGATTCCTTCCTTGTTCACTCCTCCACTTAACTTTCCATCTAATGATTAAAACAAAAGCAGGAAATAACGAAATAAGTGCACCGATACAATTTAAACTGAACTTTAAAAAAGTTGGACTATATGTCGAAACTTGAACTTCGACTTCTATTTAATTTATCTTTGAAAAAAAATAATATTTTTGCTTCAGTTATTTCAATTAATTATTTTAATTGAAACAAAAATCTTTTTTATATTATTCGGTAGACAACTTGGACACATTACTTAAGCTAAAATCAACATGAAGGCAGAAATATTGACGATTGGTGACAACCAAATGTGAGGATGTGGATGAACTTACTTGGTAATAATCTTGACCAAGAGATAGAGAATCTATAAGCATCCCACCCCATATTCTTCATAATCCCCACATCTTCCTACATTGCATAACAAAAAAAGATTTTATGAGAAAGAGCTAAACATTATGGGGAGCTTATCTTCAATATCCAGAGTTTTCTTCATGCTTCAAAATTTAATATGTGCACATTGGGTCATGAACCTTATAGCGGTGATATTGATCAACAGCGATATCTCCGTTACTGCTATCATTAATCTTTTCTGCAATAAATCATTGAAAATTTAATTAAATATTTAGAGCATAAGAGTAAATGTAATACCATTTTGTTATTTTAACTAATTCATGATTTGATTGGACAGACCTGGATATTTGTGGGTGAAGGTATCCCAAATGCTTGGTCCTCTACCACCTTCGTTTGCAGCACCTTCATACTGAAATACACAAGAGACACAATGAAGAAGATGTCAATATTCTTGCAAGGATCGATGCTTGATCTGAATTTGAAAGAATACCCTAACCAATCAGAACAGAAATTAAATTAAAGCCTAGAAGAAGGAAGGACTTACTTGGTAAGATCCAGAACCTACGCCAAATATGAACCCTTCTGGAAAACTGCTCCTATTGAGAGAAGCAGTGTCAAAATGCGTGGGTGGAGCTCTAATATCTGCTTTGCTATTTGTCAATGCAAAGCCAATTAGTAGCAGCACGCCTAAGAGAAAAGATCGTAATTGCATTGCCATAACTTGAGGTTTTTTTGTTGGTAATAATCTTGATAAGTATAAGTTGGCTCTGGCTGGCATGCTTCATGGCCTTTATATAGAGGAGGAAGTACGTGCTGCAAATGAGAACAAAACACAGATGGGCATTGAATGGGTTTGAGGGGGCAACTACGTAGAATGTCATGGTACAAAGGGAAATGAAAGCTTTCATATTTGAATGAGTTTTTGTGTGAGTAGAGCCGCTAAGTCTGATTTAGTCTCTTATAACCAATGGGTCAAACTGTGGAAACAAATTTGACACACAATTAAAACTCTACGTATGTACCCAATATACTTGAGCTTCAGGCACTTCCTTTGGGTTGATTTATTCTTTCACTTCCTTTGGCGTAATTGTACTTACAAAAAGGATATATCGTAATAAGGAATTAGTGGCGTATTTATAAATAAATAAATCTAGTTAGAAAAATATATTCAAAAGTTTGACCATTGTCAAGAATCAAAATTTTCAAAACTTTCAAATTTTCTACCCAAATAATTACATTAAATTGTCCTTCATGTCCAGCAATAATCTCATTTAAAAGGTCAAAACGATAGGAGAAAGAAAAAGAGATATTCTTGAGGTTATTTTGGAAGAGGATGAAAAAAGTTTGACAAGAAATATATAAGGATGAGTTTAGCAATTACGCTAGCCATAGACTTGTTCAAGCAGTAGAGTATGAAAATTATCATTAATTCTCCACGTTCTTCTTTGCTCTTCAAAATATCACTCTGTTTCAAGAAATAAATTATATTCACAGCCGAGTCATTAAAAAAAATGCCTTGAACGAAAGCTTATTATGGGAAGAAACATAGCGGTTGAGTTTGCTTCATTTTCATCCTCTGATTTCATATGGTTAATAAACTCTTCAATTATGGAATTCTTGGAGCGACACATGCTTGCTCCCATTCGTGTTTACTCCGATCCAATCTGATCCAAATAAGAAAGCATATCTATTGTCAAACTCATCTTTACATATCAATTCTCATAGCAATTTTCTTTCTGTTTACCCTAAAGATAAATATGCAGAAATGACTTTTTCTTCACCCTTCCTTTCCGTTGGTTTTAATGCTCTTTTTCTTCTTGTAATAAAGCCCTTGAAGATGTTTCTTTTGCTAGACTTTTTCTTCTCGTAATAGCTGTACATTCCTTTTATAGAATACTGTACATGAAGGCAAATCGTTTTGAATAATTATCCAATAAGTCACTAATTTCTTGTATGATATATATCCTCTTTTGGGTACAGTTACGCTGGAAGAGAAACAATAAATCAACAAAAAGTAGCATTATATAATAATTGGGTACAAAGTGTTTAAATTTTTGAAAACCCATCCAAGTGTAGATGGCATTCTGATGTAGACTTCAAGTAAAATTAAGCCATCGGGTCGAGCTCGATTAAAAAAGGTTTTGACTTGCAGACCAGTGGTCTCAGATTCGAATCCATGACATCTTAATAACGTGTGTATGTGTGTGTGTGTGTGTAAAAAAACCCTCAATCCTTGTAGTTTAGACTATGCAGCTTGTATTCAAGAAACTTGATAAAACTAAAAATTTAAGTTTGTTGAACAAAAAAGAAATCACATATTATGCACAAATATTTTGGGTTTACAATGTCAACAAAACAAATGGTCCGTCAAATTCTTTTCAAAATTTGACGCATGTGGTTAATTAGGAATTAGCGGCTACTATTCCATGTTTGACTATTCATTGAAATATGAAACTTTCCCTTTGTACCCTTCTAATTGCATGCACGCATGGTTTACAAAGAAATTTATTTCATCATTGCTTACTATTCTCATGCGCAGCCGTACTTGCTCTATATAAAGGCCATGCAACATGCCAGCCAGAGCATATTTGGTGACACATCACCTACTCCTTACTCATGCAGTTGTTGCAAAATTCTACAAGAATAAGTATCTATGAGTAAGTAGTACGAAAATATAATAGGGTGGGGAGTATTTTACCATTTTGTGGCTCTAAATCAACTAAACTTGATATTATTGTGCAAGCATCTCAAAGAGGAGTTATAGGGTAAACGTTGGTGTCACACATGTTCGTGCCCCTTTCGGACGTAATACAAAATAAAAATGCTGCGATACGATCTTTGGATTTCATGTTTGGATGGTAAGTATATTAGGAAGTTACTTATGAATTTAATATTTACCAGTTATTGGAGAGTAATACGATATTACCAAGTTAATGCTTGAAAAGTTCATGTTTTTTAAGGTTTGCGGAGCCATTGACCAGTGGCGACTATCCGCAAAGCATGCGATCACTTGTTGGAAGAAAATTACCAAAATTCACTAAAGAACAATCTAGCTAGGTCGCTAATTGGTTTATTTGACTTTCTTGGACTAAATTTCTATGTTGGTTACTATGCTAGCGATTCACCTCAAAATAACTCTGTATACGCAATCTACAAAACAGGTGTTGGCGTTAATCTTTCATGTGAGTACAAATTGAGAACTTAATTCAAGAAATTTAAGTTCCATAGACTAATTAGATTCTGATATTCATATGTGTTGTGGCAGCTGAGCGTAATGGGGTCCCCATTGGTCCAAAGGTACACATAAAATCTTCTTTGCTTAATGGATTGCATGGTCAGATGATGACCCCCGGTTTTTCCCAAATGATGGGTTTCCAAGTGACCAAAATATAGGGTTGATTTTGTATATGATTGTTTGTGGCTGTTTGTTCTTTGAATGCTTGCCAAGCGTATGAAAAATTGAGAAGACCCGTATTTTAAATGGATAAAAGAAGATATTTATCTTTTCGATAAACTTGGACGATATTATCTTTTTAAGATATTTATCTTTTGGATAAACTTGGATGATCTTATGTTTTTAAGATATTTATCTTTTGGATAAATTGGGATGTTCTTATCCTTTTAATATTGAAGTTTATCATATCCCTATGAACACTATAAATAGGAGTGTAACCTTATAGTTTCAAAATACGAGAAATTAGAAAGAATGAGAGAGAGAGAGAGAGAGAGAGTGGTGATGAAACTCTTGGAGCTTGGTTTGGGTGATAGTACATGAAGATAGGTAAATGGGTTGTCTTGCCAATTTATTTTAAGGGCTCTCATTATCGAGGTGAGTGGTTTACGTAATGTATTCTAAAAGTTCTTATTTTGTGATAAAATATGAAAACCATGAATTAACGTGGATTTGTTCTATTTACAAATATCTCTCTATTTCAAGTCAAGCATGTCTAATTTGGTGCAATCTTTCAAACTATATATATATATATATATATATATGATTGGAATATTTATGAAGTATGTATTATTCATGGAACATGAGAACTTCAATGTTGGAGTATCCGAGGGATAGATGTACCACATGGCGACATAGGGCAGTGAGGCCAATAAGGGTCACGTGGTTGGTTACATGCTATGAGGGATAACCGAGATATGAATGGATGATGTGATATGATTTGGATTGGTGTATCTTTTCATGATATTTTCTAGAGTGTGTAAAACGGCATTGCTTGACTAGCATATTACATAATCTACTCTCTGAGCGGTGGTTGCTCATCCCTCACCCTGTTTAAATTTTCAGATGAATTAGTGGGCAAGACAAGGACTAAATCGGTTGAGGCTAAATTAGATGAGAGTGATAGAGCTTTATTTATTTATTGTAAAGTTGTAAGATTTGGATATATTTTTATAAGAGAAATTTGTTTTAATGTTTCGGCTTCTTTTTATTTTCTTTTTATTTTCACGCATCGGGCGTGTGGTTTCCACCGACTCCCGGGTCTAGGGGTGACAGAATGGTATCAGAGCCCAGGAATTAGATACGCTTGGGAACACTGTGGTTTAAACATTTGTGTTAGATAAACTTGAATTCATGTAGTGACAAAGATTTTTATGAGTAAATTGTCTTGGGAAGATGCTATAAATTTCGAGGATGAAATTTCATTTAAGGAGGATAGATTGTGAAGACCCGTACTTTAAACGGATAAAAGAAGATATTTATCTTTTAGATAAACTTGGATGATATTATCTTTTTAAGATATTTATCTTTTGGATAACTTGGATGATCTTATCTTTTTAAGACATTTATCGTTTGGATAAACTTGGAAGTTCTTATCCTTTTAATATTGAAGTTTATCTTATTCCTATAAACACTATAAATAGGAGTGTAACCTTATAGTTTCAAAACATGAGAAATTAGAAAGAATGAGAGAGAGTGGTGATGAAACTCTTGGAGCTTGGTTTGGGTGATAGTACATGAAGATAGGTAAATGGGTTGTCTTGCCAATCTATTTTAAGGGCTCTCATTATCGAGGTGAGTGGTTTATGTAATGTGTTCTAAAAGTTTTTATTTTGTGATAAAATATGAAAACCATGAATTATCGTGAATTTGTTCTATTTACAAATAAATCTCTATTTCAAGTCAAGTATGTCTAATTTGGTGCAATCTTTCACAATATATATATATATATATATATTGGAATATTTATGAAGCATGTATTATTCATGGAATATAAGAACTTCAAAGTTAGAGTATCCGAGGGATAGATGTACCACACGGGGACATAGGGTAGTGAGGCCAATAAGGGTCACGTGGTTGGTTACATGCTATGAGGGATAACCAAGATATGAATGGATGATGTGATATGATTTGGATTGGTGTATCTTTTCATGATATTTTCTAGAGTGTGTAAAACGGCATTGCTTGACTGACATATTACATAATCTACTCACTTGAGCGGTGGTTGCTCATCCATCACCCTATTTAATTTTTCAGATGAATTAGTGGGCAAGACAAGGACTAAATCGGTTGAGGCTGAATTAGATGAGAGTGATTGAGCTTTATTTATTTATTGTAAAGTTGTAAGATTTTGGATCTATTTTTATAAGAGAAGTTTATTTTAAACCCATATTTTTCTGCTTATTTTTATTTTATTTTATTTTTTATTTTCTCAAGCATCGGGCGCGGGGTTTCCACTGACTCCTGGGTCCGGAGTGTGACACAAATTGCTTAAAAAAGATTTTCAGATTCTGTGTTTCACATTTGCAGAAAGTTGTACTAGATGACTTGTCATGGACACTAATCGTATCTTGGTGTTGATACTTAATGTTTTAATTTTCATGCAGAAAGTTTTGTTCAAGTCAGAGATGTGGCTGTGAATTGCATGCTTATATCATATCTTGTTGTTGATACTTAATGTTTTAATTTTTTGTAGTTTTCACTACCTATATATATATGATATAGCAGAAAATTACGGGTACAAGAGTTGTTTTAACCAACAAATACTAACTTGCAGAGATGATAGAGGCTAGCAGATTTGCTATGTCCTTAGACAGTATTTTGCCCCCACTCCTGTGCTTGTGGTTCTGCAGACGACTGTCCACCAGGATACAACTATCAAAACCAAAATTCTAGCACTTGAATTTTGGTATCTGGCGAACTACAGTATGGGTACTTTCAATGGTTTTCAGTGGAGTGTGAGATGTATTAGGTTTCAAAGTTTTCTATTGTTCTCCGTACGTTTGGCTATTTAAATAAGCCTAAGACACCCCTTGGACATATCTGTTCAAACAGATATGTCTGAACTTTGAATTTCAAACTAAATGAAGTTATCCGAAGTTCAAAAACTTAAATATATAAAAATATATATTTAAGTTAAATAAGGGCAACAAGTCCAAAGCCCACTTCAGAAAAACTCAATTTGTTTATTATAATTGAAGATCCCTACTCTTATAAAGAGTGTAGAAAACTCTTTTCCCACTCAAACTCTAACAAAAACTACATATTGAAAATGTTTTTCACAAGAGTTTAGTTCAATCTCGAATTGATTATCGAATTAGATTGTGTGCTTCCGTTGATTCTATTCGATTTCTCTTTAATACAACGTCTTACCTTCCGTGGTCATGATGAGTATGAGAATTCAAGCAACCAAAGAAACTTTCTTAAGCTTTTACAATTCCTTGCTGAATCACAATGAACAGTTTCGAGCTGTAACACTGAAATATGCTCCTGATAACCTCAAGTTCACACCATCAGAGAGGAGAGAGATAAGTGTTAGACAGTTGCATATCAAATAAATAAATAAAGATATTTTTTGACTTGACTAGTCAACTACATATAAGATGACTAGTCAACAGTTTTGAAATGTGCTGAAGACAAGGAATAGACATGCTAATCAATCAATTGAGCAAAGGCCAATGGACTGTCTGAGTGTGACATGTTTCTTAAAGTCCAAGACCTTGGTGAGTATATCTGCAAGCTGTTCCTCAGAGGGAACAAACTCTAATGTTAAAATGTCGTCTTCAAAAAGATCTCTAATAAAATGATGCCTAATGTCTATATGCTTTGTTCTGGAGTGTTGAACTAGATTTTTGGAAAAATCAATTGCACTCATGTTATCACAGTAGATTAGGAAGTGGAATGCCCTATAATTCTACACTCTATAGGCTCAGCTTGAAGTGGAATACCTAAGAAATATTCTCTTCTCACTTTTAGAGTCAAACTTAGCAAGGTGCTCCTTATTTCTTAAGATATAAACATGTGCTACCAAAGACCCTAAACTAAGACACATTAGGCTTCTTCCCTTTCCAAAGCTCATGGGGTGTTTGCTTGGTACCAGACCTTAAAAACACCATGTTTGTGATATAACAAACTGTATTTATAGCTTCAGCCCAAAAATATTTAACAAGGTTTTTGCTATTAAGCATTATCCAAGCCATCTCAACAAGAACTCTATTCTTTCTCTCCACAACACCATTTTTGCTGAGGTGAAATAGGTGCAGAGAACTCATTTTTTAATCCCCATCTTCTCACAAAATTTCTGAAACTGAGAATTCTCATACTCAGAACCATGATCTGTTCTAATTTTAACAAGAGGCAGATGACTAGTCATCTTCTCTTTTTGTAAAAGATGGCATACAGATTTAAACCTTTGAAAGGTTTCTAGTTTTTCACACAAGAATGAGATCCATATAAACTCAAAGAAGTCATCTACAAAGACCAGGATGTATTCCTTGCCACTAAGTGAAAAAGTTTGGACAAGGTCAACATGATAAATGTGAACAAGTTCAAAAGAACATGAAATTTTGTTGATCACCCAAGATTCAAAGCACTATGAGAGAGATGATTGAAAGACATACCTGCAATGACCACATTTTAAAAAATTAAAATAAATGAAACCTAATAAAACAAAAGAACAAGGTGCATATGCATGACAATGTATTTAGACAACATGAAGCACACACAAACAAGAGAATGGTCTAGATACATAAGACAAAGAAACTAGTCACCAACATGAGGAAAACATGATCTTCTCTTCTCTAGCTCCCTCACAATCCAAACATGGATCTTGAGATAAGCCTTCCAAAGTATATATGGTATACGGATAACAACCACCTTCCGGTTCCTAACCACATCAACTTGACTGGAGAAAGGAGGAATATTAATCATACAATCGGCAACAATTTACAATAAATAGTGATTCAATAAACAGTTCTTACACAGCTGAATTTATGTATAGATCCTTCATTTCACTTTTCAGGTCCGAGTTTGTTTCCAAATCAAAGATTGCCTGCACAGACAACAAACAACTCATGATTATATCTAAATATCATAGCAACCATTTCATCAACAGAAAGCACAATCAAAAGTTGCATATCTTGCTTGTCCAACTAACTCTTCAAGTTCAGCATCCTTGTCAAAGTGACAGCATCGCTATGTGAGTGTGTGTGTGTGTGTGAGAGAGAGAGAGAGAGAGAGAGAGAGAGTCAAAGAGAAGGAGCTGTCAAGCTTTTTATAATTTGACTTTGCAAAAATTACGGTTGTGCCGCTAAACTTATGTAGATCTTAACTTCTTCATTTCAACTCCGATTTGGGCCCACCACGTGTTTACGAACTCGTGAGCTCGAGCACTACATAAAGGAACCAAGAAAATTCCCAACATGAGCCTTGAGTAAAAATTCAACTCTTAAACTACCAAGGAACCCTAAGGTTAAAGTCGTCCTTTCACTTTAGAATTTTTTAAATTCAATTAAATTTCGGAACGGGATGTTACAGTTGATCACTTCTATATTCTATCTCTCAGCTTTATTTTGAGTGCTTATATGGACTTCGAAGATAAATATTTATAACTATTTTGATTTTGTGAGGTTATTCAGTCTTTGATTTTTGTAGAGAGGAAATCAACTCAGTTTTGGGTGGGCTGAGGGAATTTGTGTGTGGAGGGAGATGTTCCATCATAGAGAGAGAATTCAGAATGGGAAGAGGAAATGGGGAATGGAAGCAGGGGCTTTGATGAGGGAAGGGGAGGAATGGATTTTAAGGTGGACAAGGGATTGCTTGGAGTCACCGGTGGTGCATTTTGTTCGAAAAAGGAGCTTCACAGAGGATTTACATATTGGAAAGACTAAAATACCCTTGAGAATGGATGAAAAATTGGATGACGTTAAGGTCATATGACAAATCATGAATTTTCAAAAATTAAGGCGACATTTCTCTTAAAATTTTCTTTAAGGTGACAAATTGAAACTGATGTAGCCTCTAAACAATGGGCCACGAAATTTCAATTTTTTTTTGTTATTATGGTATAATGGTCAAAGTGCAATGGAATTTAAACAAATAGATGAAAATTAGGACCAATCAGTCAAAGAACTACAAACAAATGAGTTTCATAATTATATGTATGTTGACAGTCGTCAAAGGACTAAAAATCAATGTCTAATTTTACACGAGGTTTAATGGAAATTTAATCTTATACAAGGACTAAAATTGAAATTATTGTATGTACACAAATTTGGAATTCAAATTTTGTATGTACATAAATTTTGAATCTCTAGAATTATTGTAAATACATAAAATTCACATTGTTGAATTAAATACAAATATTGAATGAAGTATATGATATGAAGTTTTCAATACGGCTTAAGGAAACTTTTGAACCAGTGCGCCGACAGTTTTGGGTGCCTTTTAAGCCTATCGTTGTAATCCACATAGGTAATACCAAATCGAACACTGTATCCCGAACTCCATTCAAAGTTGTCTAGCAACGTCCATGGAAAGAATCCCTTCACTTTGACACCATTGCTAAAAAGAAATTAAATATATTTATGTCAATAATATGAATCAATAACTCAAAATCTAAAGCTAGACCATATACATATGTGTGTTGATATATATTCTAAATGAATTTGTTAATATACTTACTCAATAGAACTTTGAACATAATGAAGGTGGCGATTGTAGTAGTCAATTCTATGGGTATCATTAAGGGCTTCGGCAAGTGATAATTTCGGATCATTGAACTCATCCACACCTACAATATAATACATTTTAAATTTAGAGACTTTGTACTACTTGTGTGTGTTTTACACCAAAAATATGTGAAACATTGATCATGCAATTACTTAAGGCTAGAAATAATTACCATTTTCAGTAATGTAAATGACTGGATTGTGATATTTCTTCTTTGTGTAGAGTAAAAGATCTTGAATTCCTTGTGGATAAACATTTAGCCATTCCGAAGCACCCTGCACCCAAATTTGAAGATATTTAGATTTTTAGGAGTCACATTTGTAAGTGCAAAACGATTAATGGTCAAAATCATAAAGGCATAATCTAGTAATTTGATGTGCACCTTTGAACCGATGGGGACCCCGTTACGCTCAGCTGCCACAACGTATATGAATATCAGAATCTAATTAGTCTATAAACTTAAATTGCATGAATTAAATTCTGAATTTTTACTCACATGAAAGATTAACTCCAGCATCTGTTGTGTAGCTTGCGTATACAGAGTTATTTTGAGGTGCATCACTTGCATAGTAACCAGCATAGTAATTTAGTCCAAGAAAATCAAATGAACCAATTAGCAACTCGGATTGTTCTTTCGTGAATTTTGGTAATCGGCTTCCGACAAGAGATCGCATGCTTTGAGGATAGTCACCACTTGTCAATGGCTCAACAAACCTACAAGAATGTAAAATTTTCAAGCATTAACTTGACATTATAATATACATTGCTTGCTAGTAAGTAGTAAATATTACATATTCATAAGTAAATTCAAAATACACTTACCATCCGAACATAAAATCCAAAGCTCGTAATGCAGCATTCTTATTTTCTTTTTCTTCTGATAGGGGCTCAAACCAATGTGACACTAGTGTTATCCCTATCACTCCATTTTGAGAGGCCTGCACAAGAACATTTAGTTTGTTTGTTTTAGAGTCACAAAAAAGTAAAGTAGTCGCTCTCTTGTTACAACTTAGAATCCAATATTATGAGAAACAAAAAAACTGATGAATTGTACCTGATATTTATTTTTGTACAATTTTACGGCAGCTGCATGTGCAAGGAGCAGGTGGTGTGTTACCAAATATGGTTCAGTAGATGAATCTCCCCCGGTGCAGTTTAGTTGCTGCCAAGTAGAGCATCGTCCCGGCGCATGAGACCCGATTGCGTAACCAAAGTTACTAAAGGTATATGGCTCATTCAGTGTGCTCCAATGCTTTACTCGATCACCAAATTCCTTATAACAAAGTTCTACGTAATCTTGAAAATGATTGCTGTATATACACATTTCAGAATGTAAATGTCATAATTGTATTTATTAATTGAATTATTAATACGATTAAGAGGACTAATTTCTTCACTTACACAATATGAGGGCTTAGGAAACCACCATATTCGTCTTCTAAAGTTTGGGGAAGATCCCAATGGAAGAGTGTCACAAATGGCGTTAGACCTATAAATGGCATGATCAATAAAAGCGAATTATAAATTTGATAAAACGAGTTTTTTTTTATTTATTTTTTATGAGTGCATGAAACTGTAATTTTATAAATTACTGATCATGTGAGGTGGGATGACTCACCATTGCGTAAGAGCTCATTGATGAGATTGTTGTAATATTTGATTCCTTCCTTGTTCACTCCTCCACTTAACTTTCCATCTAATGATTAAAACAAAACAAGGAAATAACGAAATAAGTGCACCGATACAATTTAAACTGAACTTTAAAAAAGTTGGACTATATGTCGAAACTTGAACTTCGACTTCTATTTAATTTATCTTTGAAAAAAAATAATATTTTTGCTTCAGTTATTTCAATTAATTATTTTAATTGAAACAAAAATCTTTTTTATATTATTCGGTAGACAACTTGGACACATTACTTAAGCTAAAATCAACATGAAGGCAGAAATATTGACGATTGGTGACAACCAAATGTGAGGATGTGGATGAACTTACTTGGTAATAATCTTGACCAAGAGATAGAGAATCTATAAGCATCCCACCCCATATTCTTCATAATCCCCACATCTTCCTACATTGCATAACAAAAAAAGATTTTATGAGAAAGAGCTAAACATTATGGGGAGCTTATCTTCAATATCCAGAGTTTTCTTCATGCTTCAAAATTTAATATGTGCACATTGGGTCATGAACCTTATAGCGGTGATATTGATCAACAGCGATATCTCCGTTACTGCTATCATTAATCTTTTCTGCAATAAATCATTGAAAATTTAATTAAATATTTAGAGCATAAGAGTAAATGTAATACCATTTTGTTATTTTAACTAATTCATGATTTGATTGGACAGACCTGGATATTTGTGGGTGAAGGTATCCCAAATGCTTGGTCCTCTACCACCTTCGTTTGCAGCACCTTCATACTGAAATACACAAGAGACACAATGAAGAAGATGTCAATATTCTTGCAAGGATCGATGCTTGATCTGAATTTGAAAGAATACCCTAACCAATCAGAACAGAAATTAAATTAAAGCCTAGAAGAAGGAAGGACTTACTTGGTAAGATCCAGAACCTACGCCAAATATGAACCCTTCTGGAAAACTGCTCCTATTGAGAGAAGCAGTGTCAAAATGCGTGGGTGGAGCTCTAATATCTGCTTTGCTATTTGTCAATGCAAAGCCAATTAGTAGCAGCACGCCTAAGAGAAAAGATCGTAATTGCATTGCCATAACTTGAGGTTTTTTTGTTGGTAATAATCTTGATAAGTATAAGTTGGCTCTGGCTGGCATGCTTCATGGCCTTTATATAGAGGAGGAAGTACGTGCTGCAAATGAGAACAAAACACAGATGGGCATTGAATGGGTTTGAGGGGGCAACTACGTAGAATGTCATGGTACAAAGGGAAATGAAAGCTTTCATATTTGAATGAGTTTTTGTGTGAGTAGAGCCGCTAAGTCTGATTTAGTCTCTTATAACCAATGGGTCAAACTGTGGAAACAAATTTGACACACAATTAAAACTCTACGTATGTACCCAATATACTTGAGCTTCAGGCACTTCCTTTGGGTTGATTTATTCTTTCACTTCCTTTGGCGTAATTGTACTTACAAAAAGGATATATCGTAATAAGGAATTAGTGGCGTATTTATAAATAAATAAATCTAGGTAGAAAAATATATTCAAAAGTTTGACCATTGTCAAGAATCAAAATTTTCAAAACTTTCAAATTTTCTACCCAAATAATTACATTAAATTGTCCTTCATGTCCAGCAATAATCTCATTTAAAAGGTCAAAACGATAGGAGAAAGAAAAAGAGATATTCTTGAGGTTATTTTGGAAGAGGATGAAAAAAGTTTGACAAGAAATATATAAGGATGAGTTTAGCAATTACGCTAGCCATAGACTTGTTCAAGCAGTAGAGTATGAAAATTATCATTAATTCTCCACGTTCTTCTTTGCTCTTCAAAATATCACTCTGTTTCAAGAAATAAATTATATTCACAGCCGAGTCATTAAAAAAAATGCCTTGAACGAAAGCTTATTATGGGAAGAAACATAGCGGTTGAGTTTGCTTCATTTTCATCCTCTGATTTCATATGGTTAATAAACTCTTCAATTATGGAATTCTTGGAGCGACACATGCTTGCTCCCATTCGTGTTTACTCCGATCCAATCTGATCCAAATAAGAAAGCATATCTATTGTCAAACTCATCTTTACATATCAATTCTCATAGCAATTTTCTTTCTGTTTACCCTAAAGATAAATATGCAGAAATGACTTTTTCTTCACCCTTCCTTTCCGTTGGTTTTAATGCTCTTTTTCTTCTTGTAATAAAGCCTTCCTTGAAGATGTTTCTTTTGCTAGACTTTTTCTTCTCGTAATAGCTGTACATTCCTTTTATAGAATACTGTACATGAAGGCAAATCGTTTTGAATAATTATCCAATAAGTCACTAATTTCTTGTATGATATATATCCTCTTTTGGGTACAGTTACGCTGGAAGAGAAACAATAAATCAACAAAAAGTAGCATTATATAATAATTGGGTACAAAGTGTTTAAATTTTTGAAAACCCATCCAAGTGTAGATGGCATTCTGATGTAGACTTCAAGTAAAATTAAGCCATCGGGTCGAGCTCGATTAAAAAAGGTTTTGACTTGCAGACCAGTGGTCTCAGATTCGAATCCATGACATCTTAATAACGTGTGTATGTGTGTGTGTGTGTGCCCTCAATCCTTGTAGTTTAGACTATGCGGCTTGTATTCAAGAAACTTAATAAAACTAAAAATTTTAATTTGTTGAACAAAAAAGAAATCACATATTATGCACAAATATTTTGGGTTTACAATGTCAACAAAACAAATGGTCCGTCAAATTCTTTTCAAAATTTGACGCATGTGGTTAATTAGGAATTAGCGGCTACCATTCCATGTTTGACTATTCATTGAAATATGAAACTTTCCCTTTGTACCCTTCTAATTGCATGCACGCATGGTTTACAAAGAAATTTATTTCATCATTGCTTACTATTCTCATGCGCAGCCGTACTTGCTCTATATAAAGGCCATGCAACATGCCAGCCAGAGCATATTTGGTGACACATCACCTACTCCTTACTCATGCAGTTGTTGCAAAATTCTACAAGAATAAATATCTATGAGTAAGTAGTACGAAAATATAATAGGGTGGTGGAGTATTTTACCATTTTGTGGCTCTAAATCAACTAAACTTGATATTATTGTGCAAGCATCTCAAAGAGGAGTTATAGGGTAAACGTTGGTGTCACACATGTTCGTGCCCCTTTCGGACGTAATACAAAATAAAAATGCTGCGATACGATCTTTGGATTTCATGTTTGGATGGTAAGTATATTAGGAAGTTACTTATGAATTTAATATTTACCAGTTATTGGAGAGTAATACGCCAGATATTACCAAGTTAATGCTTGAAAAGTTCATGTTTTTTAAGGTTTGCGGAGCCATTGACCAGTGGCGACTATCCGCAAAGCATGCGATCACTTGTTGGAAGAAAATTACCAAAATTCACTAAAGAACAATCTAGCTAGGTCGCTAATTGGTTTATTTGACTTTCTTGGACTAAATTTCTATGTTGGTTACTATGCTAGCGATTCACCTCAAAATAACTCTGTATACGCAATCTACAAAACAGGTGTTGGCGTTAATCTTTCATGTGAGTACAAATTGAGAACTTAATTCAAGAAATTTAAGTTCCATAGACTAATTAGATTCTGATATTCATATGTGTTGTGGCAGCTGAGCGTAATGGGGTCCCCATTGGTCCAAAGGTACACATAAAATCTTCTTTGCTTAATGGATTGCATGGTCAGATGATGACCCCCGGTTTTTCCCAAATGATGGGTTTCCAAGTGACCAAAATATAGGGTTGATTTTGTATATGATTGTTTGTGGCTGTTTGTTCTTTGAATGCTTGCCAAGCGTATGAAAAATTGAGAAGACCCGTATTTTAAATGGATAAAAGAAGATATTTATCTTTTCGATAAACTTGGACGATATTATCTTTTTAAGATATTTATCTTTTGGATAAACTTGGATGATCTTATGTTTTTAAGATATTTATCTTTTGGATAAATTGGGATGTTCTTATCCTTTTAATATTGAAGTTTATCATATCCCTATGAACACTATAAATAGGAGTGTAACCTTATAGTTTCAAAATACGAGAAATTAGAAAGAATGAGAGAGAGAGAGAGAGAGAGAGAGAGAGAGAGAGAGAGTGGTGATGAAACTCTTGGAGCTTGGTTTGGGTGATAGTACATGAAGATAGGTAAATGGGTTGTCTTGCCAATTTATTTTAAGGGCTCTCATTATCGAGGTGAGTGGTTTACGTAATGTATTCTAAAAGTTCTTATTTTGTGATAAAATATGAAAACCATGAATTAACGTGGATTTGTTCTATTTACAAATATCTCTCTATTTCAAGTCAAGCATGTCTAATTTGGTGCAATCTTTCAAACTATATATATATATATATATATATATATATATATTGATTGGAATATTTATGAAGTATGTATTATTCATGGAACATGAGAACTTCAATGTTGGAGTATCCGAGGGATAGATGTACCACATGGCGACATAGGGCGTGAGGCCAATAAGGGTCACGTGGTTGGTTACATGCTATGAGGGATAACCGAGATATGAATGGATGATGTGATATGATTTGGATTGGTGTATCTTTTCATGATATTTTCTAGAGTGTGTAAAACGGCATTGCTTGACTAGCATATTACATAATCTACTCTCTGAGCGGTGGTTGCTCATCCCTCACCCTGTTTAAATTTTCAGATGAATTAGTGGGCAAGACAAGGACTAAATCGGTTGAGGCTAAATTAGATGAGAGTGATAGAGCTTTATTTATTTATTGTAAAGTTGTAAGATTTGGATATATTTTTATAAGAGAAATTTGTTTTAATGTTTCGGCTTCTTTTTATTTTCTCACGCATCGGGCGTGTGGTTTCCACCGACTCCCGGGTCTAGGGGTGACAGAATGGTATCAGAGCCCAGGAATTAGATACGCTTGGGAACACTTGTGGTTTAAACATTTGTGTTAGATAAACTTGAATTCATGTAGTGACAAAGATTTTTATGAGTAAATTGTCTTGGGAAGATGCTATAAATTTCGAGGATGAAATTTCATTTAAGGAGGATAGATTGTGAAGACCCGTACTTTAAACGGATAAAAGAAGATATTTATCTTTTAGATAAACTTGGATGATATTATCTTTTTAAGATATTTATCTTTTGGATAACTTGGATGATCTTATCGTTTTTAAGACATTTATCGTTTGGATAAACTTGGAAGTTCTTATCCTTTTAATATTGAAGTTTATCTTATTCCTATAAACACTATAAATAGGAGTGTAACCTTATAGTTTCAAAACATGAGAAATTAGAAAGAATGAGAGAGAGTGGTGATGAAACTCTTGGAGCTTGGTTTGGGTGATAGTACATGAAGATAGGTAAATGGGTTGTCTTGCCAATCTATTTTAAGGGCTCTCATTATCGAGGTGAGTGGTTTATGTAATGTGTTCTAAAAGTTTTTATTTTGTGATAAAATATGAAAACCATGAATTATCGTGGATTTGTTCTATTTACAAATAAATCTCTATTTCAAGTCAAGTATGTCTAATTTGGTGCAATCTTTCACAATATATATATATTGGAATATTTATGAAGCACGTATTATTCATGGAATATAAGAACTTCAAAGTTAGAGTATCCGAGGGATAGATGTACCACACGGGGACATAGGGTAGTGAGGCCAATAAGGGTCACGTGGTTGGTTACATGCTATGAGGGATAACCAAGATATGAATGGATGATGTGATATGATTTGGATTGGTGTATCTTTTCATGATATTTTCTAGAGTGTGTAAAACGGCATTGCTTGACTGACATATTACATAATCTACTCACTGAGCGGTGGTTGCTCATCCATCACCCTATTTAATTTTTCAGATGAATTAGTGGGCAAGACAAGGACTAAATCGGTTGAGGCTGAATTAGATGAGAGTGATTGAGCTTTATTTATTTATTGTAAAGTTGTAAGATTTTGGATCTATTTTTATAAGAGAAGTTTATTTTAAACCCATATTTTTCTGCTTATTTTTATTTTTATTTATTTTTTATTTTCTCAAGCATCGGGCGCGGGGTTTCCATTGACTCCTGGGTCCGGAGTGTGACACAAATTGCTTAAAAAAGATTTTCAGATTCTGTGTTTCACATTTGCAGAAAGTTGTACTAGATGACTTGTCATGGACACTAATCGTATCTTGGTGTTGATACTTAATGTTTTAATTTTCATGCAGAAAGTTTTGTTCAAGTCAGAGATGTGGTTGTGAATTGCATGCTTATATCATATCTTGTTGTTGATACTTAATGTTTTAATTTTTTGTAGTTTTCACTACCTATATATATATATGATAGCAGAAAATTACGGGTACAAGAGTTGTTTTAACCAACAATACTAACTTGCAGAGATGATAGAGGCTAGCAGATTTGCTATGTCCTTAGACAACATTTTGCCCCCACTCCTGTGCTTGTGGTTCTGCAGACGACTGTCCACCAGGATACAACTATCAAAACCAAAATTCTAGCACTTGAATTTTGGTATCTGGCGAACTACAGTATGGGTACTTTCAATGGTTTTCAGTGGAGTGTGAAATGTATTAGGTTTCAAAGTTTTCTATTGTTCTCCGTACGTTTGGCTATTTAAATAAGCCTAAGACACCCCTTGGACATATCTGTTCAAACAGATATGTCTGAACTTTGAATTTCAAACTAAATGAAGTTATCCGAAGTTCAAAAACTTAAATATATAAAAATATATATTTAAGTTAAATAAGGGCAACAAGTCCAAAGCCCACTTCAGAAAAACTCAATTTGTTTATTATAATTAAAGATCCCTACTCTTATAAAGAGTGTAGAAAACTCTTTTCCCACTCAAACTCTAACAAAAACTACATATTGAAAATGTTTTTCACAAGAGTTTAGTTCAATCTCGAATTGATTATCGAATTAGATTGTGTGCTTCCGTTGATTCTATTCGATTTCTCTTAATACAACGTCTTACCTTCCGTGGTCATGATGAGTATGAGAATTCAAGCAACCAAAGAAACTTTCTTAAGCTTTTACAATTCCTTGTTGATCACAATGAACAGTTTCGAGCTGTAACACTGAAATATGCTCCTGATAACCTCAAGTTCACACCATCAGAGAGGAGAGAGATAAGTGTTAGACAGTTGCATATCAAATAAATAAATAAAGATATTTTTTGACTTGACTAGTCAACTACATATAAGATGACTAGTCAACAGTTTTGAAATGTGCTGAAGACAAGGAATAGACATGCTAATCAATCAATTGAGCAAAGGCCAATGGACTGTCTGAGTGTGACATGTTTCTTAAAGTCCAAGACCTTGGTGAGTATATCTGCAAGCTGTTCCTCAGAGGGAACAAACTCTAATGTTAAAATGTCGTCTTCAAAAAGATCTCTAATAAAATGATGCCTAATGTCTATATGCTTTGTTCTAGGAGTGTTGAACTAGATTTTTGGAAAAATCAATTGCACTCATGTTATCACAGTAGATTAGGAAGTGGAATGCCCTATAATTCTACACTCTATAGGCTCAGCTTGAAGTGGAATACCTAAGAAATATTCTCTTCTCACTTTTAGAGTCAAACTTAGCAAGGTGCTCCTTATTTCTTAAGATATAACATGTGCTACCAAAGACCCTAAACTAAGACACATTAGGCTTCTTCCCTTTCCAAAGCTCATGGGGTGTTTGCTTGGTACCAGACCTTAAAAACACCATGTTTGTGATATAACAAACTGTATTTATAGCTTCAACCCAAAAATATTTAACAAGGTTTTTGCTATTAAGCATTATCCAAGCCATCTCAACAAGAACTCTATTCTTTCTCTCCACAACACCATTTTTGCTGAGGTGAAATAGGTGCAGAGAACTCATTTTTTAATCCCCATCTTCTCACAAAATTTCTGAAACTGAGAATTCTCATACTCAGAACCATGATCTGTTCTAATTTTAACAAGAGGCAGATGACTAGTCATCTTCTCTTTTTGTAAAAGATGGCATACAGATTTAAACCTTTGAAAGGTTTCTAGTTTTTCACACAAGAATGAGATCCATATGAACTCAAAGAAGTCATCTACAAAGACCAGGATGTATTCCTTGCCACTAAGTGAAAAAGTTTGGACAAGGTCAACATGATAAATGTGAACAAGTTCAAAAGAACATGAAATTTTGTTGATCACCCAAGATTCAAAGCACTATGAGAGAGATGATTGAAAGACATACCTGCAATGACCACATTTTAAAAAATTAAAATAAATGAAACCTAATAAAACAAAAGAACAAGGTGCATATGCATGACAATGTATTTAGACAACATGAAGCACACACAAACAAGATAATGGCCTAGATACATAACACAAAGAAACTAGTCACCAACATGAGGAAAACATGATCTTCTCTTCTCTAGCTCCCTCACAATCCAAACATGGATCTTGAGATAAGCCTTCCAAAGTATATATGGTATACGGATAACAACCACCTTCCGGTTCCTAACCACATCAACTTGACTGGAGAAAGGAGGAATATTAATCATACAATCGGCAACAATTTACAATAAATAGTGATTCAATAAACAGTTCTTACACAGCTGAATTTATGTATAGATCCTTCATTTCACTTTTCAGGTCCGAGTTTGTTTCCAAATCAAAGATTGCCTGCACAGACAACAAACAACTCATGATTATATCTAAATATCATAGCAACCATTTCATCAACAGAAAGCACAATCAAAAGCTGCATATCTTGCTTGTCCAACTAACTCTTCAAGTTCAGCGTCCTTGTCAAAGTGACAGCATCGCTATGTGAGTGTGTGTGTGTGTGTGTGTGAGAGAGAGAGAGAGAGAGAGAGAAGTCAAAGAGAAGGAGCTGTCAAGCTTTTTATAATTTGACTTTGCAAAAATTACGGTTGTGCCGCTAAACTTATGTAGATCTTAACTTCTTCATTTCAACTCCGATTTGGGCCCACCACGTGTTTACGAACTCGTGAGCTCGAGCACTACATAAAGGAACCAATAAAATTCCCAACATGAGCCTTGAGTAAAAATTCAACTCTAAACTACCAAGGAACCCTAAGGTTAAAGTCGTCCTTTCACTTTAGAATTTTTTAAATTCAATTAAATTTCGGAACGGGATGTTACAGTTGATCACTTCTATATTCTATCTCTCAGCTTTATTTTGAGTGCTTATATGGACTTCGAGGATAAATATTTATAACTATTTTGATTTTGTGAGGTTATTCAGTCTTTGATTTTTGTAGAGAGGAAATCAACTCAGTTTTGGGTGGGCTGAGGGAATTTGTGTGTGGAGGGAGATGTTCCATCATAGAGAGAGAATTCAGAATGGGAAGAGGAAATGGGGAATGGAAGCAGGGGCTTTGATGAGGGAAGGGGAGGAATGGATTTTAAGGTGGACGAGGGATTGCTTGGAGTCACCGGTGGTGCATTTTGTTCGAAAAAGGAGCTTCACAGAGGATTTACATATTGGAAAGACTAAAATACCCTTGAGAATGGATGAAAAATTGGATGACGTTAAGGTCATATGACAAATCATGAATTTTCAAAAATTAAGGCGACATTTCTCTTAAAATTTTCTTTAAGGTGACAAATTGAAACTGATGTAGCCTCTAAACAATGGGCCACGAAATTTCAATTTTTTTTTGTTATTATGGTATAATGGTCAAAGTGCAATGGAATTTAAACAAATAGATGAAAATTAGGACCAATCAGTCAAAGAACTACAAACAAATGAGTTTCATAATTATATGTATGTTGACAGTCGTCAAAGGACTAAAAATCAATGTCTAATTTTACATGAGGTTTAATGGAAATTTAATCTTATACAAGGACTAAAATTGAAATTATTGTATGTACACAAATTTGGAATTCAAATTTTGTATGTACATAAATTTTGAATCTCTAGAATTATTGTAAATACATAAAATTCACATTGTTGAATTAAATACAAATATTGAATGAAGTATATGATATGAAGTTTTCAATACGGCTTAAGGAAACTTTTGAACCAGTGCGCCGAGAGTTTTGGGTGCCTTTTAAGCCTATCGTTGTAATCCACATAGGTAATACCAAATCGAACACTGTATCCCGAACTCCATTCAAAGTTGTCTAGCAACGTCCATGGAAAGAATCCCTTCACTTTGACACCATTGCTAAAAAGAAATTAAATATATTTATGTCAATAATATGAATCAATAACTCAAAATCTAAAGCTAGACCATATACATACGTGTGTTGATATATATTCTAAATGAATTTGTTAATATACTTACTCAATAGAACTTTGAACATAATGAAGGTGGCGATTGTAGTAGTCAATTCTATGGGTATCATTAAGGGCTTCGGCAAGTGATAATTTCGGATCATTGAACTCATCCACACCTACAATATAATACATTTTAAATTTAGAGACTTTGTACTACTTGTGTGTGTTTTACACCAAAAATATGTGAAACATTGATCATGCAATTACTTAAGGCTAGAAATAATTACCATTTTCAGTAATGTAAATGACTGGATTGTGATATTTCTTCTTTGTGTAGAGTAAAAGATCTTGAATTCCTTGTGGATAAACATTTAGCCATTCCGAAGCACCCTGCACCCAAATTTGAAGATATTTAGATTTTTAGGAGTCACATTTGTAAGTGCAAAACGATTAATGGTCAAAATCATAAAGGCATAATCTAGTAATTTGATGTGCACCTTTGAACCGATGGGGACCCCGTTACGCTCAGCTGCCACAACGTATATGAATATCAGAATCTAATTAGTCTATAAACTTAAATTGCATGAATTAAATTCTGAATTTTTACTCACATGAAAGATTAACTCCAGCATCTGTTGTGTAGCTTGCGTATACAGAGTTATTTTGAGGTGCATCACTTGCATAGTAACCAGCATAGTAATTTAGTCCAAGAAAATCAAATGAACCAATTAGCAACTCGGATTGTTCTTTCGTGAATTTTGGTAATCGGCTTCCGACAAGAGATCGCATGCTTTGAGGATAGTCACCACTTGTCAATGGCTCAACAAACCTACAAGAATGTAAAATTTTCAAGCATTAACTTGACATTATAATATACATTGCTTGCTAGTAAGTAGTAAATATTACATATTCATAAGTAAATTCAAAATACACTTACCATCCGAACATAAAATCCAAAGCTCGTAATGCAGCATTCTTATTTTCTTTTTCTTCTGATAGGGGCTCAAACCAATGTGACACTAGTGTTATCCCTATCACTCCATTTTGAGAGGCCTGCACAAGAACATTTAGTTTGTTTGTTTTAGAGTCACAAAAAAGTAAAGTAGTCGCTCTCTTGTTACAACTTAGAATCCAATATTATGAGAAACAAAAAAACTGATGAATTGTACCTGATATTTATTTTTGTACAATTTTACGGCAGCTGCATGTGCAAGGAGCAGGTGGTGTGTTACCAAATATGGTTCAGTAGATGAATCTCCCCCGGTGCAGTTTAGTTGCTGCCAAGTAGAGCATCGTCCCGGCGCATGAGACCCGATTGCGTAACCAAAGTTACTAAAGGTATATGGCTCATTCAGTGTGCTCCAATGCTTTACTCGATCACCAAATTCCTTATAACAAAGTTCTACGTAATCTTGAAAATGATTGCTGTATATACACATATCAGAATGTAAATGTCATAATTGTATTTATTAATTGAATTATTAATACGATTAAGAGGACTAATTTCTTCACTTACACAATATGAGGGCTTAGGAAACCACCATATTCGTCTTCTAAAGTTTGGGGAAGATCCCAATGGAAGAGTGTCACAAATGGCGTTAGACCTATAAATGGCATGATCAATAAAAGCGAGTTATAAATTTGATAAAACGAGTTTTTTTTAATTTTTTTTTTATGAGTGCATGAAACTGTAATTTTATAAATTACTGATCATGTGAGGTGGGATGACTCACCATTGCGTAAGAGCTCATTGATGAGATTGTTGTAATATTTGATTCCTTCCTTGTTCACTCCTCCACTTAACTTTCCATCTAATGATTAAAACAAAACAAGGAAATAACGAAATAAGTGCACCGATACAATTTAAACTGAACTTTAAAAAAGTTGGACTATATGTCGAAACTTGAACTTCGACTTCTATTTAATTTATCTTTGAAAAAAAATAATATTTTTGCTTCAGTTATTCCAATTAATTATTTTAATTGAAACAAAAATCTTTTTTATATTATTCGGTAGACAACTTGGACACATTACTTAAGCTAAAATCAACATGAAGGCAGAAATATTGACGATTGGTGACAACCAAATGTGAGGATGTGGATGAACTTACTTGGTAATAATCTTGACCAAGAGATAGAGAATCTATAAGCATCCCACCCCATATTCTTCATAATCCCCACATCTTCCTACATTGCATAACAAAAAAAGATTTTATGAGAAAGAGCTAAACATTATGGGGAGCTTATCTTCAATATCCAGAGTTTTCTTCATGCTTCAAAATTTAATATGTGCACATTGGGTCATGAACCTTATAGCGGTGATATTGATCAACAGCGATATCTCCGTTACTGCTATCATTAATCTTTTCTGCAATAAATCATTGAAAATTTAATTAAATATTTAGAGCATAAGAGTAAATGTAATACCATTTTGTTATTTTAACTAATTCATGATTTGATTGGACAGACCTGGATATTTGTGGGTGAAGGTATCCCAAATGCTTGGTCCTCTACCACCTTCGTTTGCAGCACCTTCATACTGAAATACACAAGAGACACAATGAAGAAGATGTCAATATTCTTGCAAGGATCGATGCTTGATCTGAATTTGAAAGAATACCCTAACCAATCAGAACAGAAATTAAATTAAAGCCTAGAAGAAGGAAGGACTTACTTGGTAAGATCCAGAACCTACGCCAAATATGAACCCTTCTGGAAAACTGCTCCTATTGAGAGAAGCAGTGTCAAAATGCGTGGGTGGAGCTCTAATATCTGCTTTGCTATTTGTCAATGCAAAGCCAATTAGTAGCAGCACGCCTAAGAGAAAAGATCGTAATTGCATTGCCATAACTTGAGGTTTTTTTGTTGGTAATAATCTTGATAAGTATAAGTTGGCTCTGGCTGGCATGCTTCATGGCCTTTATATAGAGGAGGAAGTACGTGCTGCAAATGAGAACAAAACACAGATGGGCATTGAATGGGTTTGAGGGGGCAACTACGTAGAATGTCATGGTACAAAGGGAAATGAAAGCTTTCATATTTGAATGAGTTTTTGTGTGAGTAGAGCCGCTAAGTCTGATTTAGTCTCTTATAACCAATGGGTCAAACTGTGGAAACAAATTTGACACACAATTAAAACTCTACGTATGTACCCAATATACTTGAGCTTCAGGCACTTCCTTTGGGTTGATTTATTCTTTCACTTCCTTTGGCGTAATTGTACTTACAAAAAGGATATATCGTAATAAGGAATTAGTGGCGTATTTATAAATAAATAAATCTAGGTAGAAAAATATATTCAAAAGTTTGACCATTGTCAAGAATCAAAATTTTCAAAACTTTCAAATTTTCTACCCAAATAATTACATTAAATTGTCCTTCATGTCCAGCAATAATCTCATTTAAAAGGTCAAAACGATAGGAGAAAGAAAAAGAGATATTCTTGAGGTTATTTTGGAAGAGGATGAAAAAAGTTTGACAAGAAATATATAAGGATGAGTTTAGCAATTACGCTAGCCATAGACTTGTTCAAGCAGTAGAGTATGAAAATTGTCATTAATTCTCCACGTTCTTCTTTGCTCTTCAAAATATCACTCTGTTTCAAGAAATAAATTATATTCACAGCCGAGTCATTAAAAAAAATGCCTTGAACGAAAGCTTATTATGGGAAGAAACATAGCGGTTGAGTTTGCTTCATTTTCATCCTCTGATTTCATATGGTTAATAAACTCTTCAATTATGGAATTCTTGGAGCGACACATGCTTGCTCCCATTCGTGTTTACTCCGATCCAATCTGATCCAAATAAGAAAGCATATCTATTGTCAAACTCATCTTTACATATCAATTCTCATAGCAATTTTCTTTCTGTTTACCCTAAAGATAAATATGCAGAAATGACTTTTTCTTCACCCTTCCTTTCCGTTGGTTTTAATGCTCTTTTTCTTCTTGTAATAAAGCCTTCCTTGAAGATGTTTCTTTTGCTAGACTTTTTCTTCTCGTAATAGCTGTACATTCCTTTTATAGAATACTGTACATGAAGGCAAATCGTTTTGAATAATTATCCAATAAGTCACTAATTTCTTGTATGATATATATCCTCTTTTGGGTACAGTTACGCTGGAAGAGAAACAATAAATCAACAAAAAGTAGCATTATATAATAATTGGGTACAAAGTGTTTAAATTTTTGAAAACCCATCCAAGTGTAGATGGCATTCTGATGTAGACTTCAAGTAAAATTAAGCCATCGGGTCGAGCTCGATTAAAAAAGGTTTTGACTTGCAGACCAGTGGTCTCAGATTCGAATCCATGACATCTTAATAACGTGTGTATGTGTGTGTGTGTGCCCTCAATCCTTGTAGTTTAGACTATGCAACTTGTATTCAAGAAACTTAATAAAACTAAAAATTTTAATTTGTTGAACAAAAAAGAAATCACATATTATGCACAAATATTTTGGGTTTACAATGTCAACAAAACAAATGGTCCGTCAAATTCTTTTCAAAATTTGACGCATGTGGTTAATTAGGAATTAGCGGCTACTATTCCATGTTTGACTATTCATTGAAATATGAAACTTTCCCTTTGTACCCTTCTAATTGCATGCACGCATGGTTTACAAAGAAATTTATTTCATCATTGCTTACTATTCTCATGCGCAGCCGTACTTGCTCTATATAAAGGCCATGCAACATGCCAGCCAGAGCATATTTGGTGACACATCACCTACTCCTTACTCATGCAGTTGTCGCAAAATTCTACAAGAATAAATATCTATGAGTAAGTAGTACGAAAATATAATAGGGTGGGGAGTATTTTACCATTTTGTGGCTCTAAATCAACTAAACTTGATATTATGGTGCAAGCATCTCAAAGAGGAGTTATAGGGTAAACGTTGGTGTCACACTTGTTTGTGCCCCTTTCGGACGTAATACAAAATAAAAATGCTGCAATACGATCTTTGGATTTCATGTTTGGATGGTAAGTATATTAGGAAGTTACTTATGAATTTAATATTTACCAGTTATTGGAGAGTAATACGCCAAATAATACCAAGTTAATGCTTGAAATGTTCATGTTTTTTAAGGTTTGCGGAGCCATTGATCAGTGGTGACTATCCGCAAAGCATGCGATCACTTGTTGGAAGAAAATTACCAAAATTCACTAAAGAACAATCTAGGTCACTAATTGGTTTATTTGACTTTCTTGGACTAAATTACTATGCTGGTTACTATGCTAGCGATTCACCTCAAAATAACTCTGTATACGCAATCTACAAAATAGATGTTGGCGTTAATCATTCATGTGAGTACAAATTGAGAACTTAATTCAAGATATTTAAGTTCCATAGACTAATTAGATTATGATATTCATGTGTGTTGTGGTTGCTTAGCGTAATGGGGTCTCCATTGGTCCAAAGGTACACATCAAATCACTAGATTAACCCCTTATAATTCAGATGATCAATGGTTTTCAAAATACAAATTTAAATCCTAACAATATCAATACCTTCAAATTGTGAAATGTGAAGGTAAAAAGTTCTACATTGGAAAGTTAAGAAACTTAGCAAGGGCTTATAAGGAGTTGGGCTACTCCCCCCATTGCCAATTGGTTTTGGGGTGGAATCTCAACTTCTTTCATGGTATCAGAGCGGGTTAGCCCACGTGTGAAAGCCCAAAGGCCACACGTGCTCCACGTCACCCAAAATGTGTTGTACACGTGTTAGGCTTAAAAATTCGTCACACGTGTCAGGGCGTGTAAGAATGTAAAGGTAAAGAGTCCCACATTAGAAAGTTAAGAAACCTAGCAAGGGCTTATAAAGAGTTGGGCTACTTCCCCTATTGCCAATTGGTTTTGGGGTGGAACCTCAACTTCCTTCACAAATGGGGTACATGGTGCATCGAGCTAGGTAAATATTTATCCAATAGGAATTCAAAATCTTTTACTCTACACAAATGAAAAGTATAATGATCCACTCATTTATGTTACTGAGAATGGTAATTATTTATAGTATTGAATAATTGCATCATCAATGTTTCACATATATTTGATGTAAATCTCACATTACTGCTACAAGTCTAAATTTAAAACTGCATAACAATGGATTTTATTGTAGGTGTGGATAAGTTCAATGATCCCAAATTATCACTTGTGGATGCCCTTAATGATACCCATAGAATTGACCACTACAATCGTCACCTCTATTATGTTCAAAGTGCAATCGAGTAAGTGCTTGTTAACAAATTAATTAAGGATATATATAGTCTAGCCTTCCTATATTTGAGCTATTGATTCATGTGACTAACAGCAATACATTTAACTTTTTCCTTTTTCTTTTTAGGAATGGTGTCAAAGTGAAGGGATACTTTTCGTGGTCATTCCTAGAAACTTTGAATGGAATTCTAGATATAATGTTCGGTTCAGTAACACATACGTGGATTACAACGATGGGATGAAAAGGCTCCCAAAACTTTCAGCACACTTGTTAGGTTATATTTAGCTAAGGTTTTTTTGCTTCCCATGATAACTTTGTAATTGCACATATAATTCATCAAGCTCGAGGTTATTAGACTAGGATAGTCTAGTTGAAGACTTTTATTGTGGCTGAGATCAACAGTAGCACGATGCAATCAAGATCTTTAAAGGTAAATCATGCATTGCATATATATTAGGACATATCAAATCAATGTGATGACTAGTCATTCACCTCTACTATTTTATTTAATTTCTCTCGTGTTACTAGCTATTGGTCTTTTGTCCTGATGATTTTTTTTTCTTCTTATTATGAAGCCAATGAGTGGCTGCCAGCTGGGGGAATTTGGGGCTGACTTCTTTTCGGTTAAAAAGGGAGGCTTCAACACTGTAGCCGTCATTTTGACAAATAGAGAGAATTTTGGAAGCCTTTCTTCTCTGCATTTCTTCCTTCTCTGTTAAGTTTGGGTTTTCATTATGAGATTTTGAAAAATGGGTTTTAAAATTTGCTTTGATATTTGAAATCCTCTTCACTCATTCATTCACCATGTTTGAGAGAGAGAAAGAGAGTCGACTTCTTCTTCTCCTCTACAAATGGTGAGATGAGTGAGGTGTGAGGTTTCAAAAATGAGATTTTCAAATTATTTTTGAAATATGCTTTGTTCTTCAAAATCTGCACTAGGATATAGTTTATCTTATGTGGAATGATCTTGAGGTCCTTATTTTTCATAAATGTATTGTCTCTCTTGAAAAAGTCAAAAGAGTATTGAAAAAAATTCCTCCATGAAGAAGAGAATAGACAAAGGTTATTGGAAGAAAAATAACATCATAACCGCTGAAAGAAAAGACTAAGCAAAATGTCTTACTGCATGCACATCTGCACGAGAGAAAAAGAACGTAATTGTCAAACTGATCCTTACATATCTATTGTCAAAGTAATGCCTTCCACTGTTCCACATACAATTCTCATAGCAATTTTCTTTCTGTTTACCCTCAAGATGAACATGCAGAAATGACTTTTTCTTTACCCTTCCTTTCCGTTGGTTTTAATGCTATTTTTCTTCTTGTAATAAGCTTTCCTTGAAGATGCATGTTTCTATTGCTAGACTTTTTCTTCTCGTAATAGCTGTACATTCCTTTTATAGAATACTGTACATGAAGGCAAATCGTTTTGAATAATTATCCAATAAGTCACTAGAATACCCATGAAACGTCAACAAAACAAAACAAATGGTCAGTCAAATTCTTTTCAAAATTTGACGCATGTGGTTAATTAGGAGACATGTTTGACTATTCATTCAAATATGAAACCTTCCCTTTTTACCCTCTAATTGCATGCACGTGTGTTTTGCAAAGAAATTTATTTCATCACTGCTTACCCTAAGAGTTACACGCACTTATAAATAACCATTTAATCAAAACTTTAATATGCTTTTATTGATCATGTTATTTATAGGTTTAACATCATTTGCCACACTCTTCCACTAGAATTTTTCCCGAACTTTAGAAGACGAATATGGTGGTTTCTTAAGCCCTCATATAGTGTATGTGAATAAATTTTATCATTTGAGTAATTTACGTAATTACTAAATACAACCATAACATATACATTTTGAAATGTGTATACAACAATGATTTTCAAGACTATGCTTCACTTTGTTATAAGGAATTCGGTGATCGGTGATCGAGTAAAGCATTGAGCCACATTGAATGAGCCATGCATATACCTTTAGTAACATGGATTATGCAATTAGGTCCTTGGTTCTTAAACTTTTAACAAAATTTTTTACTAGAATAAGGACCCATTTTACATCACTAAGGTCCACAATTACTAATTTCTTGTAATGTGAATCCATATCCTAGTAAATATGTGATTTACAACATTATGAATTAGGTGAACCCTAACATTGTAATCCAAAAGAAAAACCTTGTAAATTATTACCAAAAACTTGTAAGTTACTAATTTGGGGATTCTCATTACGACGTTATGGTACCCTCAGTCATTAATCTTGTAAAGCATTGTTTACTAGAATAATAGGCCATTTTACATCACTAAGGTCCAGCATGACCAATTCCTTGTAATGTGGATTAATATCCTTGTACAAGTGTGATTTACAACATTATGGATTGGTTGAACTCTAATGTTGTAATCCAGGTGCAAAACCCTGTAAATTGTTACCAAAAACTTGTAAGTTATAAGTTTAGGGATTCTCTTTACAACGTTATGGTATCCTTGGTCCTTAATCTTGTAAAACATTGTTTACTAGAATAAGGACCCAATTTACATCCCCAAGGTCTACCATTACCAATTCCTTGTAAACATACAACATTATGGATTGGGTGAACCCAACTATGTAATCCAGGTGCAAAATCTTGTGAAATGCTACCTAAAATTTGTAAGTTACGAGTTTAGTGATTCTCTTTACTACGCTATGGTACCCTCTGTCCTTAATTTGTAAATCCTTGTTTTTACAAGAATAAGAAATAATTTTACTTGTTCAAGGTCCAACTACCTTAAGATTACACACTTTTACATTTTTAGGATTCAATTAACGAAAGAGAAAGTCACAACAACATGCTGACTTAAGAGACCCCCAAAACTTTGAAAAAGTAAACAAAAGAAACTAGGAGAACCGGTGATTAGGCATGCCCAGCCAGTCCCGCAAAAACATAAAGGCAAAACAAAAAAAGGTGTAGTATCCTATGAAATTAAATCAGAGCCCAAGGCACCATGATTTGCCAAAGCATTAGTAGCATGATTACCCTCACAAAGGATATGAGAAATCTTAAATGACATGATGCAAGCAATTTTGCCAATCAACTCATAGATGCCAAGGGACCAAATTTTTCATAAGTATATGAAAATAGTTATATTTTGTTTTTCCTAAAGTGAAAGCTACATTAATTCTTTGGGAAATCAAAAGACATAAAGAGAATTCTACATTACCATGAAATGAAAATTAATTTTAAAAAAAAATTTAGGGGAAAACAAAACAATTATTTATACACGGTAAATTTGTAGTTAATAAAGTTTTGTTGTTTTTTGTTACAAGTTAACAAAAAGAAATTCAGTTTGGTTAATTGGAAAAAGCTACCCACAAATGTTGTGAAATAATTGAATGAATCATGAACACCAACCTCAGTCCCATACTTGCAAGTTTTGTGAAATAAATGAATTAATTGAAATAATTGAAGAAATTGAATGTATTGTAACGAATTGCATTTTGCAATACAATTGTATTATACTCGGGAACCAATTGCATTAAACCCGTACCTTTGACCTATTACCTGGAAAAACCATTTAACACATTTTTTTTGCCTTAAGTGCTATAGTGCCCCCTAAAACGTTGGTTAATTCTCACTAAACCCCCTTAAAGTTAAAGTGATCCATTTTGCCCCTTTAATTGATGTTTTGTGTCACACTTTGCCCCTCACTATCAAGTCTGTTAACAACTCCGTTAAAAATGCTGACGTGACACTAATAGGACCCACTATTTTGTTAAACTAAGTGCAATGTGTGAAGAAAAAAAATAAAAATTGTGTTTTAAAAAACTTAATTTAACTATTAGAAATAAAAATAATACTTTAAAACCAAAAAATCCCTAATTCTCCTATTCCAAACCCATTATCCCTTCCCACTCCTTTATGTAAAGATTAGCAAAAAATCCCCAACTATTAGCAAATTATCTCTTGAAAACGTCAAAAGAGTAGCAAAACAAAAAAGGCCATGAATGAAATGCTACTCCTTTATGTAAAGATGAGTTTTCCATGTACGCTAGCTACATGGACTCGTTCAAGCACTGGCATCTGAAAATAATCATCAATTCTTCACGCTAGCTCTTCTTTCCTCCAACTTTCAAGAACTTTTACTATTTGAATTCAATTTTTTTTTCTCGTTGTTATCTCCTGGAATTTTATATTGTTATAGCTGTATAGTTTATTTGAACTGCTTGTTGAAGAAGATATTTCGGACAAAAAAATAATAATATAAAAGGCTAGGTGTGCACGTCTCTATGCAGGCTTCCACCTACAAATTAACCATTAACCTTTGCTCGTTCAACAAAGGTCACAAGTACCTGCTATGTCGTTAGATTAGATGTGCTCCAAATTACGAGCTACGCTAGATGATACATAAAAAAAGAAAAAAAAATAAGAAAAGAAAGAGTCAACTACATATTAGTACCCAAGTTTTAGGCATCGTTAATTGATGACTTGGCAGCTTTGACGTGATGAATTTTTGCTGTCATTTTTGACTCGTGCTGGTAAGGAGACAGGGATGAGCCTCATAATGAGGGCAACGTCTACGGTGCACCTGGCGCACCGGTGCGCCAATTTTTCAAAACTGCCACAACCGGTAGTAGGTAATATATATATATATATATATATATTATATTTTAAAAACAAAAAGAAACAGAAAAGAAATAGAAAAGATTATGGTGGTGCTCACTGCTCTCCACACCCTAACATATCTCTCCATCTCAACTCTACTCTCTAATTTCATTTGAGATTTGTTTTTCTGAAACAGAAAAGCTACTCTTTTATCACTCTCTTGACGGCGACCAAAAATCCACCCATCTCAATTGCCAACTCCTCTATTTCTCGATGATGGTGAGTGAGTCTTCTTACCATGTACAGATTGCTCAGCTCTCTTCTCTCTCGATAGTGACGACGGCTTGATGCAAACTGTGCGCGCCATCTTCGATCTCATCTCAGCCCAATTATGATGTGTTACTGTTGTATATTCAAATCTTGGACCCGATCTCATCACCCTTTAGCAACGATCATTTTCCTTGATTTTTTTATTTTTATTTTATTCTCTTGTATTTCTTGAGGAGCCTAATATTTTCTAGATTTTATGTTCTGCTGCAGTTTTTTAGTTGAATTAACTCTCAAGATCCACTTGGTATGAAATTTTAGATTGAAATTCCAATTTTTGGTGGGACAGTTTGAATGTCTATAAATTGTTTCTTTATTGAACTTTATACTAGTGTTTAAATTATATAACGATGATCTTCTCATAATTTTTGAAATTTCCATTGAATATGAATTTTTTCTCCAATTACCTCTTCCAAGGTCCACTTAACAAGCTTAGATATTTAGCTATTTCTTGTCAAAATTTGGTGAATTTTATTTGATTAGAGGGAGTGTGCTAAGCGAAGGACTACCAAGAATGACTCATGTTGGTCCCAACAATGCTTCTCAAAGTGCCTTCAGTGTGCATGAGGGGTTCCCTTTTGGGCTATTACTTAACCTGCTCGTGTGCTCGTGTTCTTGTGCAGGGTGCCTTGAGTTTATATTTAGTTTTCTGTTTGCCTTTCTATGTTGTTTTGCTGGCCTTTGGTGTCACTAGCTGATGCTTTAATGAAGCAAGCTTGAATGACCAAAAAATAAAAATAAAAACTGTCGGAGATATATAGCTGAAAATATGAAGAAGAAGACAATTTTGTTTGGTCTGTTAGTGTTTGTTTTTATTTTGGGGAACGGTTAAAGATTTGTTTTAGTTGGTTTTGGAATTTCTGAATTTTGAATTGTTTGATTTTGGAGATTCTTTTTTATTACAGGTTTGGTGCGTATGCTTATATATGCCCATATCTATCTATCACATGTAATTTGGTTGTGTTTTTGTAATCTTCAAAGAGGTTTTATCTGCAATTGAAAATGGTTTCTGCACAGGGTATTGAGCAATTTTCTTTTATCATTTCATTTCCGTTATTATTTCGTTTCCGTGTTTCTGTGATTAATTGAATAATGCCTCTTTCATCTATTCATCTATGCAATGCTTTCAATGGTTTCAGTTCTTGATTGGAGGAATCAGTTCTATGTTTTTTTTTTATGTGGCATAAAATTCTATATGACCATCAAAACAAGTAAAAGAATGAAAATGCCAATTAAAAATGCAATTTGCAATGTGTTAAGCTATTTCCATATGCAATTACTAGCTCCTTGTCTGGTAATTGCGAGGAATCACCTTCTATGAGTTTAGTCACTAATAACATACAGGAAGTGCATATGAGGGTGTGGGGCGATCAATGTGATAAATGTCCAAAATATCTCTCAAATAATGTCAAAATTTCAAACTAGAGCCACTAATTACGTGCAAAATGGCCATGGCATGCGGGTAATCACTTCACAAATGCAATTACACTCTGTTTCGTAATTGCAAATCTGTCCAAATCTCATTCCATTACATGTGCTACAAGACTTCGGGTCCTAATTTGCACAGTTTTTCCTATTAATTAGAACGTCATGATTCACCCCAATCCATAAATTTGTAATCGCGTAAACTTAGAAACCAACTTGGACTGGCATAACGATGCATAAAATACAAAAACTTCAAAAAATCTGAACTTGTTCTAGGTAACCTGTAATTGCCAAATAGGGAAATACTAATTGTATAAATAAATGCAATTGCAAAATAATAAACGCAATTATTTTATCTTCATTTGGTAATTGCAAAGTAAATATAAAATCTCATTAACCTTCAAAGACAAAATCGTCATCGGATTTATATAATGAGCAATTCCCAAACATAGAGACATTAATTATGTGTTTTTCGATTACACTTGCATTACAGTATGCAATTATTATTACCTTTTTGGCAATTGCATTATGGTGTGCAATTACCTTAGCCTGTTTGGCAATTGCATTACGGTATGCAATTACCGTCGCCTGTTTCGCAATTGCAATACGGTATGCAATTACCTTTGCCTTTTTGACAATTGCATTACCGTATGCAATTACGATTGTTTGTTTGGCAATTGCATATATAGTATGTGAAACATGTTCAAATTTCTCCAAGGCCTTTGTACTTGGTTGTATAAAATGGGTCATTCTGGGTTGTAATCTTGGTGCAAAAACGCGTAAATTGGAACCCAAATCTTGTAATCCATGAGATCAAAGATCCATTTTACATGTTTATGGAATGCTTATATCCAAAAAATTGTAGTACGAATCCTTAAGTTGTAAAGTGTTGCGTTTATAACAAAAGGACCACGTTTACATTCCAAGGTCCACCATTGCCTTAACATTATAAGGGAGATCCTTTCTAATGTAAATTATAGTATTACAAGATTAAGGATTATGAGGAACCTTAATATTGTAATTATGGTACAAAACTGCGTAAATGGAACCCAAATCTTGTAATATAGCAGATTAGGGATCCATTTGATAAGTTTATGGAATGTTTACGTCCAAACCATTGTAATACTAGCCCTTATTGTTGTAAACTGGTGAGTTTACAAGAATAAGGACCAAGTTTACTTCTCCAAGGTCCACCCTTGTCTTAATATTGTAACGAATATCCTTTCTATTGTAAATTACGATATTACAAATTTATGAATACACTTTATAAGTTTATGGAACTTTGACATCCAAGTAATTGTAAAAGGGGTCCGTAATATTGTAAACCGTTGTGTTTACAAGAACAAGGACTCCATTTACTTCTCCAAGGTCCATCCTTACCTTAACAATGTAAGAGAGATCCTTTTTAATGTAAATTATAGTATTATAAGATTATGGATTATAAGGAACCTTAATGTTGTAATTATAGTGCAAAAATACATAAATGGGAACCCAAATCTTGTAATATACCAGACTAAGGATCCATTTTAAACCATTGTAATACGAGCCCTTATTGTTGTAAACTGTTGAGTTTACAAGAATAAGGACAAATGTTTACATCTCCAAGGTCCACCCTTGCCTTAATATTGTAATGGATATCATTTTTATTGTAAATTACGATATTACAAGTTTCTGAATACACTTTATAAGTTTATGGAACTTTGACGTCCAAGTAATTGTAAAAAGGGTCCTTAATATTGTAAACCGTTATGTTTACAAGAATAAGGACCACACATTTACTTCAACAATATCCATCCTTACCTTAACAATGTAAGAGAGATCTTTTCTAATGTAAATTATAGTATTATAAGATTATGGATTATTACTTTGTAATTATGGTGCAAAAACACATAAATGGGAACCTAAATCTTGTAATATACAAGATTAAAGATCCATTTTATAAGTTTATGGAACGTTTATGTCCAAACCATTGTAATATGAGTCCTTATTGTTGTAAACCGCTGTGTTTACAAGAATAAGGACCAAGTTTACATCTCCAAGGTCCACCCTTGCGTTAATATTGTAAGGGATATCATTTCTATTGTAAATTATGATATTACAAGTTTATGGATATACTTTATAAGTTTATGGAACTTTAACGTCCAAGTAATTATAAATGGGTCCTTAATATTGTAAACCATAGGTGTTTACAAGAATAAGTTTCACAATTACTTCTCTAAGGTCCACATTTACCTTAATGTTGTAAGGGGAATCATTTTGTTTCTAAATGAGTATTACAAGGCCATGGTTTCGGATTCACCTTAACCTTGTAACGAAGGTGCCAAATCTAATAAATGTGAAACCAAATATTGTAATGTACAAACTTAATGATATGATTTACAAACTTATGGAATGCATATGTCCATGATAGTGTAATAGTAGTACTTAATGATGTACTCTTTGTAACTTAAGGTATAACATATTTATATATATTTCATTTAATATTTATTTAGAATTATATATTATAAATATAGAATTATTATATTTAATTATATATATTTTTATAAATACACAACAAAAAAATAAAAAAGAAATCTCATTGAAACCATGAAGAAAAATATTTGATTAGTAATTGGTCGATTTTACAAAGAAGTATTTATATGATCATATGCTTGTGTATGATAATGTTCTTTTGCTTAGCAATAATATGTTATATTATATGCAAATATAGACTATACTTTAAATTAAGAATCAATTTTATAAAAATCTATATTCTTTGGTTTTAAATTATTAGCAATAATATGTTATATTATATGCAAATATAGACTATACTTTAAACTAAGAACAAGTTAATAAAAATCAGTATTCTTAGATTTTAAAATATTTGGTAAATAACATTTATATATTTTTATGTATTTTATGCACACAAAATTTTCAATGAACGAGATATATATTTTATAAATGGTAATCAAGATGTTATCATGATTACTTAAAATTGAAATTTAACATAATAAAAAATAAATAAATATTTGACATGTAAAACTCTAATGTTTTACTAACTACTTTTTGAAACGTTAGATCATTCTATTATTTTTCCAAATTTTGGTCTTTCCTAATATTTTTATATTTTACTAAAATATTTGGTTTTTTATTTATAGAAATCATTCACATGCTAGTTACTGGTGGAGTAATAGAGAAATAATAGAAGTGAGATTAGTGGAAGAAAAACATGGAACAAATTTTTTAATGCCTATTATTATCATTGTTTTAATCTAAATATATTTAAAATTTTCTGTTTATTGTAATTTTCTTTTAATTTATATTGGTTTTTTCAGTTAATTACATTCTTACTTTAAGCTTTCATATACATAAACATCAACCCAAAAGAGAAATTAATAAATAATAAAAAACTAGCATACTATTCGTATACATTAAATCAACTCAGGAGAGAAATAAATAGAATAATACTAGTCTTACCATATTTTTATACCACAATTTCATACCACATAATTTGACAACTGATGTGTACATACCACATCATGTAAAATAATAATTTCTATTTTTCTAACTTTATTTATTAAAATACACTTCATTTATTTAATTGATTTGGCATATGATATGGACATACCACATCATGTGGTATAGAAATATGAGATAAAAATGTGGTAAGTGTAGCATCACTCAAATAAATAATATGAGTAATGCTACACTTACCATATTTTTATCCCGCATTTCTATACCACATGATGTGGCATGTTTATATTATATGTCACATCAATTAAATCAATGAAGTGTATTTTAATTAGGAAAATTAGAAAAACAAATACTGGAATAAATCATAAAAGAAAAGAAATAATTAAATAATTTTAATTGATGTGGCTGTCCACCTCAGCTGCCACGTAAGATGGTATCGAGATGTGGTATACAAATGTGGTAAGAGTAGCATTATTCAAATAGTATATATATATATATATATATATATATCAGTCCCCTTCTATTGAGGGACGCCCTTTAGGGTACCCTACAATTTTTTTCCCAATAATCCAAACCATCTATTTTTTAGGTCTTCATTCATAGATCATCCTTACAAAAAATTAGACAAATCAAAAACCGTTTCGACATCCAATTGTGTCTTACAAAATCAATGAACACGATGCTTCAAGAAAGTACTAAAATTTCAATTACTCAATTGAGTGGTCAAATGATATCGGATTCAAGTGATTTTTTGTAGAGATGATATTTGAATGAATATCTACAAAATAGAAGGTTTGGATTAGTGAAATACAATCCGGAGTGGGGCCTATAAGGAATGTCCCACAAATAAGCTTATTTGAGGGATCCCTCAGTTGAAACTCTATGTGTCTGTGTGTGTGTATATATATACACATATAAACATGCTTTTTGTCTTTTTTATATAACCCATGTTGGTTGTTAGCTTTTTTGGTTTGTTTTTTTCTCTTTCTTCCTTCACCGGTTGTACAGGTTGGTGGGATTCAATTTCAGTGTTTATTAAAAACCATAGATTCATAGTGATCTAATGCCTGAAATTTGGGAGCATCCATGCACCTGGCGCATGGTAGAATTTTCACATAATGAGAATGAGCAGACTCTAAATAAGAACCAGGGCCAGAATGAGTAGGCCAAAAATGTAGCAAATGAGCAGGCCCAACATGAAACAAAATGAGAAGGCCCAAAATGTTGCAAATGAAACTCATGTTGGAGGTCAAAATATGCCAATAAAGAGGAGGGAAAATGCCAAACTTTTGGAGAAATTGTGCAGCAAGGTGGAGACAAAAGACCAAATACTTTTGCGGTAAATAAATTAGAAGACAATGATGAAGGTGATCATATGAATGCTGAATTAAGGGGTGCATCATATGGTGACGATATTGGGAGAAGGTTCCAAGAATACAATCCTGAAACTGACAGCAACAATCCAAGAATACAATCCTGAAATTGACAGAAACAATCTAATTTTTAAACTAAGAATGATGTTTGCAGATTTCCATGTGTTTAGAGAGGCACTTAGAACTTACTCACTGAAATATGGACACAAAATGTGGTATAAAAGAAATGCGAGGTTCAAGCTAAAGACACTTTGTATAACCAAGCATTGCCCTTAGAACATATATGCCTTGAGCAAGTGTACATTGGCTCACTACATTCATGGACAGAGTATGGGATAACAACCTAGCAACTATACATTGGCTCACTAAACATTCATGGACACAGTCCAATCTAATCCTTCAATTCCTCCACATCAAGAATGCTGCTTCAAAGGAGTTGGTAGTGGGGGGTTTCACACATGAAAGCATACAGAGCCAAAAGATCAGGTAGGGTAATGTGGCTTCCCAATATACAAAGCTTTTGGGATTATTGTGAACAAAAAGCAACAAAGGAACAACCACCAAAATTAAGTGTGACCTTAATGGAAAATATGTAGTCTTTTAAAGGTTGAATGTCTGTTCTAGAATTTGTAAGAAGGGGTTCGAAAAATGTTGCAGGCCTCTTATTGGATTAGACGGTTATCATTTGAAAGGAGTGTATGTAGTGGCGGACCCATGATTTTTTCTATGTGTGGACGTAACAAAGATAAAATACAAGACACAAGTGCAAAAATGAAAGAGTAAAAAAATTCAATGCAAGTGCAATCAATACAATTACAATTGTCCTATACGTGTTTTCATGTTCTGAAAATGCTTAACAATCAGCTCATTATCGATGTCATTGAAGATGTCTTTCTCAAGATATACAACCAAGCTATCATCCATTGATCTCCCATTCGATTACGCAATCGGTTCTTAACAAAGTTCATACAAGAGAATACCCTTTCTACAAAAGCTGTAGCAACTGGAAGTACTAATGCCAATGTTATGAGCAAATAGACTAATGGATGTACTTCGTGCTTTCCTGTCTCAACTAATTTTTTTTGTAAGATCAGAAATTTCATTCAATTCTTGAAACTTGGTATCGGAATATATGTTGTCAATATAATTCTCAAGTTGAATTTCAAGTGCCATGAGTTGTTTAGTAGAAAATCACTTAGATAAAGTTCAACAACACGTACCAATTTTTGCTTATTAAAAGCAGAAAATGAATTATTCAGAATTAAGCATGCCAAGCAAAGTAGCAACTCAGTGTTAACCTCTGTGAAATGATTCCTTAGCTCTTGAAGTTGCAAATCTATCACATTATAGAAAAGATCAACACAATAAAAATGCATATTTTTAATTTGTTGTGCCCTATGTTGTGATCGCCCTCGAGCTACAAACATATCATCCATGTTAGAAACTTCAATATTTTGTTTCACACAAAAAGGGGAAACTTTCTTTAATAAAGAATCTCATCCATTGTCTCTCATATTCTACAGGTTTCGCTTGCATATTTCAACTAAATCCATGGCATTCATAATATCTTGATCATCCCTTTGTAAGGCTTGCAATAACTCATTTTTAATTCCAAGTATAATCATCATCAAGTGCAAACTGAACACAAAATCAAATGATTGCAGCAACCCTAACAAAATAAATGCTACATGTTTCGGATCAATGCCCACTCTATCATATGAAATTTCCTCCAATACATCAATTATAGATGAAAACATGGCAACAAAGTTAAGCAAAGTACCATAGTGTGAGGTATCACATGGACGTCTAACTCCAAGTTCTTGATTTAAGCGTTGCCTGCTTGAGAGCTCACCATTGCTAAGTGCTTCAATAACTTTGAGGGCTTGTTTTTCTTGAAGAATGTCACGACGCTTTAATGATGCCCCAACAATATTTAGTACATTGGAAACTAAGGTGACGAAAGCACCTATTATGCTATGGTCTTTTGCCAAAGATACAAGAGCCAATTGAAGTTGATGAGCAAAGTAGTGAACATAAAAAGCACGTGGACTATCTTTCATAATAAGTGTTTTCAAACCATTGAACTCTCCATTCATATTACTTGCCCCATCATACACATAATCGAGATATGAGAAAATGATGTCTAGCAAATAACGCATCAATTGATGTCTTCAATGAGAGAGCTGTTGTACTAGCCACATGTTCAATACCCATGAAACATTCAATCACATACCCTTTGTTATCAACATGACGAAACATAACAACCATTTGCTCCTTAACAAATACATCACGATATTCATCAATAAGAATAGAAAACAAGGAATAACCAATATCACTTATAATAACATTAGTTGTTTCAACTGCAGCAGCATTTACAATGTCTTTTTGAATCTTTGGTGATATCAACTTGAGGTTATCAGGAGCATATTTCAGTGTTACAGCTTGAAACCGTTCATTGTGATCAGCAAGGAATTGTAAAAGCTTAAGAAAGTTTCTTTGGTTGCTTGAATTCTCATACTCATCATGACCACGGAAGGTAAGACGTTGTATTAAGAGAAATCGAATAGAATCAACGGAAGCACACAATCTAATTCGATAATCAATTCGAGATTGAACTAAACTCTTGTGAAAAACATTTTCAATATGTAGTTTTTGTTAGAGTTTGAGTGGGAAAAGAGTTTTATACACTCTTTATAAGAGTAGGGATCTTTAATTATAATAAACAAATTGAGTTTTTCTGAAGTGGGCTTTGGACTTGTTGCCCTTATTTAAATTAAATATATATTTTTATATATTTAAGTTTTTGAACTTCGGATAACTTCATTTAGTTTGAAATTCAAAGTTCAGACATATATGTTTGAACAGATATGTCCAAGGGGTGTCTTAGGCTTATTTAAATAGCCAAACGTACGGAGAACAAAAAGAAAACTTTGAAACCTAATACATCTCACACTCTACTGAAAACCATTGAAAGTACCCATACTGTAGTTCGCTAGATACCAAAATTCAAGTGCTAGAATTTTGGTTTTGATAGTTGTATCCTGGTGGACAATCGTCTGCAGAACCACAAGCACATGAGTGGGGGTGAAATACTGTCTAAGGAAATAGCAAATTTGTTAGCCTCTATCATCTCTGCAAGTTAGTATTTTTGGTAAAAACAACTCTTGTACCCGTAATTTTCTGCTATCATATATATATATATATATATATATAGGTAGTGAAGACTATAGAAAATTAAAACATTAAGTATCAACACCAAGATATGATATAAGCATGCAATTCACAGCCACATCTCTGACTTGAACAAAACTTTCTGCATGAAAATTAAAATATTAAATATCAACACCAAGATACGATTAGTGTCCATGACAAGTCATCTAGTACAACTTTCTGCAAATATGAAACACAGAATCTAAAAATCTTTTTAAAGCAGTTTGTGTCACACTCCGGACCCAGGAGTCAGTGGAAATCCCGTGCTGCTTGAGAAAATAAAAAGTAAAATAAAATAAAAAGAAGCCGAAACATGGGTTTAAAATAAACTTCTCTTATAAAAATAGATCCAAAATCTTACAACTTTACAATAAATAAATAAAGGTCAATCGCTCTCATCTAATTTAGCCTCAACCGATTTAGTCCTTGTCTTGCCCACTAATTCATCTGAAAAATTTAACAGGATGATGGATGAGCAACCACCGCTCAGTGAGTAGATTATGCAATATGTCAGTCAAGCAATGCCGTTTTACACACTCTAGAAAATATCATGAAAAGATACGCCAATCCAAATCATATCACATCATCCATTCATATCTCGGTTATCCCTCATAACATTTAACCAACCACGTGACCCTTATTGGCCTCACTACCCTATGTCCCCGTGTGGTACATCTATCCCTCGGATACTCCAACTTTGAAGTTCTTATATTCCATGAATAATACATGCTTAATAAATATTCCAATCAATATATATATATATTGTGAAAGATTGCATGAAATTAGACGTACTTGACTTGAAATAGAGATATATTTGTAAATAGAACAAATCCACGATAATTCATGGTTTTCATATTTTATCACAAAATAAGAACTTTTAGAACACATTACATAAACCACTCACCTCGATAATGAGAGCCCTTAAAATAGATTGGCAAGACAACCCATTTACCTATCTTCATGTACTATCACCCAAACCAAGCTCCAAGAGTTTCATCACCACTCTCTCTCATTCTTTTTAATTTCTCATGTTTTGAAACTATAAGGTTATACTCCTATTTATAGTGTTTATAGGAATACGATAAACTTCAATATTAAAAGGATAAGAACTTCCAAGTTTATCCAAAAGATAAATGTCTTAAAAAGATAAGATCATCCAAGTTATCCAAAAGATAAATATCTTAAAAAGATAATATCATCCAAGTTTATCTAAAAGATAAATATCTTCTTTTATCCGTTTAAAATACGAGTCTTCACAATCTATCCTCCTTAAATGAAATTTCGTCCTTGAAATTTATAGCATCTTCCCCAAGACAATTTGCACATAAAAATCTTTGTCACTACATGAATTCAAGTTTATCTAACACAAATGTTTAAACCACAGTGTTCCCAAGCGTATCTAATTCCTGGGCTTTGATACCATTCTGTCACTCCTGGACCCGGAGTTGGTGGAAACCCCACACCTGTGCGTGAGAAAATAAAAAGTAAAATAAAATAAAAAGAAGCCGAAACATGGGTTTAAAACAAATTTCTGTTATAAAAATAGATCCAAATCTTACAACTTTACAATAAATAAATAAAGCTCTATCACTCTCATCTAATTTAGCCTCAACCGATTTAGTCCTTGTCTTGCCCACTAATTCATCTGAAAATTTAAACAGGGTGAGGGATGAGCAACCACCGCTCAGAGAGTAGATTATGTAATATGCCAGTCAAGCAATGCCGTTTTACACACTCTAGAAAATATCATGAAAAGATACACCAATCCAAATCATATCACATCATCCATTCATATCTCGGTTATCCCTCATAGCATGTAACCAACCATGTGACCCTTATTAGCCTCACTGCCCTATGTCCCCATATGGTACATCTATCCCTCGGATACTCCAACATTGAAGTTCTCATGTTCCATGAATAATACATACTTCATAAATATTCCAATCAATATATATATATATATATATATTTTGAAAGATTGCACCAAATTAGACATGCTTGACTTGAAATAGAGACATATTTGTAAATAGAACAAATCCACGTTAATTCATGGTTTTCATATTTTATCACAAAATAAGAACTTTTAGAATACATTACGTAAACCACTCACCTCGATAATGAGAGCCCTTAAAATAAATTGGCAAGACAACCCATTTACCTATCTTCATGTACTATCACCCAAACCAAGCTCCAAGAGTTTCATCACCACTCTCTCTCTCTCTCTCTCTCATTCTTTCTAATTTCTCGTATTTTGAAACTATAAGGTTACACTCCTATTTATAGTGTTCATAGGGATATGATAAACTTCAATATTAAAAGGATAAGAACATCCCAGTTTATTAAAAGGATAAGAACATCCCAGTTTATCCAAAAGATAAATATCTTAAAAACATAAGATCATCCAAGTTTATCCAAAAGATAAATATCTTAAAAAGATAATATCGTCCAAGTTTATCGAAAAGATAAATATCTTCTTTTATCCATTTAAAATACGGGTCTTCTCAATTTTTCATACGCTTGGCATGCATTCAAAGAACAAATAGCCACAAACAATCATATACAAAATCAACCCCATATTATGGTCACTGGAAACCCATCATTTGGGAAAAATCGGGGGTCATCATCTGACCATGCAATCCACAAGCTCTAGAAATCCTAGGTTTATTTAGGAAATGAGCACTACCTCCCTGTGCAACCATTTTCTTCAACTTTGTTGAGCTAGAAGCTAGTACTTCATGTAAGTGGCAGCTAGTCCATCAACTCATTCACTCCATGGCACTGTAAGTCAACTCCGATTTGAACTGAACAATGAAATGTAGATTCAAAACTGGAGAGGACCGAAACCTTCAAGAAACTTTAATCTTGAAGAAATCAATCAAGAATTTGATATAGACTTAAGAAGATGACTAGTTTACATGAACTTAGATGCAGATTTCAAAAACCATTTTTAAAAATCTCACATTCAACAACACAGACTTCACAAAGGATGAATTTAGAAAAACATTTTTCAAAAGCTCATAATGAAAACTCATACTTCATCAAGTAGTTGTTGCCTCCTCTTAGCTAAGCTTTTACCCAAAGCAAGTAGGTGAAAATTTAATGCACCTGGCAGCCAACGATTGGTGCAATAATAGGACAAAAATTGTTAGGATAGAAAACCTACAACTGGAAATAGACTGGACTCACGTGAAAATAAAAATCAGGTGGCAGCACACATGTTACTCAACATATGACTTGTCATCCAGGTTGACTACTCATACCAACTATCATTTAAATGCATGTATGATTTTTACCTTTAGCAATCTTGATTCCATTCGAGCCATGATAAGTTTGAGCACAATTTCTTTAATCATCTTGAGTGTAGACTTAAACTAGCCTAAATTTTTGAGCTTGATTGTTTACATATGAGATTACAAGTTTGTCAAAGAAAACTAAAAACATTAGTTTTGGGTGCCTTTTCATCCCATCATTGTAATCCACATATGTGTTACCAAACCAAACATTATCTAGAATTCCATTCCAAGTTTCTAGGAATGACCATGGAAAGTATCCCCTTCACTTTGACACCATTCCTAAAAAGAGAAAGGAAAAAGTTAAATGTATTGTGTTAGTCACATGAATCAATAGCTCAAATATAGGAAGGCTAGACTATATATATCCTTAATTAATTTTTAACAAGCACTTACTCAATTGCACTTTGAACATAATAGAGGTGACGATTGTAGTGGTCAATTCTATGGGTATCATTAAGGGCATCCATAAGTGATAATTTGGGATCATTGAACTTATCCAAACATACAATAAAATCCATTGTTATCACTACTACAAAATAACCCTTGCGCGACCAAATTTTGCGCGATGAAAAATTATTCATCGCTCAAAGTCACTTTGCGGGACGAAACTCAAAACTTCGTCGCTAAAAACCTTGCGAACCAACTTTGCGCGACGAAAAATAATTCGTCGCACAAAGTGACTTTCCGCGACCAACTTTTGCGCGAAGATAATACATCGTCGCGCAAAGTCTTATGACCAAATTTTGCGCAACCAAAAATTCATGTGACCAACTTTGCGCGACGGAAAAATTGTCGCAAAGCGCTTTTGCGCAACGAAAAACAATTAGTCGCCAAAGCTACTTTGCGCGATTTAAAATCATTTCGTCGCAAGGCTACTTTGAGCGATTTAAACAACAAAACTTCGTCGCGCAAAAAGTCCTTATAAAATAAAAATATATATATTTTTTAAAATCTTTGTTAGAAAAATATATTATTGTTGTTTGGATTGGGTTTTTGTTAGAAAATATATTTTTTAAATTGACGATCGAATGAGTTCATTGTATTCATATAGGGTCAAAGAGTGTAGCTATAAAAAATCATCAAAATCAGAGTCAAAATAACCGTTAAATTATGATTTTTCATTTATAACCGTCGAAAAGTTTTGTCTCATTACTTGATCTCTGAATGTTTATTTTTTTCGATTTTTGGCATATATGATCTCGAAGTATAAACAAACAAATTTGACAGTTGTATCGTTCAAACTAGTTTCGTAGAATGTGTATGCCATCAAAACAATATATTCACTAACAATTAAGAGTTTATTTATACTTTTGTTAAATATAACATAAGATTTTGTGGTATCCACTAGTGTAAATATTCTAGATTGAAGATTAAATTCAGTCATTGTATTCATATAGGGTAAAGGAGTGTAGCGGTAAAAAATCATCAAAATCGGAGTTAAAATAACCGTTAAATCATGATTTTTCATTTATAACCGTCGAAAAGTTTTGTCTCATTACTTGATCTTTGAATGTTTATTTTTTCGATTTTTAGCATATATGATCTTGAAGTATAAACAAACAAGTTTGATGGTTGGATCGTTCAAACTAGTTTCGTAGAATGTGTATGCCATCAAAACAATATATTCACTAATAATTAAGAGTTTATTTATACTTTTGTTAAATATAACATAAGATTTTGTGGTATCCACTAGTGTAAATATTCTAAATTGAAGATCAAATTCAGTCACCCTATTCATTTAGGGTAAAGGAGTGTAGCGGTAAAAAATCATCAAAATCGGAGTTAAAATATCCGTTAAATCATGATTTTTCATTTATAACCGTCGAAATTTTGTGTCCCGTTACTTGATCTCTGAATGTTTATTTTTTCCGATTTTTGGAGTATATGATCTAAAAGTATAAACAAACAAGTTTGACGGTTGGATCGTGCAAACTAGTTTCGTAGAATGCGTATGCCATCAAAACAATATATTCACTAACAATTAAGAGTTTATTTATACTTTTGTTAAATATAACATAAGATTTTGTGGTATCTACTAGTGTAAATATTCTAAATTGAAGATCAAATTCAGTTATTGTATTCATATAGGGTAAAGGAGTGTAGCGGTAAAAAATCATCAAAATCGGAGTTCGAATAACCATTAAATCATGATTTTTCATTTATAACCGTCGAAAAGTTTTGTCCCGTTACTTGATCTCTGAATGTTTATTTTTTCCGATTTTTAGCGTATATGATCTCGAAGTATAAACAAACAAGTTTGACGGTTGGATAGTTGAAAATAGTTTCTTAGAATGCGTATGCCATCAAAACAATATATTCACTAACAATTAAGAGTTTATTTATACTTTTGTTAAATATAACATAATATTTTGTGGTATCTACCAGTGTAAATATTTTAAATTGACGATCGAATTTGCTCATTGTATTCATATAAGGTCAAGGAGTGTAGCTGTAAAAAATCATTAAAATCAGAGTTAAAATAACCGTTAAATCGTGATTTTTCATTTAGAACCGTTGAAATTTTTTGGCTCGTTACTGGGTCTCCGAATGTTTTTTTTTGCAATTTTTGGGGTATACGATCTTGAAGTATATACAAACAAGTCTGACGGTTGGATCGTTGAATGGTGTGTGTATATATATATATATATTTATTTACTTATTAAGTAGCTTTAAATTTATTTATTTTGTATGTGTAACACTTAAGAAATTGGTATATACATTTATTAAGTAGCTTTAACCTTATTTATATTTTAAATCGTAAAAAAATAATTTTATTTTTTATTATTCATAACAATTATGTTTATAAATATCGTGCTACGAACCAATTTTTCGTCTCTCAAAAGTTTGCGCGACCAACAATTCGTCGCAAAAACTCTAAAAATTTGGGCGGTACCAAAATGGGACGCGGAATTTTTAAAAAATTTAGACTTTGCGCGACCAATATATATTTTCCGTCGCAAAAATTTGGTACCAAAATGGGACGCTGGAATTTTTTAGATTTTGCGCGACCAATATGTATTTTTCGCTTGCGCAAAAATTTCAAAATTGGGGTGGGTACCAAAATTGGAAGCGGATTTTTTTCACTTTGCGCGACCAATATAATAATATTGGTCCGCAAAACGCTATGAGACCAATATTCCAGATTCGCCTCGCAAAGTTTTGTGCGACCAATTTTTTCGCCGCACAAAATTTTGCGTGACCAATACTCCAATTTTTTTCGTCACAGAAAACTTTGCGCGACCAACAATATCGCTCGTCGCGCAAAGCACTACTACATTTTACTTTTGCGCGACGAAAGGATATTCGCCGCGCAAAAATGATTTTAGTCGCACATCATTATGCGCGATGTTTCGTCGCGCATCGCTCGTCGCGCAAAGTTCGTGAAGAAAGGATTTGCGCGACGTAAAAAATGTCATTCGTCGCGCAGCTTTGCGCTTACGATAACAACTTCGCTTCAAAAACATTTCGACGACATCATTGTCCGTCGCACAATATTTGCGCGACGAAATAGTGGTCGCGCAAAAACGCAACGGAAATTTCCGTCGCGAGCTAAGATAACTGGCGCGAAAATCTTATTCGTCGCAAGATACATTTTGCGCAACGAAATTCGCGTCGCAAGATTAAAATATATTTGTTTAATTGTTATTTAAATATTTTTATACGATTTACGCTTTCGTCGCGCAAAAGCAATAATTATTATTAAAAAAAATTTATTATTTGATTTTTAATTTTGTAAAAAAATAAATTTGTTTTTTTTTTAATTAAAATGAAATTACAATAAAAAAAATTAATCATAAAGAAAACATCTATTATATACAATAAAATAAATGTATACAAATTGTAAAAGTAATTATAAAAATAAAAAACTAATCAAACAATGTTCCAAAACCTACTTGGTCATCTGCCACATGCGGCTCGGAGGTATGGGTGTCTGCAGTGGCCGTGGTGTGCTGGGGATGCTCGGGGTGGACGGGCTCGGAGGTCGACGCACCAAAAGTCGGGATTGGAATGCCGGACCGCGCAAGGGACTGCAGAATCACCGACATCTGACCCTCAAGCTCGGCAACCTGCGATGTCAAACACGATCGCTTGCTCGCGACGAAGACCGCGGTCGAGGTTCCTCTCGGGCATTCCCATCCCCTACAATACGCCCGCCTCCTCCCGAGAGTCTGATCCAACGTCTGCGTCAAAATCTGAAATCCAGATCATGCGGAGGATCCACAGACTGATCGAGTCTCGGGAGGAAGTTGGGAGGCGACTCTTGAAGAACCAACTGCCCTCTCCACCATCGTCGTCTGTTTAACATTACATAAAATATAAATTCAAAAATGCATATAAATTGAAAGTGTAACATAAGAATTAAAAATACATAATACTTACATGAAGGGACTCGCCAACTCATTCCTGTGTCGAACATAAACGCACCAAAGACGCGATCTCTAGGAATTTCGACCCCCGAATTGAACAAGAGAAGAAAAATATTAGTATGAACAAAAGAAATTAATAATAATGACGTATTAAAAATTAAATATAAATTATATTATTCTTACCCGACGCCGTGCATCCATCCTATATGAGAAGGGCCTGGAGCCGGAATGGTGAAGAAGAGTCTTCTTCTTCCTATTGCCCTTATTCACTTGGGCTTTATTCTGTTATACAAAAAATAAAACATAATAATTGAACTATAAATAAATTAAATAATAATGAGATATAAAAAATAAAATAAACATTAAACAAATATTATTAAAAATACCACATAATCGGGCGCCTGAAAATGAGCGCAGAGCCACTAACTATCCTCCCGCCTCAAGCTCCTTGCAACCTCAAGAGCGACTTCCGGATCATCAAACGCTCGAAATGGTGGTGCAAGTCGCTTCCACCGCTTGTACCTCTCACCGAAGAGTCTGTTGACGACGCCAAAGTCTCCTCGTTGATGTCCTCTAAGTCGTAGTTCGTCTGCAATAAATTGATTACATACATTAAGTAATAGAAATATATAAAGTTTGAAAGAAAAATAATTAAAAGATAGGAAAAATACCGACAACTGGCCGCGAACTTGCATCTTGATCTCGTCAGGTATGACCTTCCAAGACTTCCATTGCATCGGGCAATGGGTCCGAACGACGTGCCCAATGTCGTGGGCCAAGGAGCTATGCAAATCCGCCGTCGGTGCAGCCCGATGGTGCTCGTCATATCCGATGCTGATACGACTGTTGGTCACCCGGGTGACCTTCGCCGCTTCAGCTGCCGACACGGCCCTCGGGTGTTCCTCTTGGCTGCAAAGGAATATGACAATATTGTTACATATACAATCAAATTGAACCATAAAATTCCAATTAAAAAAATGTTTTAAAAAAATGAAAGGGGAAGGGTATTATCAGGTGCCCCGAGGCACCGATACACTGGATGTGGTGTCGGTGGTGGTAGCGGGCGGTGTCGCCGCCTAGCGCTAAGAGGCTGCACCACCGAAGAAGATGATGATGCAGCCGCTGGGATCCCCAGACCAGCTAGCACGTGGTCTGCTCCATCGGGAACGGTGGCGGTAGATACCGGCCGAGCCGGCTCCGAACTCGGTGTAGCCGCACCGCCTACGACGTCTAATCAAGTCGACATCTGCACAATTTCATTAATCAAATGTAGCACATACAATGTCAGTAAAGAATTGAACTAACTAATTAAAATCATAGTTTGACCTAGGGTTTGCGATTTCGGAGTATCCGGGACTCCGATCCACAATCCGTCGATTCCTAAACGATCCTATAAATACATGGTACAACATACGTGAGTTTCAATCGATCCAACGGTCCAAACATATCAAACCCTAAAATCGCACAATAGGTTTGAACCGTTCGAGACTCAAACGATAACCAAATTCCAATCCGAGCACACCTACGCGCTCGTGATAACGAAATGTTTGCATGGGACAAAATGCCCTATGGCACAAGATTCACGCCACCACACGCGGCAGCATATGGGTGCCCTAAGCGATAACAATCACCGGGAAATCCTAAAAATTAAGGGCCAAGGTTCCTACCCTAGGTTGAAAACATCAATTGGAGGCACTTTTGTTCTCGGACCTACCCAAAACGGACGGAAGTGGCGAATTTCAATTTCAAAACCGGCCGAAACCTAGGGTTTCAAATTGACTACCCTATGCACACAATGAATCAAATCCTACACAACCATCAGCTAGAGCATTAAAATAGCCCAGAAGCATACCTCAATTGCAATTTGTGCCCCGAGGAGAGAGAACAACGGCGGAGATTCGCCTAAACGGAGCAATTCACGGCAGATGGACGGCACGGCGAGAAGCTCCGGTTCGACGGTGGCGACGGGTCTGATTTGAAGGATTATGGGGCTGAGGTCACGGCGGAGAGATTTGGGAGGTTTTAGGTTAGGTTTCAGAAATTGGGACGAAGGAGAAGATCGCGATTTTCAGAATACTTATTCGACTTTTGCGCGACGAATAACGATATCCGTCGCGCAAACTTCATTAAAATAACCTTTGCGCGACGCAAACATAAAACTTTCGCGCGCAATATATTGTAAAATTTGACTTGCGCGACAAAAACAATTTATTTCGTCGCGCAGTTGTGAACAGATTTTTGGCGCGACGACAAGCTACCGTCGCGCAAGATACTTGTCCACCGCCCAAATTTTTGGGATTTGATTTTGTTCGAAAAATCAATGAGATTGCGCGACGAACACACGCCAATTCGCGCGCAATCTCATTGCATTGATTTTAATTGCTGGAGCGAGAGGGAGGGAGGGAAATTTTTCAATGAGATTGCGCGACGAATGGACGTGTGTTCGCAAGGGCTTTGATAAAAAATTTCACTAAGCGCCGGAGCGAGAGGGAGGGAAATTTTCAATGAGATTGCGCGAAATGGACGGTGTTCGCCGCAAACTGCTTTGATAAAAAATTTCACTAAGTGCTGGAGCGAGAGGAGGGAAATTTTTCAATGAGATTGCGCGACGAATGGATTTTGTTTGTCGCATATGGTTTGCGCGACGCGTAAGGGTCTCTTCGTCGCGCAAAATCGCACTAGTACCCTAAACCCTAAAACCTGTACACCTAAGCCCTAAACCCGAACTCCTGAACTAGTTTCAATGATCCAACCGGCAATCTTCTTTTTTCATAGTTCAAGATCGTATACGTCAAAAATCATAATGAATGAACATTCAGAGATTGAGTAACGGGACAAAACGTTTCGACGGTTGTAAACAAATTGTCCCGATTCAACGGTGATTTTAGCTCCGATCTTGAAATTTTTTACAGCTGCGGTTCTTGACCCTATATGAATACAGAGATGTAAGTCGATCTTCAATTTCAGATATTTACAGTACAAGACATCACATAATCGTATGTTTGACTGAAGGAATGTATAAAGAAATTATTCAGTTTTTATGAATATTGTGTTTTTATGCAATACGCATTCTAGGAAACTAGTTTCAGTAATCTAGCCGTCAAATATGTTTGTTTATACTTCGAGATCTTATACGTCAAAAATGAGAAAAAAAAAACATTCAGAGCTCAAGTAACGGGACAAAACGTTTCGACGGTTATAAACGAAAAGTCATGATTTAACGGTTATTTTGACTCTGATTTTGATGATTTTTTACAGCTATACTGTTTAACCCTATGTGAATACAGTGAACTACTTCGATCATCAATTTCAACTATATACGTGTGTATAATTCAGAAATATATATATATGTATATGTTTGCGCGACGGGGCCTATTGTTCGTCGCGCTAAAGATAGTTGCGCGACGATATTATTTGTCGCGCAAATTATAGAGCATGCGCGACGTGTACATTATCCGTCGCGCAAAAATTGCGCGACAATTATTCCTTCGTCGCGCAAGATTATTTGCATTCACATATTATTAATCTGAAGTATTATACATTACATATAATTACTTGTATGAAAGTATGATTTATTATATTTTCTTTCGATTTCAGAATGGAAGGATTGTTGATAATCTTATGTTCTTTGTATTCATTTTTTCGGTTATATGGTTTTCATTTTTTAAAAGTTTTTTGTGAAAATAAATTTAAACTTTATGATACAAATTAGTTGGCTATATTTATTTACCAATGGTTTATAACTACAATTATTTTAATAATGTTTCACTTGGTATCATATATAATGTTTGGATATAACAAGTACATATATGAAAACATTTGCATTACACAAAATATGTCCACTAACATAATAAAATTACAATAAATATTAATCATTCATCATCTGAACTATAATAACTTTCGTTATCGCTATCATCACTTTCGGTCTCCCAATCCTCTTCCTCCTCCTCCTCCTCCGCCTCTATAACTACATCATTGTCGTTTCGGGCCAACTGCAACATCATATCGCGGAAGATCACCGAGGTCAATTGTAATTGACTGAATCGGTATTTCGATTGAAGACACTCCTTGTATTTGAAATGGCTCTTGTATAACATTAGTATTTCGAAGTGTTTCCGCATCATTTTCCATTGAAGATTCTAACCGTTGGTCAGCTACATTGTTGACGCTTGTTGTCGCTTGGGTCTAGTTCGGTATAGCATATACGCCTCGTGATCCATCTTTTGAACAACGTTCCAACCGCTCCGGCTTTAGGGTCATCTAGATACACAATTTGTGTTGCCATGTTTGCCAAAATATAAGGGTCATCATCATACCAAGTTCTGTTCATGTTCACAGATAGTAAGCCATGATCGATTTTAACACTTCCCGGCCTATTTGGGTTGGTGTCAAACCATCGACACTTAAACATGATCACTTGGTATCGATCTTTGTAAAGCAATTGCACGACAGTTGTGAGTTTGCCATAGAAATCAATGTCCGACTTTCGCCTCCACCTGGACATGGACACCGCTGTTTTGCGTACACAACTTGTCATCTCGTGCTTCGGCCAAAAATTTGACACCGTTGACATTACAACCCGAGAACAATTCAGCGCGAATCGGGCCAAACGCCAAGTTATATAACTCATCACTGTAAGTTGGGGAATTCGATGATTTCAACTTATTCACCTAATATTATACAAAACCATTCATATGTTAGTCTGACAAAATCTATTAACAAAATTTATATTTCTCAAATAACAAACACTGATAACTTACAGAATCCAAAAACCATTGTGGAAACAATTCACGGTGTTTCTGGGCAACCAAATGTGATGGATGTTCTCGCTTCATCATCTCTTCATGCTCATATAAGTATCCCATGATCTCATCACAATTGTTCAGTACGAACCAATGCGCTACCTCCATGTCATTTCTAGAAAACGACTCTCCGCGTCCAGGATCTCCGAAGGGTCGTGCGCTTTGGGCAAAAACAGAAAGTTTTTCATTTCTCATACCTCCATCATGATTGCGCTGAGGACGATTGAAAACCGTCTCCACATCTTTTAAATACATTCCGCAGAAAGTAAGCGACTCATATTGAACCCAAGCCTCTACGATTGATCCTTCGGTTTCGCTATGCACACTTTTTTTCAGCTCTCCGAGAAGCCTGCCAAAATAAAACGATATGATTGAAATTAGCAAGCATGTGATAATGATGCATACACAAATGATAATGATTATATACCTTTCTATTGGATACATCCAGCGATAGTTGACAGGACCAGCAAGTAATGCCTCTTCCGGCAAGTGAACCATCACGTGCATCATACTTGTGAAGAAAGCTGGAGGAAATATCATCTCAAACTTGCATAGGACTTGGACAATGTCATGGCGCAACTGAAACATGTCCGCTTTTCGCAAAGTTTTCGCCGTCAGTTGGGAAAAAAATCTGGACAACAAAATGATTGGCTTCACTACATCTTCCGGCAATAGGTGTCGAATACCAACAGGAAGTAGGCGTTGCATAAACACATGGCAGTCATGGCTTTTAAGTCCAGTAAATTTACCTCAACATTCACACAACGTGCGATATTAGAAGCATACCCATCGGGAAACTTTACTGACGATACAAACTTTAGAAACTCTTTCTTGTCATTCGGTTTCATAGAAAAGAATGCAAGATCCCTTCTAGCTTTATCATTGTCCCTATTCATCCATAAACCCCTTCGTATGCCCATTCTTTCCAAATCAAGACGAGCTTTGATCGTGTCCTTTGTCTTCCCCTCGATATCTAGAATCGTGCCCACCAATGTGTCGAATACATTTTTCTCAACATGCATCACATCTAGATTGTGCCTCAATTTTAGTTTCGACCAATATGGGAGCTCAAAAAACATAGGTTTGTGCGTCCAGTTCATATGTGTAGAAGGTCTGATACGACTAACTGTTTTCCCGAAGGGAGCAAAATCCAACCGTTAAGCTGGTCCAATATCTCATCACCGGACCATTCTCTGGGTCTAAGGCGACGCTGTGTTCCCGTCGAACTCTTTATCTTTTTCCCTCCACTCATGGTCCCATGGCAACCATCTCCGATGACCAAGGTAACAAACTTTTCCAGCATGCCAACCAGAAGTTACATCTTCCTTGCATACAGGACATGCCATATAACCTTTTGTGCTCCACCCAGAAACCATTGCATATGCTGGGAAATCATTCACAGTCCACATAATGCTGCCCGCAAAGTGAACATCTTCCCAGTTGATTTATCGTACGTGCGAACACCGTTTGTCCACAAATCCTTCACTCATCAACCAGCGGCCTTAAGTAAACATCGATTGACCTCCCAGGATCCTCAGTTATCAAAACAGTCATCATCATGTATTCTTTTTTCATGCATTTCCAAGGCGGCAAATTATATGGGAATACGAAAATCGGCCAAGTGCTGTGGTGTTGGTTTAGAACCCCATACGGATTGAATCCGTTGGCAAGTCCCAATCTAACATTTCGGGATCAGCAGCAAACTGGGAACGCTCGATCGAACTCTTTCCATGCGTTCGATCGAACTCTTTCCATGCCTCCCCATCTGCAGGATGCCGCATCACATCATCGTCTACCCGTTTTTCCTGATGCCATCTCATGTCTGTGGCAGTATGCGTCGACATATACAATCGCTGCAACCTAGGTTTCAGGGGCAAATAACGCATGACTTTTTGTGGGATCTTAGTCGTCCTATTCTGAGATGTCATCTTGAACCTCGACTCATTGCATATAGGACATGTATCCAACGATTCATGCTCTTTGTAGAATAACATGCAATTGTTTTTGCAAGCATGGATTTTTTCATAACCCAATCCAAGACCATTCAACACCTTCTGCGCCTGTTTATGATCTTTCGGCAAACAATTGTCCGTCGGAAGCATTCTCTTGAAAACCCCCAAAAAGTAATCGAAACACAGGTTCGACATACGATACTTTATTTTTCCGTGCATTAGCTCCACAATGGCCGTGAGAACGGAAAAGCTCTCGCACCCCGGGTATAACTCTTGGTTGGCATTTTTTAACAATTTCTCATATTGTTCAAACTCCGCACTGTCTATTGGTGTAGGCACATCATCTTGCTCTTCTTGATTCATGTTGGTCGATGCAAATGGAAAAACATCCTGTATAATATCCATGACTTCATCATTACCATCCACAATAGGTTGAACATTGTCCACTCTTGTGGCATTTGAAGACGAAGCATGCTCTAATTGTTCCCCGTGAAGGTTCCAAATGCTATATGTCTCAATCATTCAATTCCTTACTAAATGAAATCCAACATTTTCAATTGTCTCCCATAACGTGTTGTTGCACCTCCTACAAGGACAACGGATTCTAGTTGCACCCGGGTTGTGTCTACGTGCAAACTCAATAAAATCCTCGATTCCATCCAAGTATTCGTCTGCGCATCTGTTCGGGTTTTGTATCCACCTTCTGTCCATAATTCCTGAAACCAGAATCACAACACAACAATCACAACAACTTCATACGAAGTTATAATGTCACCTTATGCCTCCGGTAAGGGTCCTATCCCATTCGAATGCATACTCGCCACGTAACCTACGATTACATGAGATTAGATTTCGACGTGGATGAATTTCACAAGATTCGCCATAGTTCTTGAGGTGGCCATAGGTATAAATACCTATGTACCACCCAAGAACGTGAGATGACAACGAAATATCCACAATCGAAACCTAATCCTGTAGCCATAGATTACGTGACAACACTATGCATTACCAAACTGTCCAAATAATGGGACAATTCAAGAATTAATTGGACCGCAGTCATGCATTACGCATCCATGCACGAAATCCAACTAATCTCGAACGGGAAACTAAGTGTTACTAAACATAAAAATAAAAGCACGAAGTTAATTTCAATTAACTTCGTACATCACAACAGATTGTACTACGTTACGCACAACATAATATAAATATAACTTCACAAGAACATTTTAAACATATATAAAACAAATAAAATACCTTCTCAATCGTTCTCCACCAATCGCTAATTCGAATATCCCTAACGAAAACAAATTAAAAAACCTTAGTACGAACTTAAATTAATACTTTTAAACTAATGACGAAAAATACTTACCCAATCAATGTATTGAAATCCCAGCAGCAGAGAGGTTGAGAGAGAGGCAGAGGCAGAATGCTTTGTTTTTGCATTCTGCCTCTGCAATGGCAGAATTCTAATATGAAGAAGAAGGACTTTGCGCGACGAACATACTTATTCGTCGCGCAAACTCCCCGTCCAAATTATTCGTCGCGCAAACACATTTTTTCGTCGCGCAAACACCTGCCGACATCTAACTTTTTGCGCGACGATACTTTCCGTCGCGCAAACTTTCGTCGCGCAACATTGTCGCGCAAAAACAAAATTCCGTCGCAAAAACCAGATATTCGTCGCAGAATGTTGAACTTTACGCGATTTAAAATAATTACGCGCGCAAAAAAATATCCCACCTAGGTCATTTTTGGCGCCAAAAATAAAATATCTCTTGTTCTCTTACGCGACAAACGTCTTTCCGTCGCGCTAAATCGAGGATCCTATTTGCGCGACGGAGTATGTGTTCGTCGCGCATTGTTCCTTCAGCGATGATATTTCTCGTCGCGCAAATGTTTCGCGCTAAAAAATTCCCGCTTTTTAACTCGCTTATGCGATTTAAAATTTGTGTTTGTCAAGCGCATATACATTTTGCGCGATTTAAAAAGTTTGGTGGCAAATTTTATTGGATTGAGCGACGAATATATAGTTTCGTCGCAAGTATTGTTTGCGACGAGTTTTTCTTCGTCGCGCAATATTTCGTCGCAAATAGTGAAACGTAGTAGTGAAGTGATACCGTTTTAAAATGAAAATAACTCCACCATTTTCTCAATGTCTTTCTCTACTCTTACCTCTCCTCTCTCTTTCCCTCTCCCCAAATCCCACTATTTCTCTCACACTCACTCCTCTCACTTCATCTCTCATCATCTCTCTCTTCACTATCTCTCATTCTCATTCACTCTCAATCTTGCCAAAAGGTAGATTCTCTCCAAAGTTTAAATTTTTTTTCATTAATATGTGTTTTTGGAGTTAGTTTTGAGTTTGTGTGGGGTTTGGGGTTGAGTAAAGGGGAGGGATTGGAGTTTGGGTTGGATTTGTTGTATAACAATTTTAGGGGAGATTATCCCCTTTTTTTATGTATTGTACTTTGTTAATTTATGTGTAGATTTTAAATATTATATATATATATATTTATTGGATAATTTGATCACTATTTTTCATATGTAATTTTATTTTGAATATGTCAATTTAAATTAAAGTAATTAAATTAAATTTAAAAAGTAAGAATAAATCAATATAATAAAATAAATATCAATTTAAATTAAAGTAACGAAAAAAATCATACAATTAAATTAAATTTAAAAAGTAAAAATTCGAAATAATTAATATAATTAAATTAATATTAAAGAAATAATAAAACAAAAAGTCAAAAACCAAAATATTTTGTCGCTCAAATAATTAATATAATTAAATTAATATTTCGTTACTCAAAAATTCGAAATAATTAATATAATTAAATTAATATAAAACCAAAATAATAAAACCAAAATTCAAAAACCAAAATATTTTTTTTAATTTTTTCGTCTCTCAAAACTTTACGCGACAAATATTATTTCGTCGCGACTTTGCGCGACCAATATTTTCACACGCAAAGTTACTTTGCGCGACCAATGTTTTTCGTCGCGCAAAGTCACTTTGCACGACTAATATTTTTTGTCGCGCAAAGTCTCTTTGAGAGACGAATAAAAAACTTCGTTGCAAAGTCTTTCTTCACGATTTTTGCGACGAATTGTCTGTCGCACTAAAATTTGTGTGAATACAATGTATTTTGAGCGACGAAATATTCTTCGTCGCGCAAAGTGTAAAATTTAGTAGTGTATGCAGTTTTAAATTGACTTGTAGCAGTAATGTGAGTTTTACATCAAATATATGTGAAGCATTGATGATGCAATTATTCAATACTATAAATAATTACCATTCTCATAACATAATTGAGTGGATCATTATACTTTTCCTTTGTGTAGAGTAAAATATCTTGAATTCCTCTTGGATAAATATTTATCTAGCCTGATGCACCATGTACCCCAATTGAAGGTATTGATACTGTTAGGATTTAAATTTGTATTTCGAAAACCATTGATCATCTGAATTATAAGGGGTTAATCTAGTGATTTGATGTGTACCTTTGGACCAATGGAGACCCCATTACGCTCAGCAACCACAACACATATGAATATTATAATCTAATTAGTCTATGGAACTTAAATATCTTGAATTAAGTTCTCAATTTGTACTCACATGAAAGATTAACGCCAACATCTATTTTGTAGATTGCGTATACAGAGTTATTTTGAGGTGAATCGCTAGCATAGTAACCAGCATAGTAATTTAGTCCAAGAAAGTCAAATAAACCAATTAGCGACCTAGATTGTTCTTTAGTGAATTTTGGTAATTTTCTTCCAACAAGTGATCGCATGCTTTGCGGATAGTCACCACCCTATTATATTTTCGTACTACTTACTCATAGATACTTATTCTTGTACAATTTTGCGACAACTGCATGAGTGAGGAGTAGGTGATGTGTCACGAAATATGCTCTGCTGGCATGTTGCATGGCCTTTATATAGAGCAAGTACGGCTGCGCATGAGAATAGTAAGCAGTGATGAAATAAATTTCTTTGTAAACCATACGTGCATGCAATTAGAAGGGTACAAAGGGAAAGTTTCATATTTCAATGAATAGTCAAACATGGAATAGTAGCCGCTAATTCCTAATTAACCACATGCGTCAAATTTTGAAAAGAATTTGACGGACCATTTGTTTTGTTGACATTGTAAACCCAAAATATTTGTGCATAATATGTGATTTCTTTTTTGTTCAACAAACTTAAATTTTTAGTTTTATTAAGTTTCTTGAATACAAGCTGCATAGTCTAAACTACAAGGATTGAGGGTTTTTTTACACACACACACACATACACACGTTATTAAGATGTCATGGATTCGAATCTGAGACCACTGGTCTGCAAGTCAAAACCTTTTTTAATCGAGCTCGACCCGATGGCTTAATTTTACTTGAAGTCTACATCAGAATGCCATCTACACTTGGATGGGTTTTCAAAAATTTAAACACTTTGTACCCAATTATTATATAATGCTACTTTTTGTTGATTTATTGTTTCTCTTCCAGCGTAACTGTACCCAAAAGAGGATATATATCATACAAGAAATTAGTGACTTATTGGATAATTATTCAAAACGATTTGCCTTCATGTACAGTATTCTATAAAAGGAATGTACAGCTATTACGAGAAGAAAAAGTCTAGCAAAAGAAACATCTTCAAGGAAGGCTTTATTACAAGAAGAAAAAGAGCATTAAAACCAACGGAAAGGAAGGGTGAAGAAAAAGTCATTTCTGCATATTTATCTTTAGGGTAAACAGAAAGAAAATTGCTATGAGAATTGATATGTAAAGATGAGTTTGACAATAGATATGCTTTCTTATTTGGATCAGATTGGATCGGAGTAAACACGAATGGGAGCAAGCATGTGTCGCTCCAAGAATTCCATAATTGAAGAGTTTATTAACCATATGAAATCAGAGGATGAAAATGAAGCAAACTCAACCGCTATGTTTCTTCCCATAATAAGCTTTCGTTCAAGGCATTTTTTTTAATGACTCGGCTGTGAATATAATTTATTTCTTGAAACAGAGTGATATTTTGAAGAGCAAAGAAGAACGTGGAGAATTAATGACAATTTTCATACTCTACTGCTTGAACAAGTCTATGGCTAGCGTAATTGCTAAACTCATCCTTATATATTTCTTGTCAAACTTTTTTCATCCTCTTCCAAAATAACCTCAAGAATATCTCTTTTTCTTTCTCCTATCGTTTTGACCTTTTAAATGAGATTATTGCTGGACATGAAGGACAATTTAATGTAATTATTTGGGTAGAAAATTTGAAAGTTTTGAAAATTTTGATTCTTGACAATGGTCAAACTTTTGAATATATTTTTCTACCTAGATTTATTTATTTATAAATACGCCACTAATTCCTTATTACGATATATCCTTTTGTAAGTACAATTACGCCAAAGGAAGTGAAAGAATAAATCAACCCAAAGGAAGTGCCTGAAGCTCAAGTATATTGGGTACATACGTAGAGTTTTAATTGTGTGTCAAATTTGTTTCCACAGTTTGACCCATTGGTTATAAGAGACTAAATCAGACTTAGCGGCTCTACTCACACAAAAACTCATTCAAATATGAAAGCTTTCATTTCCCTTTGTACCATGACATTCTACGTAGTTGCCCCCTCAAACCCATTCAATGCCCATCTGTGTTTTGTTCTCATTTGCAGCACGTACTTCCTCCTCTATATAAAGGCCATGAAGCATGCCAGCCAGAGCCAACTTATACTTATCAAGATTATTACCAACAAAAAAACCTCAAGTTATGGCAATGCAATTACGATCTTTTCTCTTAGGCGTGCTGCTACTAATTGGCTTTGCATTGACAAATAGCAAAGCAGATATTAGAGCTCCACCCACGCATTTTGACACTGCTTCTCTCAATAGGAGCAGTTTTCCAGAAGGGTTCATATTTGGCGTAGGTTCTGGATCTTACCAAGTAAGTCCTTCCTTCTTCTAGGCTTTAATTTAATTTCTGTTCTGATTGGTTAGGGTATTCTTTCAAATTCAGATCAAGCATCGATCCTTGCAAGAATATTGACATCTTCTTCATTGTGTCTCTTGTGTATTTCAGTATGAAGGTGCTGCAAACGAAGGTGGTAGAGGACCAAGCATTTGGGATACCTTCACCCACAAATATCCAGGTCTGTCCAATCAAATCATGAATTAGTTAAAATAACAAAATGGTATTACATTTACTCTTATGCTCTAAATATTTAATTAAATTTTCAATGATTTATTGCAGAAAAGATTAATGATAGCAGTAACGGAGATATCGCTGTTGATCAATATCACCGCTATAAGGTTCATGACCCAATGTGCACATATTAAATTTTGAAGCATGAAGAAAACTCTGGATATTGAAGATAAGCTCCCCATAATGTTTAGCTCTTTCTCATAAAATCTTTTTTTGTTATGCAATGTAGGAAGATGTGGGGATTATGAAGAATATGGGGTGGGATGCTTATAGATTCTCTATCTCTTGGTCAAGATTATTACCAAGTAAGTTCATCCACATCCTCACATTTGGTTGTCACCAATCGTCAATATTTCTGCCTTCATGTTGATTTTAGCTTAAGTAATGTGTCCAAGTTGTCTACCGAATAATATAAAAAAGATTTTTGTTTCAATTAAAATAATTAATTGGAATAACTGAAGCAAAAATATTATTTTTTTTCAAAGATAAATTAAATAGAAGTCGAAGTTCAAGTTTCGACATATAGTCCAACTTTTTTAAAGTTCAGTTTAAATTGTATCGGTGCACTTATTTCGTTATTTCCTTGTTTTGTTTTAATCATTAGATGGAAAGTTAAGTGGAGGAGTGAACAAGGAAGGAATCAAATATTACAACAATCTCATCAATGAGCTCTTACGCAATGGTGAGTCATCCCACCTCACATGATCAGTAATTTATAAAATTACAGTTTCATGCACTCATAAAAATAAAAAAATAAAAAAAACTCGTTTTATCAAATTTATAACTCGCTTTTATTGATCATGCCATTTATAGGTCTAACGCCATTTGTGACACTCTTCCATTGGGATCTTCCCCAAACTTTAGAAGACGAATATGGTGGTTTCCTAAGCCCTCATATTGTGTAAGTGAAGAAATTAGTCCTCTTAATCGTATTAATAATTCAATTAATAAATACAATTATGACATTTACATTCTGAAATGTGTATATACAGCAATCACTTTCAAGATTACGCAGAACTTTGTTATAAGGAATTTGGTGATCGAGTAAAGCATTGGAGCACACTGAATGAGCCATATACCTTTAGTAACTTTGGTTACGCAATCGGGTCTCATGCGCCGGGACGATGCTCTACTTGGCAGCAACTAAACTGCACCGGGGGAGATTCATCTACTGAACCATATTTGGTAACACACCACCTGCTCCTTGCACATGCAGCTGCCGTAAAATTGTACAAAAATAAATATCAGGTACAATTCATCAGTTTTTTTGTTTCTCATAATATTGGATTCTAAGTTGTAACAAGAGAGCGACTACTTTACTTTTTTGTGACTCTAAAACAAACAAACTAAATGTTCTTGTGCAGGCCTCTCAAAATGGAGTGATAGGGATAACACTAGTGTCACATTGGTTTGAGCCCCTATCAGAAGAAAAAGAAAATAAGAATGCTGCATTACGAGCTTTGGATTTTATGTTCGGATGGTAAGTGTATTTTGAATTTACTTATGAATATGTAATATTTACTACTTACTAGCAAGCAATGTATATTATAATGTCAAGTTAATGCTTGAAAATTTTACATTCTTGTAGGTTTGTTGAGCCATTGACAAGTTGGTGACTATCCTCAAAGCATGCGATCTCTTGTCGGAAGCCGATTACCAAAATTCACGAAAGAACAATCCAAGTTGCTAATTGGTTCATTTGATTTTCTTGGACTAAATTACTATGCTGGTTACTATGCAAGTGATGCACCTCAAAATAACTCTGTATACGCAAGCTACACAACAGATGCTGGAGTTAATCTTTCATGTGAGTAAAAATTCAGAATTTAATTCATGCAATTTAAGTTTATAGACTAATTAGATTCTGATATTCATATACATTGTGGCAGCTGAGCGTAACGGGGTCCCTATCGGTTCAAAGGTGCACATCAAATTACTAGATTATGCCTTTATGATTTTGACCATTAATCGTTTTGCACTTACAAATGTGACTCCTAAAAATCTAAATATCTTCAAATTTGGGTGCAGGGTGCTTCGGAATGGCTAAATGTTTATCCACAAGGAATTCAAGATCTTTTACTCTACACAAAGAAGAAATATCACAATCCAGTCATTTACATTACTGAAAATGGTAATTATTTCTAGCCTTAAGTAATTGCATGATCAATGTTTCACATATTTTTGGTGTAAAACACACACAAGTAGTACAAAGTCTCTAAATTTAAAATGTATTATATTGCAGGTGTGGATGAGTTCAATGATCCGAAATTATCACTTGCCGAAGCCCTTAATGATACCCATAGAATTGACTACTACAATCGCCACCTTCATTATGTTCAAAGTTCTATTGAGTAAGTATATTAACAAATTCATTTAGAATATATATCAACACACGTATGTATATGGTCTAGCTTTAGATTTTGAGTTATTGATTCATATTATTGACATAAATATATTTAATTTCTTTTTAGCAATGGTGTCAAAGTGAAGGGATTCTTTCCATGGACGTTGCTAGACAACTTTGAATGGAGTTCGGGATACAGTGTTCGATTTGGTATTACCTATGTGGATTACAACGATAGGCTTAAAAGGCACCCAAAACTGTCGGCGCACTGGTTCAAAAGTTTCCTTAAGCCGTATTGAAAACTTCATATCATATACTTCATTCAATATTTGTATTTAATTCAACAATGTGAATTTTATGTATTTACAATAATTCTAGAGATTCAAAATTTATGTACATACAAAATTTGAATTCCAAATTTGTGTACATACAATAATTTCAATTTTAGTCCTTGTATAAGATTAAATTTCCATTAAACCTCATGTAAAATTAGACATTGATTTTTAGTCCTTTGACGACTGTCAACATACATATAATTATGAAACTCATTTGTTTGTAGTTCTTTGACTGATTGGTCCTAATTTTCATCTATTTGTTTAAATTCCATTGCACTTTGACCATTATACCATAATAACAAAAAAAAATTGAAATTTCGTGGCCCATTGTTTAGAGGCTACATCAGTTTCAATTTGTCACCTTAAAGAAAATTTTAAGAGAAATGTCACCTTAATTTTTCAAAATTCATGATTTGTCATATGACCTTAACGTCATCCAATTTTTCATCCATTCTCAAGGGTATTTTAGTCTTTCCAATATGTAAATCCTCTGTGAAGCTCCTTTTTCGAACAAAATGCACCACCGGTGACTCCAAGCAATCCCTCGTCCACCTTAAAATCCATTCCTCCCCTTCCCTCATCAAAGCCCCTGCTTCCATTCCCCATTTCCTCTTCCCATTCTGAATTCTCTCTCTATGATGGAACATCTCCCTCCACACACAAATTCCCTCAGCCCACCCAAAACTGAGTTGATTTCCTCTCTACAAAAATCAAAGACTGAATAACCTCACAAAATCAAAATAGTTATAAATATTTATCTTCGAAGTCCATATAAGCACTCAAAATAAAGCTGAGAGATAGAATATAGAAGTGATCAACTGTAACATCCCGTTCCAAAATTTAATTGAATTTAAAAAATTCTAAAGTGAAAGGACGACTTTAACCTTAGGGTTCCTTGGTAGTTTAAAGTTGAATTTTTACTCAAGGGTCATGTTGGGAATTTTCTTGGTTCCTTTATGTAGTGCTCGAGCTCACGAGTTCGTAAACACGTGGTGGGCCCAAATCGGAGTTGAAATGAAGAAGTTAAGATCTACATAAGTTTAGCGGCACAACCGTAATTTTTGCAAAGTCAAATTATAAAAAGCTTGACAGCTCCTTCTCTCTGACTTCTCTCTCTCTCTCTCTCTCTCTCTCACACACACACACACACACTCACATCGCGATGCTGTCACTTTGACAAGGATGCTGAACTTGAAGAGTTAGTTGGACAAGCAAGATATGCAACTTTTGATTGTGCTTTCTGTTGATGAAATGGTTGCTATGATGTTTAGATATAATCATGAGTTGTTTGTTGTCTGTGCAGGCAATCTTTGATTTGGAAACAAACTCGGACCTGAAAAGTGAAATGAAGGATCTATACATAAATTCAGCTGTGTAAGAACTGTTTATTGAATCACTATTTATTGTAAATTGTTGCCGATTGTATGATTAATATTCCTCCTTTCTCCAGTCAAGTTGATGTGGTTAGGAACCGGAAGGTGGTTGTTATCCGTATACCATATATACTTTGGAAGGCTTATCTCAAGATCCATGTTTGGATTGTGAGGGAGCTAGAGAAGAGAAGATCATGTTTTCCTCATGTTGGTGATTAGTTTCTTTGTCTTATGTATCTAGACCATTATCTTGTTTGTGTGTGCTTCATGTTGTCTAAATACATTGTCATGCATATGCACCTTGTTCTTTTGTTTTATTAGGTTTCATTTATTTTAATTTTTAAAAATGTGGTCATTCCAGGTATGTCTTTCAATCATCTCTCTCATAGTGCTTTGAATCTTGGGTGATCAACAAAATTTCATGTTCTTTTGAACTTGTTCACATTTATCATGTTGACCTTGTCCAAACTTTTTCACTTAGTGGCAAGGAATACATCCTGGTCTTTGTAGATGACTTCTTTGAGTTTATATGGATCTCATTCTTGAGTGAAAAACTAGAAACCTTTCAAAGGTTTAAATCGGTATGCCATCTTTTACAAAAAGAGAAGATGACTAGTCATCTGCCTCTTGTTAAAATTAGAACAGATCATGGTTCTGAGTATGAGAATTCTCAGTTTCAGAAATTTTGTGAGAAGATGGGGATTAAAAAATGAGTTCTCTGCACCTATTTCACCTCAGCAAAAATGGTGTTGTGGAGAGAAAGAATAGAGTTCTTGTTGAGATGGCTTGGATAATGCTTAATAGCAAAAACCTTGTTAAATATTTTTGGGCTGAAGCTATAAATACAGTTTGTTATATCTCAAACATGGTGTTTTTAAGGTCTGGTACCAAGCAAACACCCCATGAGCTTTGGAAAGGGAAGAAGCCTAATGTGTCTTAGTTTAGGGTCTTTGGTAGCACATGTTATATCTTAAGAAATAAGGAGCACCTTGCTAAGTTTGACTCTAAAAGTGAGAAGAGAATATTTCTTAGGTATTCCACTTCAAGCTGAGCCTATAGAGTGTAGAATTATAGGGCATTCCACTTCCTAATCTACTGTGATAACATGAGTGCAATTGATTTTTCCAAAAATCTAGTTCAACACTCCAGAACAAAGCATATAGACATTAGGCATCATTTTATTAGAGATCTTTTTGAAGACAACATTTTAACATTAGAGTTTGTTCCCTCTGAGGAACAGCTTGCAGATATACTCACCAAGGTCTTGGACTTTAAGAAACATGTCATACTCAGACAGTCCATTGGCCTTTGCTCAATTGATTGATTAGCATGTCTATTCCTTGTCTTCAGCACATTTCAAAACTGTTGACTAGTCATCTTATATGTAGTTGACTAGTCAAGTCAAAAAATATCTTTATTTATTTATTTGATATGCAACTGTCTAACACTTATCTCTCTCCTCTCTGATGGTGTGAACTTGAGGTTATCAGGAGCATATTTCTGTGTTACAGCTCGAAACTGTTCATTGTGATCAACAAGGAATTGTAAAAGCTTAAGAAAGTTTCTTTGGTTGCTTGAATTCTCATACTCATCATGACCACGGAAGGTAAGACGTTGTATTAAGAGAAATCGAATAGAATCAACGGAAGCACACAATCTAATTTGATAATCAATTCGAGATTGAACTAAACTCTTGTGAAAAACATTTTCAATATGTAGTTTTTGTTAGAGTTTGAGTGGGAAAAGAGTTTTCTACACTCTTTATAAGAGTAGGGATCTTCAATTATAATAAACAAATTGAGTTTTTCTGAAGTGGGCTTTGGACTTGTTGCCCTTATTTAACTTAAATATATATTTTTATATATTTAAGTTTTTGAACTTCGGATAACTTCATTTAGTTTGAAATTCAAAGTTCAGACATATCTGTTTGAACAGATATTGTCCAAGGGGTGTCTTAGGCTTATTTAAATAGCCAAACGTACGGAGAACAATAGAAAACTTTGAAACCTAATACATCTCACACTCCACTGAAAACCATTGAAAGTACCCATACTGTAGTTCGCCAGATACCAAAATTCAAGTGCTAGAATTTTGGTTTTGATAGTTGTATCCTGGTGGACAGTCGTCTGCAGAACCACAAGCACAGGTGGGGCAAAATCTGTCTAAGGAAATAGCAAATCTGCTAGCCTCTACCATCTCTGTAAGTTAGTATTTTTGGTTAAAAGAACTCTTGTACCTGTAATTTTCTGCTATCATATATATATATAGGTAGTGAAAACTACAGAAAATTAAAACATTAAGTATCAACACCAAGATATGATATAAGCATGCAATTCACGCCACATCTCTGACTTGAACAAAACTTTCTGCATGAAAATTAAAACATTAAGTATCAACACCAAGATACGATTAGTGTCCATGACAAGTCATCTAGTACAACTTTCTGCAAATGTGAAACATAGAATCTGAAAATCTTTTTTAAGCAATTTGTGTCACACTGGACCCAGAGTCAGTGGAAACCCCGCGCCCTGATGCTTGAGAAAATAAAAATAAAATAAAATAAAAAGAAGCAGAAATATGGGTTTGAAATAAACTTCTCTTATAAAAATAGATCCAAAATCTTACAACTTTACAATAAATAACTAAAGCTCAATCACTCTCATCTAATTCAGCCTCAACCGATTTAGTCTTGTCTTGCCCACTAATTCATCTGAAAAATTAAATAGGGTGATGGATGAGCAACCACCGCTCAGTGAGTAGATTATGTAATATGTCAGTCAAGCAATGCCGTTTTACACACTCTAGAAAATATCATGAAAAGATACACCAATCCAAATCATATCACATCATCCATTCATATCTTGGTTATCCCTCATAGCATGTAACCAACTACGTGACCCTTATTGGCCTCACTACCCTATGTCCCCGTGTGGTACATCTATCCCTCGGATACTCCAACTTTGAAGTTCTTATATTCCATGAATAATACATGCTTCATAAATATTCCAATCAATATATATATATATATATATATATTGTGAAAGATTGCACCAAATTAGACATACTTGGCTTGAAATAGAGATATATTTGTAAATAGAACAAATCCACGATAATTCATGGTTTTCATATTTTATCACAAAATAAAAACTTTTAGAACACATTACATAAACCACTCACCTCGATAATGAGAGCCCTTAAAATAGATTGGCAAGACAACCCATTTACCTATCTTCATGTACTATCACCCAAACCAAGCTCCAAGAGTTTCATCACCACTCTCTCTCATTCTTTCTAATTTCTCATGTTTTGAAACTATAAGGTTACACTCCTATTTATAGTGTTTATAGGAATAAGATAAACTTCAATATTAAAAGGATAAGAACTTCCAAGTTTATCCAAAAGATAAATGTCTTAAAAAGATAAGATCATCCAAGTTATCCAAAAGATAAATATCTTAAAAAGATAATATCATCCAAGTTTATCTAAAAGATAAATATCTTCTTTTATCCGTTTAAAGTACGGGTCTTCACAATCTATCCTCCTTAAATGAAATTTCATCCTCGAAATTTATAGCATCTTCCCAAGACAATTTACTCATAAAAATCTTTGTCACTACATGAATTCAAGTTTATCTAACACAAATGTTTAAACCACAGTGTTTCCAAGCGTATCTAATTCCTGGGCTCTGATACCATTCTGTCACCCCTAGACCCGGGAGTCGGTGAAACCACACTGCGTGAGAAAATAAAAAGTAAAATAAAATAAAAAGAAGCCGAAACATTAAAACAAATTTCTCTTATAAAAATATATCCAAATCTTACAACTTTACAATAAATAAATAAAGCTCTATCACTCTCATCTAATTTAGCCTCAACCGATTTAGTCCTTGTCTTGCCCACTAATTCATCTGAAAATTTAAACAGGGTGAGGGATGAGCAACCACCGCTCAGAGAGTAGATTATGTAATATGTTAGTCAAGCAATGCCGTTTTACACACTCTAGAAAATATCATGAAAAGATACACCAATCCAAATCATATCACATCATCCATTCATATCTCGGTTATCCCTCATAGCATGTAACCAACCACGTGACCCTTATTGGCCTCACTGCCCTATGTCGCCATGTGGTACATCTATCCCTCGGATACTCCAACATTGAAGTTCTCATGTTCCATGAATAATACATACTTCATAAATATTCCAATCAATATATATATATATATATAGTTTGAAAGATTGCACCAAATTAGACATGCTTGACTTGAAATAGAGAGATATTTGTAAATAGAACAAATCCACGTTAATTCATGGTTTTCATATTTTATCACAAAATAAGAACTTTTAGAATACATTACGTAAACCACTCACCTCGATAATGAGAGCCCTTAAAATAAATTGGCAAGACAACCCATTTACCTATCTTCATGTACTATCACCCAAACCAAGCTCCAAGAGTTTCATCACCACTCTCTCTCTCTCTCTCTCTCATTCTTTCTAATTTCTCGTATTTTGAAACTATAAGGTTACACTCCTATTTATAGTGTTCATAGGGATATGATAAACTTCAATATTAAAAGGATAAGAACATCCCAATTTATCCAAAAGATAAATATCTTAAAAACATAAGATCATCCAAGTTTATCCAAAAGATAAATATCTTAAAAAGATAATATCGTCCAAGTTTATCGAAAAGAATAAATATCTTCTTTTATCCATTTAAAATACGGGTCTTCTCAATTTTTCATACGCTTGGCATGCATTCAAAGAACAAACAGCCACAAACAATCATATACAAATCAACCCCATATTTTGGTCACTGAGACCCATCATTTGGGAAAAACCGGGGTCATCATCTGACCGTGCAATCCACTAAGCAAAGAATATATTTACAAAAATCAATCACAAGCTCTAGAAATCCTAGGTCTATTTAGGAAATGAGCACTACCTCCCTGTGCAACCATTTTCTTCAACTTTGTTGAGCTAGTACTTCATGTAAGTGGCAGCTAGTCCATCAACTCATTCACTCCATGGCACTGTAAGTCAACTCCGATTTGAACTGAACAATGAAATGTAGATTCAAAACTGGAAGGATGAAACCTTCAAGAAACCTTAATCTTGAAGAAATAAATCAAGAATTGATATAGACTTAAGAAGATGACTAGTTTACATGAACTTAGACGCAGATTTCAAAACCATTTTAAAAATCTCACATTCAACAACACAGACTTCACAAAGGATGAATTTAGAAAACATTTTCAAAAGCTCATAATGAAAACTCATACTTCATCAAGTAGTCGTTGCCTCCTCTTAGCTAAGCTTTTACCCAAAGCAAGTAGGTGAAAATTTAATGCACCTGGCAGCCAACGATTGGTGCAATAATAGGACAAAAATTGTTAGGATAGAAAACCTACAACTGGAAATAGACTGGACTCACGTGAGAATAAAAATCAGGTGGCAGCACACATGTTACACAACATATGACTTGTCATCCGGGTTGACTACTCATACCAACTATCATTTAAATGCATGTATGATTTTTACCTTTAGCAATCTTGATTCCATTCGAGCCATGATAAGTTTGAGCTCAATTTCTTTAATCATCTTGAGTGTAGACTTAAACTAGCCTAAATTTTTTGAGCTTAATTGTTTACATATGATATTACAAGTTTGTCAAAGAAAACTAAAAACATTAGTTTTGGGTGCCTTTTCATCCCATCATTGTAATCCACATATGTGTTACCAAACCGAACATTATCTAGAATTCCATTCCAAGTTTCTAGGAATGACCATGGAAAGTATCCCTTCACTTTGACACCATTCCTAAAAAGAAAAAGCAAAAAGTTAAATGTATTGCCGTTAGTCACATGAATCAATAGCTCAAATATAGGAAGGCTAGACTATATATATCTTTAATTAATTTGTTAACAAGCACTTACTCGATTGCACTTTGAACATAATAGAGGTGACGATTGTAGTGGTCAATTCTATGGGTATCATTAAGGGCATCCATAAGTGATAATTTGGGATCATTGAACTTATCCACACCTACAATAAAATCCATTGTTATGCAGTTTTAAATTTAGCCTTGTAGCAGTAATGTGAGTTTTACATCAAATATATGTGAAACATTGATGATGCAATTATTCAATACTATAAATAATTACCATTCTCATAACATAATTGAGTGGATCATTATACTTTTCCTTTGTGTAGAGTAAAAGATCTTGAATTCCTCTTGGATAAATATTTATCTAGCCTGATGCACCATGTACCCCAATTGAAGGTATTGATACTGTTAGGATTTAAATTTGTATTTCGAAAACCATTGATCATCTGGTTAATCTAGTGATTTTATGTGTACCTTTGGACCAATGGGGACCCCATTACGCTCAATTGCCACAGTACATATGAATATCAGAATCTAATTAGTCTATGGAACTTAAATTTCTTCAATTAAGTTCTCAATTTGTACTCACATGAAAGATTAACGCCAACACCTGTTTTGTAGATTGCGTATACAGAGTTATTTTGAGAGGTGAATCGCTAGCATAGTAACCAACATAGAAATTTAGTCCAAGAAAGTCAAATAAACCAATTAGCGACCTAGCTAGATTGTTCTTTAGTGAATTTTGGTAATTTTCTTCCAACAAGTGATTGCATGCTTTGCGGATAGTCGCCACTGGTCAATGGCTCCGCAAACCTTAAAAAACAAGAACTTTTCAAGCATTAACTTGGTATTATCTGGCGTATTACTCTCCAATAACTGGTAAGTATTGAATTCATGAGTAACTTCTTAATATACTTACCATCCAAACATGAAATCCAAAGATCGTATCGCAGCATTTTTATTTTGTATTACTTCCGAAAGGGGCACGAACAAGTGTGACACCAATGTTTACCCTATAACTCCTCTTTGAGATGCTTGCACAACAATATCAAGTTTAGTTGATTTAGGGCCACAAAATGGTAAAATACTCCACACCCTATTATATCTTTGTACTACTTACTCATAGATATTTATGCTTGTAGAATTTTACAACAACTGCATGAGTAAGGAGTAGGTGATGTGTCACCAAATATGCTCTGGCTGGCATGTTGCATGGCCTTTATATAGAGCAAGTACGGCTGCGCATGAGAATAGTAAGCAATGATGAAATAAATTTCTTTGTAAACCATGCGTGCATGCAATTAGAAGGGTACAAAGGGAAAGTTTCATATTTCAATGAATAGTCAAACATGGAATGGTAGCCGCTAATTCCTAATTAACCACATGCGTCAAATTTTGAAAAGAATTTGACGGACCATTTGTTTTGTTGACATTGTAAACCCAAAATATTTGTGCATAATATGTGATTTCTTTTTTGTTCAACAAATTAAAATTTTTAGTTTTATTCAGTTTCTTGAATACAAGCCGCATAGTCTAAACTACAAGGATTGGGCACACACACACACACACAAACACGTTATTAAGATGTCATAGATTCGAATCTGAGACCACTGGTCTGCAAGTCAAAACCTTTTTTAATCGAGCTCGACCTGATGGCTTAATTTTACTTGAAGTCTACATCAGAATGCCATCTACACTTGGATGGGTTTTCAAAAATTTAAACACTTTGTACCCAATTATTATATAATGCTACTTTTTGTTGATTTATTGTTTCTCTTCCAGCGTAACTGTACCCAAAAGAGGATATATCATACAAGAAATTAGTGACTTATTGGATAATTATTCAAAACGATTTGCCTTCATGTACAGTATTCTATAAAAGGAATGTACAGCTATTACGAGAAGAAAAAGTCTAGCAAAAGAAACATCTTCAAGGAAGGCTTTATTACAAGAAGAAAAAGAGCATTAAAACCAACGGAAAGGAAGGGTGAAGAAAAAGTCATTTCTGCATATTTATCTTTAGGGTAAACAGAAAGAAAATTGCTATGAGAATTGATATGTAAAGATGAGTTTGACAATAGATATGCTTTCTTATTTGGATCAGATTGGATCGGAGTAAACACGAATGGGAGCAAGCATGTGTCGCTCCAAGAATTCCATAATTGAAGAGTTTATTAACCATATGAAATCAGAGGATGAAAATGAAGCAAACTCAACCGCTATGTTTCTTCCCATAATAAGCTTTCGTTCAAGGCATTTTTTTTAATGACTCGGCTGTGAATATAATTTATTTCTTGAAACAGAGTGATATTTTGAAGAGCAAAGAAGAACGTGGAGAATTAATGACAATTTTCATACTCTACTGCTTGAACAAGTCTATGGCTAGCGTAATTGCTAAACTCATCCTTATATATTTCTTGTCAAACTTTTTTCATCCTCTTCCAAAATAACCTCAAGAATATCTCTTTTTCTTTCTCCTATCGTTTTGACCTTTTAAATGAGATTATTGCTGGACATGAAGGACAATTTAATGTAATTATTTGGGTAGAAAATTTGAAAGTTTTGAAAATTTTGATTCTTGACAATGGTCAAACTTTTGAATATATTTTTCTACCTAGATTTATTTATTTATAAATACGCCACTAATTCCTTATTACGATATATCCTTTTTGTAAGTACAATTACGCCAAAGGAAGTGAAAGAATAAATCAACCCAAAGGAAGTGCCTGAAGCTCAAGTATATTGGGTACATACGTAGAGTTTTAATTGTGTGTCAAATTTGTTTCCACAGTTTGACCCATTGGTTATAAGAGACTAAATCAGACTTAGCGGCTCTACTCACACAAAAACTCATTCAAATATGAAAGCTTTCATTTCCCTTTGTACCATGACATTCTACGTAGTTGCCCCCTCAAACCCATTCAATGCCCATCTGTGTTTTGTTCTCATTTGCAGCACGTACTTCCTCCTCTATATAAAGGCCATGAAGCATGCCAGCCAGAGCCAACTTATACTTATCAAGATTATTACCAACAAAAAAACCTCAAGTTATGGCAATGCAATTACGATCTTTTCTCTTAGGCGTGCTGCTACTAATTGGCTTTGCATTGACAAATAGCAAAGCAGATATTAGAGCTCCACCCACGCATTTTGACACTGCTTCTCTCAATAGGAGCAGTTTTCCAGAAGGGTTCATATTTGGCGTAGGTTCTGGATCTTACCAAGTAAGTCCTTCCTTCTTCTAGGCTTTAATTTAATTTCTGTTCTGATTGGTTAGGGTATTCTTTCAAATTCAGATCAAGCATCGATCCTTGCAAGAATATTGACATCTTCTTCATTGTGTCTCTTGTGTATTTCAGTATGAAGGTGCTGCAAACGAAGGTGGTAGAGGACCAAGCATTTGGGATACCTTCACCCACAAATATCCAGGTCTGTCCAATCAAATCATGAATTAGTTAAAATAACAAAATGGTATTACATTTACTCTTATGCTCTAAATATTTAATTAAATTTTCAATGATTTATTGCAGAAAAGATTAATGATAGCAGTAACGGAGATATCGCTGTTGATCAATATCACCGCTATAAGGTTCATGACCCAATGTGCACATATTAAATTTTGAAGCATGAAGAAAACTCTGGATATTGAAGATAAGCTCCCCATAATGTTTAGCTCTTTCTCATAAAATCTTTTTTTGTTATGCAATGTAGGAAGATGTGGGGATTATGAAGAATATGGGGTGGGATGCTTATAGATTCTCTATCTCTTGGTCAAGATTATTACCAAGTAAGTTCATCCACATCCTCACATTTGGTTGTCACCAATCGTCAATATTTCTGCCTTCATGTTGATTTTAGCTTAAGTAATGTGTCCAAGTTGTCTACCGAATAATATAAAAAAGATTTTTGTTTCAATTAAAATAATTAATTGAAATAACTGAAGCAAAAATATTATTTTTTTTCAAAGATAAATTAAATAGAAGTCGAAGTTCAAGTTTCGACATATAGTCCAACTTTTTTAAAGTTCAGTTTAAATTGTATCGGTGCACTTATTTCGTTATTTCCTTGTTTTGTTTTAATCATTAGATGGAAAGTTAAGTGGAGGAGTGAACAAGGAAGGAATCAAATATTACAACAATCTCATCAATGAGCTCTTACGCAATGGTGAGTCATCCCACCTCACATGATCAGTAATTTATAAAATTACAGTTTCATGCAATCATAAAAAAAAAATTTAAAAAAAAACTCGTTTTATCAAATTTATAATTCGCTTTTATTGATCATGCCATTTATAGGTCTAACGCCATTTGTGACACTCTTCCATTGGGATCTTCCCCAAACTTTAGAAGACGAATATGGTGGTTTCCTAAGCCCTCATATTGTGTAAGTGAAGAAATTAGTCCTCTTAATCGTATTAATAATTCAATTAATAAATACAATTATGACATTTACATTCTGATATGTGTATATACAGCAATCATTTTCAAGATTACGTAGAACTTTGTTATAAGGAATTTGGTGATCGAGTAAAGCATTGGAGCACACTGAATGAGCCATATACCTTTAGTAACTTTGGTTATGCAATCGGGTCTCATGCGCCGGGACGATGCTCTACTTGGCAGCAACTAAACTGCACCGGGGGAGATTCATCTACTGAACCATATTTGGTAACACACCACCTGCTCCTTGCACATGCAGCTGCCGTAAAATTGTACAAAAATAAATATCAGGTACAATTCATCAGTTTTTTTGTTTCTCATAATATTGGATTCTAAGTTGTAACAAGAGAGCGACTACTTTACTTTTTTGTGACTCTAAAACAAACAAACTAAATGTTCTTGTGCAGGCCTCTCAAAATGGAGTGATAGGGATAACACTAGTGTCACATTGGTTTGAGCCCCTATCAGAAGAAAAAGAAAATAAGAATGCTGCATTACGAGCTTTGGATTTTATGTTCGGATGGTAAGTGTATTTTGAATTTACTTATGAATATGTAATATTTACTACTTACTAGCAAGCAATGTATATTATAATGTCAAGTTAATGCTTGAAAATTTTACATTCTTGTAGGTTTGTTGAGCCATTGACAAGTGGTGACTATCCTCAAAGCATGCGATCTCTTGTCGGAAGCCGATTACCAAAATTCACGAAAGAACAATCCGAGTTGCTAATTGGTTCATTTGATTTTCTTGGACTAAATTACTATGCTGGTTACTATGCAAGTGATGCACCTCAAAATAACTCTGTATACGCAAGCTACACAACAGATGCTGGAGTTAATCTTTCATGTGAGTAAAAATTCAGAATTTAATTCATGCAATTTAAGTTTATAGACTAATTAGATTCTGATATTCATATACGTTGTGGCAGCTGAGCGTAACGGGGTCCCCATCGGTTCAAAGGTGCACATCAAATTACTAGATTATGCCTTTATGATTTTGACCATTAATCGTTTTGCACTTACAAATGTGACTCCTAAAAATCTAAATATCTTCAAATTTGGGTGCAGGGTGCTTCGGAATGGCTAAATGTTTATCCACAAGGAATTCAAGATCTTTTACTCTACACAAAGAAGAAATATCACAATCCAGTCATTTACATTACTGAAAATGGTAATTATTTCTAGCCTTAAGTAATTGCATGATCAATGTTTCACATATTTTTGGTGTAAAACACACACAAGTAGTACAAAGTCTCTAAATTTAAAATGTATTATATTGTAGGTGTGGATGAGTTCAATGATCCGAAATTATCACTTGCCGAAGCCCTTAATGATACCCATAGAATTGACTACTACAATCGCCACCTTCATTATGTTCAAAGTTCTATTGAGTAAGTATATTAACAAATTCATTTAGAATATATATCAACACACATATGTATATGGTCTAGCTTTAGATTTTGAGTTATTGATTCATATTATTGACATAAATATATTTAATTTCTTTTTAGCAATGGTGTCAAAGTGAAGGGATTCTTTCCATGGACGTTGCTAGACAACTTTGAATGGAGTTCGGGATACAGTGTTCGATTTGGTATTACCTATGTGGATTACAACGATAGGCTTAAAAGGCACCCAAAACTGTCGGCGCACTGGTTCAAAAGTTTCCTTAAGCCGTATTGAAAACTTCATATCATATACTTCATTCAATATTTGTATTTAATTCAACAATGTGAATTTTATGTATTTACAATAATTCTAGAGATTCAAAATTTATGTACATACAAAATTTGAATTCCAAATTTGTGTACATACAATAATTTCAATTTTAGTCCTTGTATAAGATTAAATTTCCATTAAACCTCGTGTAAAATTAGACATTGATTTTTAGTCCTTTGACGACTGTCAACATACATATAATTATGAAACTCATTTGTTTGTAGTTCTTTGAGTGATTGGTCCTAATTTTCATCTATTTGTTTAAATTCCATTGCACTTTGACCATTATACCATAATAACAAACAAAAATTGAAATTTCGTGGCCCATTGTTTAGAGGCTACATCAGTTTCAATTTGTCACCTTAAAGAAAATTTTAAGAGAAATGTCGCCTTAATTTTTGAAAATTCATGATTTGTCATATGACCTTAACGTCATCCAATTTTTCATCCATTCTCAAGGGTATTTTAGTCTTTCCAATATGTAAATCCTCTGTGAAGCTCCTTTTTCGAACAAAATGCACCACCGGTGACTCCAAGCAATCCCTCGTCCACCTTAAAATCCATTCCTCCCCTTCCCTCATCAAAGCCCCTGCTTCCATTCCCCATTTCCTCTTCCCATTCTGAATTCTCTCTCTATGATGGAACATCTCCCTCCACACACAAATTCCCTCAGCCCACCCAAAACTGAGTTGATTTCCTCTCTACAAAAATCAAAGACTGAATAACCTCACAAAATCAAAATAGTTATAAATATTTATCTTCGAAGTCCATATAAGCACTCAAAATAAAGCTGAGAGATAGAATATAGAAGTGATCAACTGTAACATCCCGTTCCGAAATTTAATTGAATTTAAAAAATTCTAAAGTGAAAGAACGACTTTAACCTTAGGGTTCCTTGGTAGTTTAAAGTTGAATTTTTACTCAAGGCTCATGTTGGGAATTTTCTTGGTTCCTTTATGTAGTGCTCGAGCTCACGAGTTCGTAAACACGTGGTGGGCCCAAATCGGAGTTGAAATGAAGAAGTTAAGATCTACATAAGTTTAGCGGCACAACCGTAATTTTTGCAAAGTCAAATTATAAAAAGCTTGACAGCTCCTTCTCTCTGACTTCTCTCTCTCTCTCTCTCTCTCTCACACACACACACACACACACTCACATCGCGATGCTGTCACTTTGACAAGGATGCTGAACTTGAAGAGTTAGTTGGACAAGCAAGATATGCAACTTTTGATTGTGCTTTCTGTTGATGAAATGGTTGCTATGATGTTTAGATATAATCATGAGTTGTTTGTTGTCTGTGCAGGCAATCTTTGATTTGGAAACAAACTCGGACCTGAAAAGTGAAATGAAGAATCTATACATAAATTCAGCTGTGTAAGAACTGTTTATTGAATCACTATTTATTGTAAATTGTTGCCGATTGTATGATTAATATTCCTCCTTTCTCCAGTCAAGTTGATGTGGTTAGGAACCGGAAGGTGGTTGTTATCCGTATACCATATATACTTTGGAAGGCTTATCTCAAGATCCATGTTTGGATTGTGAGGGAGCTAGAGAAGAGAAGATCATGTTTTTCCTCATGTTGGTGACTAGTTTCTTTGTCTTATGTATCTAGACCATTCTCTTGTTTGTGTGTGCTTCATGTTGTCAAAATACATTGTCATGCATATGCACCTTGTTTTTTGTTTTATTAGGTTTCATTTATTTTAATTTTTTAAAATGTGGTCATTGCAGGTATGTCTTTCAATCATCTCTATCATAGTGCTTTGAATCTTGGGTGATCAACAAAATTTCATGTTCTTTTGAACTTGTTCACATTTATCATGTTGACCTTGTCCAAACTTTTTCACTTAGTGGCAAGGAATACATCCTGGTCTTTGTAGATGACTTCTTTGAGTTTATATGGATCTCATTCTTGCGTGAAAAACTAGAAACCTTTCAAAGGTTTAAATCTGTATGCCATCTTTTACAAAAAGAGAAGATGACTAGTCATCTGCCTCTTGTTAAAATTAGAACAGATCATGGTTCTGAGTATGAGAATTCTCAGTTTCAGAAATTTTGTGAGAAGATGGGGATTAAAAAATGAGTTCTCTGCACCTATTTCACCTCAGCAAAAATGGTGTTGTGGAGAGAAAGAATAGAGTTCTTGTTGAGATGGCTTGGATAATGCTTAATAGCAAAAACCTTGTTAAATATTTTTGGGCTGAAGCTATAAATACAGTTTGTTATATCTCAAACATGGTGTTTTTAAGGTCTGGTACCAAGCAAACACCCCATGAGCTTTGGAAAGGGAAGAAGCGTAATGTGTCTTAGTTTAGGGTCTTTGGTAGCACATGTTTTATCTTAAGAAATAAGGAGCACCTTGCTAAGTTTGACTCTAAAAGTGAGAAGAGAATATTTCTTAGGTATTCCACTTCAAGCTGAGCCTATAGAGTGTAGAATTATAGGGCATTCCACTTCCTAATCTACTGTGATAACATGAGTGCAATTGATTTTTCCAAAAATCTAGTTCAACACTCCAGAACAAAGCATATAGACATTAGGCATCATTTTATTAGAGATCTTTTTGAAGACGACATTTTAACATTAGAGTTTGTTCCTTCTGAGGAACAGCTTGCAGATATACTCACCAAGGTCTTGGACTTTAAGAAACATGTCACACTCAGACAGTCCATTGGCCTTTGCTCAATTGATTGATTAGCATGTCTATTCCTTGTCTTCAGCACATTTCAAAACCATTGACTAGTCATCTTATATGTAGTTGACTAGTCAAGTCAAAAAATATCTTTATTCATTTATTTGATGTGCAACTGTCTAACACTTATCTCTCTCCTCTCTGATGGTGTGAACTTGAGGTTATCAGGAGCATATTTCAGTGTTACAGCTCGAAACTGTTCATTGTGATTAGCAAGGAATTGTAAAAGCTTAAGAAAGTTTCTTTGGTTGCTTGAATTCTCATACTCATCATGACCACGGAAGGTAAGACGTTGTATTAAAAGAAATCGAATAGAATCAACGGAAGCACACAATCTAATTCGATAATCAATTCGAGATTGAACTAAACTCTTGTGAAAAACATTTTCAATATGTAGTTTTTGTTAGAGTTTGAGTGGGAAAAGAGTTTTCTACACTCTTTATAAGAGTAGGGATCTTCAATTATAATAAACAAATTGAGTTTTTCTGAAGTGGGCTTTGGACTTGTTGCCCTTATTTAACTTAAATATATATTTTTATATATTTAAGTTTTTGAACTTCGGATAACTTCATTTAGTTTGAAATTCAAAGTTCAGACATATCTGTTTGAACAGATATGTCCAAGGGGTGTCTTAGACTTATTTAAATAGCCAAACGTACGGAGAACAATAGAAAACTTTGAAACCTAATACATCTCACACTCCACTGAAAACCATTGAAAGTACCCATACTGTAGTTCGCCAAATACCAAAATTCAAGTGCTAGAATTTTGGTTTTGATAGTTGTATCCTGGTGGACAGTCGTCTGCAGAACCACAAGCACAGGAGTGGGGGCAAAATACTGTCTAAGGACATAGCAAATCTGCTAGCCTCTATCATCTCTGCAAGTTAGTATTTTTGGTTAAAACAACTCTTGTACCCGTAATTTTCTGCTATCATATATATATATATATATAGGTAGTGAAAACTACAGAAAATTAAAACATTAAGTATCAACACCAAGATATGATATAAGCATGCAATTCACAGCCACATCTCTGACTTGAACAAAACTTTCTGCATGAAAATTAAAACATTAAGTATCAACACCAAGATACGCTTAGTGTCCATGACAAGTCATCTAGTACAACTTTCTGCAAATGTGAAACATAGAATCTGAAAATCTTTTTTAAGCAATTTGTGTCACACTCGGACCCAGAGTCAGTGGAAACCCCGCGCCCTGATGCTTGAGAAAATAAAAAATAAAATAAAATAAAAAGAAGCAGAAATATGGGTTTAAAATAAACTTCTCTTATAAAAATAGATCCAAAATCTTACAACTTTACAATAAATAAATAAAGCTCAATCACTCTCATCTATTTCAGCCTCAACCGATTTAGTCCTTGTCTTGCCCACTAATTCATCTGAAAAATTAAATAGGGTGATGGATGAGCAACCACCGCTCAATAAGTAGATTATGTAATATGTTAGTCAAGCAATGCCGTTTTACACACTTTAGAAAATATCATGAAAAGATACACCAATCCAAATCATATCACATCATCCATTCATATCTTGGTTATCCCTCATAGCATGTAACCAACTACGTGACCCTTATTGGCCTCACTACCCTATGTCTCCGTGTGGTACATCTATCCCTCGGATACTCCAACTTTGAAGTTCTTATATTCCATGAATAATACATGCTTCATAAATATTCCAATCAAAATATATATATATATATATATTGTGAAAGATTGCACCAAATTAGACATACTTGGCTTGAAATAGAGATATATTTGCAAATAGAACAAATTCACGATAATTCATGGTTTTCATATTTTATCACAAAATAAAAACTTTTAGAACACATTACATAAACCACTCACCTCGATAATGAGAGCCCTTAAAATAGATTGGCAAGACAACCCATTTACCTATCTTCATGTACTATCACCCAAACCAAGCTCCAAGAGTTTCATCACCACTCTCTCTCATTCTTTCTAATTTCTCATGTTTTGAAACTATAAGGTTACACTCCTATTTATAGTGTTTATAGGAATAAGATAAACTTCAATATTAAAAGGATAAGAACTTCCAAGTTTATCCAAAAGATAAATGTCTTAAAAAGATAAGATCATCCAAGTTATCCAAAAGATAAATATCTTAAAAAGATAATATCATCCAAGTTTATCTAAAAGATAAATATCTTCTTTTATCCGTTTAAAGTACGGGTCTTCACAATCTATCCTCCTTAAATGAAATTTCATCCTCGAAATTTATAGCATCTTCCCCAAGACAATCTACTCATAAAAATCTTTGTCACTACATGAATTCAAGTTTATCTAACACAAATGTTTAAACCACAGTGTTCCCAAGCGTATCTAATTCCTGGGCTCTGATACCATTCTGTCACCCCTAGACCCGGGAGTTGGTGGAAACCACACGCCCGGTGCGTGAGAAAATAAAAAGTAAAATAAAATAAAAAGAAGCCGAAACATTAAAACAAATTTCTCTTATAAAAATATATCCAAATCTTATAACTTTACAATAAATAAATAAAGCTCTATCACTCTCATCTAATTTAGCCTCAACCGATTTAGTCCTTGTCTTGCCCACTAATTCATCTGAAAATTTAAATAGGGTAAGGGATGAGCAACCACCGCTCAGAGATTAGATTATGTAATATGCTAGTCAAGCAATGCCGTTTTACACACTCTAAAAAATATTATGAAAAGATACATCAATCCAAATCATATCACATCATCCATTCATATCTCGGTTATCCCTCATAGCATGTAACCAACCACGTGACCCTTATTGGCCTCACTGCCCTATGTCGCCATGTGGTACATCTATCCCTCGAGATACTCCAACATTGAAGTTCTCATGTTCCATGAATAATACATACTTCATAAATATTCCAATCAATATATATATATATAGTTTGAAAGATTGCACCAAATTAGACATGCTTGACTTGAAATAGAGAGATATTTGTAAATAGAACAAATCCACGTTAATTCATGGTTTTCATATTTTATCACAAAATAAGAACTTTTAGAATACATTACGTAAACCACTCACCTTGATAATGAGAGCCCTTAAAATAAATTGGCAAGACAACCCATTTACCTATCTTCATGTACTATCACCCAAACCAAGCTCCAAAAGTTTCATCACCACTCTCTCTCTCTCTCTCTCTCTCTCTCTCTCTCTCTCTCTCTCTCTCTCTCTCTCTCTCATTCTTTCTAATTTCTCGTATTTTGAAACTATAAGGTTACACTCCTATTTATAGTGTTCATAGGGATATGATAAACTTCAATATTAAAAGGATAAGAACATCCCAATTTATCCAAAAGATAAATATCTTAAAAACATAAGATCATCCAAGTTTATCCAAAAGATAAATATCTTAAAAAGATAATATCGTCCAAGTTTATCGAAAAGATAAATATCTTCTTTTACCCATTTAAAATACGGGTCTTCTCAATTTTTCATACGCTTGGCATGCATTCAAAGAACAAACAGCCACAAACAATCATATACAAAATCAACCCCATATTTTGGTCACCTGGAGACCCATCATTTGGGAAAAACCGGGGGTCGTCATCTGACCGTGCAATCCACTAAGCAAAGAAGATTTTTACAAAAAAATCAATCACAAGCTCTAGAAATCCTAGGTCTATTTAGGAAATGAGCACTACCTCCCTGTGCAACCATTTTCTTCAACTTTGTTGAGCTAGTACTTCATGTAAGTGGCAGCTAGTCCATCAACTCATTCACTCCATGACACTGTAAGTCAACTCCGATTTGAACTGAACAATGAAATATAGATTCAAAACTGGAGAGGACCGAAACCTTCAAGAAACCTTAATCTTGAAGAAATAAATCAAGAATTGATATAGACTTAAGAAGATGACTAGTTTACATGAACTTAGACGCAGATTTCAAAAACCATTTTTAAAAATCTCACATTCAACAACACAGACTTCACAAAGGATGAATTTAGAAAAACATTTTTCAAAAGCTCATAATGAAAACTCATACTTCATCAAGTAGTCGTTGCCTCCTCTTAGCTAAGCTTTTACCCAAAGCAAGTAGGTGAAAATTTAATGCACCTGGCAGCCAACGATTGGTGCAATAATAGGACAAAAATTGTTAGGATAGAAAACCTACAACTGGAAATAGACTGGACTCACGTGAGAATAAAAATCAGGTGGCAGCACACATGTTACACAACATATGACTTGTCATCCGGGTTGACTACTCATACCAACTATCATTTAAATGCATGTATGATTTTTACCTTTAGCAATCTTGATTCCATTCGAGCCATGATAAGTTTGAGCTCAATTTCTTTAATCATCTTGAGTGTAGACTTAAACTAGCCTAAATTTTTTGAGCTTAATTGTTTACATATGATATTACAAGTTTGTCAAAGAAAACTAAAAACATTAGTTTTGGGTGCCTTTTCATCCCATCATTGTAATCCACATATGTGTTACCAAACCGAACATTATCTAGAATTCCATTCCAAGTTTCTAGGAATGACCATGGAAAGTATCCCCTTCACTTTGACACCATTCCTAAAAAGAAAAAGCAAAAAGTTAAATGTATTGCCGTTAGTCACATGAATCACTAGCTCAAATATGGGAAGGCTAGACTATATATATCCTTAATTAATTTGTTAACAAGCACTTACTCAATTGCACTTTGAACATAATAGAGGTGACGATTGTAGTGGTCAATTCTATGGGTATCATTAAGGGCATCCATAAGTGATAATTTGGGATCATTGAACTTATCCACACCTACAATAAAATCCATTGTTATGCAGTTTTAAATTTAGCCTTGTAGCAGTAATGTGAGTTTTACATCAAATATATGTGAAACATTGATGATGCAATTATTCAATACTATAAATAATTACCATTCTCATAACATAATTGAGTGGATCATTATACTTTTCCTTTGTGTAGAGTAAAAGATCTTGAATTCCTCTTGGATAAATATTTATCTAGCCTGATGCACCATGTACCCCAATTGAAGGTATTGATACTGTTAGGATTTAAATTTGTATTTCGAAAACCATTGATCATCTGGTTAATCTAGTGATTTTATGTGTACCTTTGGACCAATGGGGACCCCATTACGCTCAATTGCCACAACACATAAGAATATCAGAATCTAATTAGTCTATGGAACTTAAATTTCTTCAATTAAGTTCTCAATTTGTACTCACATGAAAGATTAACGCCAACACCTGTTTTGTAGATTGCGTATACAGAGTTATTTTGAGAGGTGAATCGCTAGCATAGTAACCAACATAGAAATTTAGTCCAAGAAAGTCAAATAAACCAATTAGCGACCTAGCAAGATTGTTCTTTAGTGAATTTTGGTAATTTTCTTCCAACAAGTGATCGCATGCTTTGCGGATAGTCGCCACTGGTCAATGGCTCCGCAAACCTTAAAACACATGAACTTTTCAAGCATTAACTTGGTATTATCTGGCGTATTACTCTCCAATAACTGGTAAATATTAAATTCATAAGTAACTTCCTAATATACTTACCATCCAAACATGAAATCCAAAGATCGTATCGCAGCATTTTTATTTTGTATTACTTCCGAAAGGGGCACGAACAAGTGTGATACCAATGTTTACCCTATAACTCCTCTTTGAGATGCTTGCACAATAATATCAAGTTTAGTTGATTTAGAGCCACAAAATGGTAAAATACTCCACACCACCCTATTATATCTTCGTACTACTTACTCATAGATATTTATTCTTGTAGAATTTTGCAACAACTGCATGAGTAAGGAGTAGGTGATGTGTCACCAACTATGCTCTGGCTGGCATGTTGCATGGCCTTTATATAGAGCAAGTACGGCTGCGCATGAGAATAGTAAGCAATGATGAAATAAATTTCTTTGTAAACCATGCGTGCATGCAATTAGAAGGGTACAAAGGGAAAGTTTCATATTTCAATGAATAGTCAAACATGGAATGGTAGCCGCTAATTCCTAATTAACCACATGCGTCAAATTTTGAAAAGAATTTGACGGACCATTTGTTTTGTTGACATTGTAAACCCAAAATATTTGTGCATAATATGTGATTTCTTTTTTGTTCAACAAATTAAAATTTTTAGTTTTATTAAGTTTCTTGAATACAAGCCGCATAGTCTAAACTACAAGGATTGAGGCACACACACACACACATACACACGTTATTAAGATGTCATGGATTCGAATCTGAGACCACTGGTCTGCAAGTCAAAACCTTTTTTAATCGGCTCGACCCGATGGCTTAATTTTACTTGAAGTCTACATCAGAATGCCATCTACACTTGGATGGGTTTTCAAAAATTTAAACACTTTGTACCCAATTATTATATAATGCTACTTTTTGTTGATTTATTGTTTCTCTTCCAGCGTAACTGTACCCAAAAGAGGATATATATCATACAAGAAATTAGTGACTTATTGGATAATTATTCAAAACGATTTGCCTTCATGTACAGTATTCTATAAAAGGAATGTACAGCTATTACGAGAAGAAAAAGTCTAGCAAAAGAAACATCTTCAAGGAAGGCTTTATTACAAGAAGAAAAAGAGCATTAAAACCAACGGAAAGGAAGGGTGAAGAAAAAGTCATTTCTGCATATTTATCTTTAGGGTAAACAGAAAGAAAATTGCTATGAGAATTGATATGTAAAGATGAGTTTGACAATAGATATGCTTTCTTATTTGGATCAGATTGGATCGGAGTAAACACGAATGGGAGCAAGCATGTGTCGCTCCAAGAATTCCATAATTGAAGAGTTTATTAACCATATGAAATCAGAGGATGAAAATGAAGCAAACTCAACCGCTATGTTTCTTCCCATAATAAGCTTTCGTTCAAGGCATTTTTTTTAATGACTCGGCTGTGAATATAATTTATTTCTTGAAACAGAGTGATATTTTGAAGAGCAAAGAAGAACGTGGAGAATTAATGATAATTTTCATACTCTACTGCTTGAACAAGTCTATGGCTAGCGTAATTGCTAAACTCATCCTTATATATTTCTTGTCAAACTTTTTTCATCCTCTTCCAAAATAACCTCAAGAATATCTCTTTTTCTTTCTCCTATCGTTTTGACCTTTTAAATGAGATTATTGCTGGACATGAAGGACAATTTAATGTAATTATTTGGGTAGAAAATTTGAAAGTTTTGAAAATTTTGATTCTTGACAATGGTCAAACTTTTGAATATATTTTTCTACCTAGATTTATTTATTTATAAATACGCCACTAATTCCTTATTACGATATATCCTTTTTGTAAGTACAATTACGCCAAAGGAAGTGAAAGAATAAATCAACCCAAAGGAAGTGCCTGAAGCTCAAGTATATTGGGTACATACGTAGAGTTTTAATTGTGTGTCAAATTTGTTTCCACAGTTTGACCCATTGGTTATAAGAGACTAAATCAGACTTAGCGGCTCTACTCACACAAAAACTCATTCAAATATGAAAGCTTTCATTTCCCTTTGTACCATGACATTCTACGTAGTTGCCCCCTCAAACCCATTCAATGCCCATCTGTGTTTTGTTCTCATTTGCAGCACGTACTTCCTCCTCTATATAAAGGCCATGAAGCATGCCAGCCAGAGCCAACTTATACTTATCAAGATTATTACCAACAAAAAAACCTCAAGTTATGGCAATGCAATTACGATCTTTTCTCTTAGGCGTGCTGCTACTAATTGGCTTTGCATTGACAAATAGCAAAGCAGATATTAGAGCTCCACCCACGCATTTTGACACTGCTTCTCTCAATAGGAGCAGTTTTCCAGAAGGGTTCATATTTGGCGTAGGTTCTGGATCTTACCAAGTAAGTCCTTCCTTCTTCTAGGCTTTAATTTAATTTCTGTTCTGATTGGTTAGGGTATTCTTTCAAATTCAGATCAAGCATCGATCCTTGCAAGAATATTGACATCTTCTTCATTGTGTCTCTTGTGTATTTCAGTATGAAGGTGCTGCAAACGAAGGTGGTAGAGGACCAAGCATTTGGGATACCTTCACCCACAAATATCCAGGTCTGTCCAATCAAATCATGAATTAGTTAAAATAACAAAATGGTATTACATTTACTCTTATGCTCTAAATATTTAATTAAATTTTCAATGATTTATTGCAGAAAAGATTAATGATAGCAGTAACGGAGATATCGCTGTTGATCAATATCACCGCTATAAGGTTCATGACCCAATGTGCACATATTAAATTTTGAAGCATGAAGAAAACTCTGGATATTGAAGATAAGCTCCCCATAATGTTTAGCTCTTTCTCATAAAATCTTTTTTTGTTATGCAATGTAGGAAGATGTGGGGATTATGAAGAATATGGGGTGGGATGCTTATAGATTCTCTATCTCTTGGTCAAGATTATTACCAAGTAAGTTCATCCACATCCTCACATTTGGTTGTCACCAATCGTCAATATTTCTGCCTTCATGTTGATTTTAGCTTAAGTAATGTGTCCAAGTTGTCTACCGAATAATATAAAAAAGATTTTTGTTTCAATTAAAATAATTAATTGAAATAACTGAAGCAAAAATATTATTTTTTTTCAAAGATAAATTAAATAGAAGTCGAAGTTCAAGTTTCGACATATAGTCCAACTTTTTTAAAGTTCAGTTTAAATTGTATCGGTGCACTTATTTCGTTATTTCCTTGTTTTGTTTTAATCATTAGATGGAAAGTTAAGTGGAGGAGTGAACAAGGAAGGAATCAAATATTACAACAATCTCATCAATGAGCTCTTACGCAATGGTGAGTCATCCCACCTCACATGATCAGTAATTTATAAAATTACAGTTTCATGCACTCATAAAAAAAATTTAAATAAAAAACTCGTTTTATCAAATTTATAACTCGCTTTTATTGATCATGCCATTTATAGGTCTAACGCCATTTGTGACACTCTTCCATTGGGATCTTCCCCAAACTTTAGAAGACGAATATGGTGGTTTCCTAAGCCCTCATATTGTGTAAGTGAAGAAATTAGTCCTCTTAATCGTATTAATAATTCAATTAATAAATACAATTATGACATTTACATTCTGAATGTGTATATACAGCAATCATTTTCAAGATTACGTAGAACTTTGTTATAAGGAATTTGGTGATCGAGTAAAGCATTGGAGCACACTGAATGAGCCATATACCTTTAGTAACTTTGGTTATGCAATCGGGTCTCATGCGCCGGGACGATGCTCTACTTGGCAGCAACTAAACTGCACCGGGGGAGATTCATCTACTGAACCATATTTGGTAACACACCACCTGCTCCTTGCACATGCAGCTGCCGTAAAATTGTACAAAAATAAATATCAGGTACAATTCATCAGTTTTTTTGTTTCTCATAATATTGGATTCTAAGTTGTAACAAGAGAGCGACTACTTTACTTTTTTGTGACTCTAAAACAAACAAACTAAATGTTCTTGTGCAGGCCTCTCAAAATGGAGTGATAGGGATAACACTAGTGTCACATTGGTTTGAGCCCCTATCAGAAGAAAAAGAAAATAAGAATGCTGCATTACGAGCTTTGGATTTTATGTTCGGATGGTAAGTGTATTTTGAATTTACTTATGAATATGTAATATTTACTACTTACTAGCAAGCAATGTATATTATAATGTCAAGTTAATGCTTGAAAATTTTACATTCTTGTAGGTTTGTTGAGCCATTGACAAGTGGTGACTATCCTCAAAGCATGCGATCTCTTGTCGGAAGCCGATTACCAAAATTCACGAAAGAACAATCCGAGTTGCTAATTGGTTCATTTGATTTTCTTGGACTAAATTACTATGCTGGTTACTATGCAAGTGATGCACCTCAAAATAACTCTGTATACGCAAGCTACACAACAGATGCTGGAGTTAATCTTTCATGTGAGTAAAAATTCAGAATTTAATTCATGCAATTTAAGTTTATAGACTAATTAGATTCTGATATTCATATACGTTGTGGCAGCTGAGCGTAACGGGGTCCCCATCGGTTCAAAGGTGCACATCAAATTACTAGATTATGCCTTTATGATTTTGACCATTAATCGTTTTGCACTTACAAATGTGACTCCTAAAAATCTAAATATCTTCAAATTTGGGTGCAGGGTGCTTCGGAATGGCTAAATGTTTATCCACAAGGAATTCAAGATCTTTTACTCTACACAAAGAAGAAATATCACAATCCAGTCATTTACATTACTGAAAATGGTAATTATTTCTAGCCTTAAGTAATTGCATGATCAATGTTTCACATATTTTTGGTGTAAAACACACACAAGTAGTACAAAGTCTCTAAATTTAAAATGTATTATATTGTAGGTGTGGATGAGTTCAATGATCCGAAATTATCACTTGCCGAAGCCCTTAATGATACCCATAGAATTGACTACTACAATCGCCACCTTCATTATGTTCAAAGTTCTATTGAGTAAGTATATTAACAAATTCATTTAGAATATATATCAACACACATATGTATATGGTCTAGCTTTAGATTTTGAGTTATTGATTCATATTATTGACATAAATATATTTAATTTCTTTTTAGCAATGGTGTCAAAGTGAAGGGATTCTTTCCATGGACGTTGCTAGACAACTTTGAATGGAGTTCGGGATACAGTGTTCGATTTGGTATTACCTATGTGGATTACAACGATAGGCTTAAAAGGCACCCAAAACTGTCGGCGCACTGGTTCAAAAGTTTCCTTAAGCCGTATTGAAAACTTCATATCATATACTTCATTCAATATTTGTATTTAATTCAACAATGTGAATTTTATGTATTTACAATAATTCTAGAGATTCAAAATTTATGTACATACAAAATTTGAATTCCAAATTTGTGTACATACAATAATTTCAATTTTAGTCCTTGTATAAGATTAAATTTCCATTAAACCTCGTGTAAAATTAGACATTGATTTTTAGTCCTTTGACGACTGTCAACATAAACATAATTATGAAACTCATATGTTTGTAGTTCTTTGACTGATTGGTCCTAATTTTCATCCATTTGTTTAAATTCCATTGCACTTTGACCATTATACCATAATGAACAAAAAAAAAATTTGAAATTTCGTGGCCCATTGTTTAGAGGCTACAGCACGGCTCATTATTTAGAGGCTACATCAGTTTCAATTTGTTACTTTAAAGAAAATTTTAAGAGAAATGTCACCTTAATGTTTCAAAATTCATGATTTGTCATCTGACCTTAACGTACGTCATCCAATTTTTCATCCTTTCTCAAGGGTATTTTAGTCTTTCTAATATGTAAATCCTCTGTAAGCTTCTTTTTTGAATAAAATGCACCACCGGTGACTCCAAGCAATCCCTCGCCCGCCTTAAAATCCATTCCTCCCCTTCCCTCATCAAAGCCCCTGCTTCCATTCCCCCTTTCCTCTTCCCATTCTGAATTTTCTCTCTATGATGGAACATCTCCCTCCACACACAAATTCCCTCAGCCCACCCAAAACTGAGTTGATTTCCTCTCTACAAAAATCAAAGACTGAATAACCTCACAAAATCAAAATAGTTATAAATATTTATCTTCAAAGTCCATATAAGTCACTCAAAATAAAGCTGAGAGATAGAATATAAAAGTGATCAACTGTAACATCCCGTTCTGAAATTTAATTGAATTTTAAAAATTCTAAAGTGAAAGGACAACTTTAACCTTAGGGTTCCTTGGTAGTTTAAAGTTGAATTTTTACTCAAGGCTCATGTTGGGAATTTTCTTGGTTCCTTTATGTAGTGCTCGAGCTCATGAGTTCGTAAACACGTGGTGGGCCCAAATCGGAGTTGAAATGAAAAAGTTACGATCTACATAAGTTTAGCGGCACAACCGTAATTTTTGCAAAGTCAAATTATAAAAAGCTTGACAGCTCCTTCTCTCTGACTTCTCTCTCCTCTCGCGACTCTCTCTCTCTCTCTCTCTCTCTCTCTCTCTCTCACACACACACACACACACACACACACATAGCGATGCTGTCACTTTGACAAGGATGCTGAACTTGAAAAGTTAGTTGGACAAGCAAGATATGCAGCTTTTGATTGCGCTTTCTGTTGATGAAATGGTTGCTATGATGTTTAGATATAATCATGAGTTGTTTGTTGTCTGTGCAGGCAATCTTTGATTTGGAAACAAACTCGGACCTAAAAAGTGAAATGAAGGATCTATACATAAATTCAGCTGTGTAAGAACTGTTCTTGAATCACTATTTATTGTAAATTGTTGCCGATTGTATGATTAATATTCCTCCTTTCTCCAGTCAAGTTGATGTGGTTAGGACCCGGAAGGTGGTTGTTATCCGTATACCATATAGACTTTGGAAGGCTTATCGCAAGATCCATGTTTGGATTGTGAGGGAGCTAGAGAAGGGACGATCATGTTTTTCCTCATGTTGGTGACTAGTTTCTTTGTCTTATGTATCTAGACTATTCTCTTGTTTGTGTGTGCTTCACGTTGTCTAGATACATTGTCATGCATATGCACCTTGTTCTTTTGTTTTATTAGGTTTCATTTATTTTAATTTTTTAAAATGTGGTCATTGCAGGTATGTCTTTCAATCATCTCTCTCATAGTGCTTTGAATCTTGGGTGATCAACAAAATTTCATGTTCTTTTGAACTTGTTCACATTTATCATGTTGACCTTGTCCAAACTTTTTCACTTAGTGGCAAGGAATACATCCTGGTCTTTGTAGATGACTTCTTTGAGTTTATATGGATCTCATTCTTGCGTGAAAAACTAGAAACCTTTCAAAGGTTTAAATATGTATGCCATCTTTTACAAAAAGAGAAGATGACTACTCATCTGCCTCTTGTTAAAATTAAAACAGATCATGGTTCTGAGTATGAGAATTCTCAGTTTCAGAAATTTTGTGAGAAGATGGGGATTAAAAAATGAGTTCTCTGCACCCATTTCACCTCAGCAAAAATGGTGTTATGGAGAGAAAGAATAGAGTTCTTGTTGAGATGGCTTGGATAATGCTTAATAGCAAAAAGCCTTGTTAAACATTTTTGGGCTGAAGCTATAAATACAGTTTGTTATATCTCAAACATGTGTTTTTAAGGTCTGGTACCAAGCAAACACCCCATGAGCTTTGGAAAGGGAAGAAGCCTAATGTGTCTTAGTTTAGGGTCTTTGATAGCACATGTTATATCTTAAGAAATAAGGAGCACCTTGCTAAGTTTGACTCTAAAAGTGAGAAGAGAATATTTCTTGGGTATTCCACTTCAAGCTGAGCCTATAGAGTGTAGAATTATAGGGCATTCCACTTCCTAATCTACTGTGATAACATGAGTGCAATTGATTTTCCCAAAAATCTAGTTCAACACTCCAGAACAAAGCATATAGACATTAGGCATCATTTTATTAGAGATCTTTTTGAAGACGACATTTTAACATTAGAGTTTGTTCCCTCTGAGGAACAGCTTGCAGATATACTCACCAAGGTCTTGGACTTTAAGAAACATGTCACACTCAGACAGTCCATTGGCCTTTGCTTAATTGATTGATTAGCATGTCTATTCCTTGTCTTCAGCACATTTCAAAACTGTTGACTAGTCATCTTATATGTAGTTGACTAGTCAAGTCAAAAAATATATATATTTATTTATTTGATATGCAACTGTCTAACACTTATCTCTCTCCTCTCTGATGGTGTGAAGTTTGAATAATTTTGTGCTTTGTCTAATTTGTGCATAATCCCCCTTATTTGCCTATTAGATGAGACTTAATTCGAGCTATCTTATCCTCTTGGTGAGCCAAGTATCTATGATCCACTTTAGACTGTCATTGTCATCCTATCTTAGCCAATCTATTCAATAATTAAAAAATGAAGGGAAGTGTGACCAGTGTAGTCACGGCTCTAGGAAGGTATAAGGTGATATGATTAAAGCATCTAGAGCAAAGATCCGTAAAATTGGGCCATTCAAGCACTTATGTCTGGGATGTGCAAGTGAATCAAAATAAATCATCAAATATTTTGTCAATAGAGAGTGATGATACTTGAACTTTGAGCCTATACCCTGATCATGTCATAAATTTTCATTGTATACATGTCTCTCCAAGAGAGATAAGATATCATTCCTTGTGTCCCTTGGCTCTGAACCTCCATATTCTAAAATATGCCTTGTCTCTGAGCATGAAATGCAATTCATATTCTATCTCTCAAAGTTGGTTGTAAATGTTACTTGCATAGGCTTTCAATTCGTTTTCTTTTTTAATTCATGTGCTTGAAAATTTGGCCTAGATAATGATTGCTGAACATCATTGATCACTTGATATGTTTGCTAGTTCTTCTCTATGTATTAGCAAAGTCCTTCATCTTCTATAAGGTCGATACTAAACATGCTGCTTATTATGATTACTGCTCTGCTTGACTAGTCACTATATGCATATGGTGATTGTGGTTGACTAGTCATCATGTTCTATTTTCATTTATGAACGTGGATCTCTAGTCTTGTCTCTTATTCCTTAGCTATATCTTTGGCCGTCAAGTCATGTTGTATATGCTTAATAGGGATCTTGTGCCTTTTGGTGAAATTAATTTTCACTCTCTAAGAACCAAGACCATTGGTTATGTATAAGTGTTTGGATGACGCCACTTTGGTCTATGACCAGTCATCTTAATAAGTTGTGTTCCCACATTTAATGATTTAGCCTAACATAATTATTGAAATCCTTACGAGTTTGCTATGCTATAAGAGTTTTAGATTGTTGGCTAATTTATTTTGTTGGGGGAGTATCTTTGAGATGCATGTGTTTTGGCAATATTTTTTATGGTCGTTTTTATCATTTTCATACATCAATGTTGCCTTCCTAAGCTTTCTCTGAGTTGATTTGCTCTCTTTTGTTCTTGGTTGTGTCTATGGGGTTGTTGGTCTTTTGATGCCACCTCAAATTTAGACATGCATGACTAGTTCTTTTCACTAGCCCACTCTCTTCTTCTTGGGCTTTTTGGAAAGCTATGTTGTGTTTTTGGAAAACCTAGAGACTTATGTCTTGTGTTCTTTCTCACATGTCCTCAATCTTGAGCAAAAATTTAGTGTTCATCTTGCTTGGTGCCTTCTTCAAATTTGACAATGATTGATGCCTTCAATTTTGAAATCTTGGTTCTCTGCTTTGTTTTGATAAATATGTTGCTTAAACTCTGTCTTTTTAGGGGAGTTTCTTTATGTGTAATGTGTACACATTGAAATTAAATTCAACCACTTGATTTTAATTTCGTTAGGTATGATTCTTTGCAACTTGTGCTCCATTTCTTATTCTCTTTAGCCTGAGGCACTTTTGTGTTTGTTGGCTATTTATGGAAAGTTTGTTGGATAAGTACGTCAAATGTTAATTCCTTTATGTTATATGATACTTAGGGGAGTTGTTTTTGTATTGTTTTGAACAAATGACTTTTGCTTTAATCAAATCGTGCTATGTGCCTTGTGTGATGCTGTTATCTTATTACCTTTTTGCACTTTCCTTATCAACAAGGGGGAGAACACTCTCAGCCCCATATTGCATATTGTTTCAAATTTATGTGATATAATATGCTTGTTTTGTGCCTGGGAGATTGGTTGTTCTTGTAGGTACCTATATTCATCATCTCTATGGGTTGGTTATAGGTTGAGTGTATTTAGAAAGTGTGTTGTCAAGCAAAGCCAAAAGCGGGAGATTGTAAGTGTATGCATTTTGTAATTTTCTTTTGGCTTCCCTTGACAATTTTGTAATAGGATATTCATTGTATTTTCTCAAGCTCTAGTTTAGATTAAGAACTAGTTTAGATTAAGAATTACATCTCTAGGTGTTCTTATCTGGCTACATTATGATGGACAACAATGTGTTGGACAAAGGTAAGTTTTGCATTGCATTAACTAAATTCCTGAAGATTATGACTAGTCATCTTTCCTTCGTATGACTAGTCAACTTTTGCATTGTTAGGATTTCCAGCTCACTCTTTCCAGCTGGATCCTACCCATTTGTTTTTGTCCTATTCTGCAAAATTCTCTACTACCTTGTACGATTATAACCTAGGAATTTTTTGTGTAAAAATAAGTGCATTCCTCATTTGGCTGTAGTCACTTTTGGAGGAAAGTTTTGGAAAGTTTCATTGCAAACTTTCTCTTCTTCCTCCTCAAGAGTAACCTTTGTATTTTTCATCTTTGAGTTTTCCAAATTGTTTCTTTTTGAAAACTGCATTTGAAATATGAAAACCTCATCTTGCTAGATCAAACACTCTCTCATATATGTTTAGGTCAGATTCAAGATTGATTTTTTCAAGAGTATGGTTTCTTGAAGAAATTGATCATTTTCCCTTTGAATCCAAATTTCATTTTTGTTTGAGTTGGAGCTAGATAGCTGGTGCCATGGGATGAAAGAGCTGAAGAAGGAGCTATCATTGCCATGAAGAACTAAGTTGCTAGTTTTTGCTAAGCTGGAAAAGAAGATTGCACAAAGGAGGTATAGCTCATCTTCCTAAATAGACCTAGGATTTGTTGAGCTTGCTAATATTTCTTTGTAAGAATCTTTTTACTTAGTAGATTGTCTGGTCGGTTGATGACCCCCAGTATTTCCCAATGGTGGGTTTCTAGGTGAACAATTTTTGGATTGCATCTCTGTAATTTTTCGGATTTGTGTTCTTGACTGTTGACTAGTCATCGCATGATGTTCATGTATTTCTGGGTTTGTGTTCTTGCAGTTGACTAGTCATCATTTTCTGCTGTTTGGTATTTACTTGATTATGATGTCTTCACACACTTTCACCATAGTTGTTGCTAGCACAGGGCATGCCTAGATTGACGGGTCCTTCTGAGTGCCTAGGTTGTCACTAGTAATTCTCTAGGCTTGCAGGTACATTTTGGTATGGTTTGTGTATGTTTTTGGTTGTGGTAATTCATGTATGATAGTTGACTAGTCATAAGAGTATTTGGTCAAAGTCTAAAGTGTGTGAAGTTTGTTGTGTCTTGTTTGAATATCATTTAAATTTACCCCTCTTCACCTAAGTACCAATTTCAATAAGTGCTTCGGGAAGAAACACTCCCAAATGAGCCCTTAATCTAGTGTAGTTATCCCAAAAGTATTGTAAGTATGTCTGCTAACTAAGGATGGGAAGGAACATATGAAGGAGAGATTAGTTTGGCAAGCAGCTTTTCTAGAACAATGTGACAATCTATCTCAATATGTTTGTTTTGCTCACAATATAATGGAGCCGGATTAGCCTAAGGGACTCTCAAATCATGCAGTATGTATCGTAGCCAAGTGAGTTCCAAACAAGCGTTAGCCATGGCTCAATACTATGCTTTTGTGGATGAACGAGAAATGTGGTGTTGCCTAAGAGACCTGCATCCTGTAATATGCAATGCATATTTTCTTTTAGACATGAAAATATATTTCTTAGAACGAGAGAACCAATACCCAATAAGTATTTTAAATCACCAAGGTTCTTGATGCGAAAATGCTTGAGGAGAACAAATTTGAGACGCTCCATTTCTTGCAAATTATTCCCTGTAAAAAGTATGTCATCCACATAAAAAAGAACTGTAGTAAAGGAATAATCTCGAACCTTGGTGAAGAATGAGTAATCGGCTTTTGACTGATGAAAGCATGCATGTTGAATAACAACATAAAATTTTGAAAACTAGTTCCTGGAAACCTGTTTAAGTCCATAAAGGGACTTATTGAGTGACATACTGTATTCTCCCTCTGACACCGAAGCCTGTTTAGTTAAACTTACCCTTAAAAAATCATAGTTATTAAACTAGAGTTAAATTTATCTCCCTTTCCTTGGTAAAAATAAATAAAACCTAGAGTTAAATTTATGTCTGAAGCAAAATTACTTTTAGAGTGATTTTTAAATAATCTTACTTTTCTTCACTTGGATGTTAAACAACTATTAAAAGATTAATAGGGAGAGACTTGCATCGTCAATTACCAAAATAGAAAAAGAAAAAAACAACAACAAAGACTATGTGACTCAATTTAAATAATAGGAGGTGGTTCAGAGGTCACTTGATAAATTTTTTTGTTTATTATTTTTGGATTTTTAAGGAATCTTTACATTTATATGTCTTTGATTTGAAAGTTGAGAGGTTTTTCTGTCTTTTTTGAAAAAATTTGGCTTTTTCCAAAAGTAAATTTTTTTTTTGGCTAAAACCTAAATTTACTTTGAAAAATTCAAGTCTTTTTAAAATAATTTCAAGTCCAAAAGAAAATACAATTGATTCGAGATAGGGGCATAATTATATATATATTTCACGAAATCACTGTTCATAGACTGTAGCTTAGGAATAGTGAAGTGACGGTTTTGCCCCCGCTTATGTTCTTTGTTCTTTTTTGTCCTATTCAGCACACAGTAAAATGACCGTATTGACCTTGGCTAGTTTTTTCCCCTTCTTGCCCCTTTCCTTTCGCTTCTCCTCCGTTCCCAAATGTTCTTTTGCTCAGAGAAGGCACCATTTCGAATCGAAAACTGTTCCTTCAATCTCTCAGCTACACCACCAAATCCCAAAAGACATGTGCCTCCAAGCTCCTGGAAAATCCACCCCAAAGTAGATATGCCTGTGAGGGCCATGGCTCCAGCCATAGCAAACCCAGTCACAATCTACAAACAAACAGAGTAAACATACAAGCACAAACACAATCACCGAATCGAAAATGAATCTGTACGCGTACGACCTCTCTCTCATGGACTTCAACGACTTAAGCTTCTCCGATTCCTTCTCCCGTCGCCGCACTCCTTTATATTCTGAGCCCGAAACTACCCCTCATCATAACGACGACGATGCTACTGATGCCAGGGGCAATTATGGCAATAAAAGCAGCATCCGGCGCAGTCGTAGTCCTCCCAAGTACCGCCACGACGGCACTTCACCTCTCCCTCTGGGCATGGACTGGAGCCCTCCTCCTCGCAAATGGGTACTCTTATCTTTTCGGTTTTTGATTTTTATGTATTTTGTTTTTGTTTTGTTTATGCTTCTGTGGAAACCCAGTTATGAAGTTTAAATTTTTTTTTTTGAGGGACTTATTTGGTTTGGGTTGGAATTTGGTTAGTGGGTTTTGTGAATGTGTTGTTGGAGTTTTTGGTTCAATCCGTTGAATGTTTCAAATTTGATTAATTTCAAGCACTTGATTATGAAGTTAGGGTGGCTGAAGCGGTGGTGATAAGCTATAGTCTATGTTGTAAGATATTACCGATCAAGTTAGTTATTTTGTTTCAGCTTTGAAGCTATAAAGAGGACATACGTCAGTTAGTAGTCTAAGTATCATGAAATTTGTTTATCGAAATATGACAGTATGGACAGGAGGGGAGGGAGGGAAGAAAATTTTGATCCATGCTATTGATGGAGTGTAAAAAGGTACTTTTGGACTTCTGAAAGCCCCAGAAGCATTAACTAGGAAAGACTGCACACAATCAATGAGTATTTTGTCAATAGCTTTATAATGAGTGTAAAACCTCTAACACCTGCCCAAACTAACACCTGCCATTTTCCAAATTTATGCCAACAGAGTCAAAACCTCTACAAAGGAGGAGAAAGAATGCAAGCCACCTGTACAGCAGAGCTAGCAAGACCTAGATCCCCTTCCACCATCCAATACCATATATATAAACACCTGCCCAAACTCTTTTGAACAATGAGCAACTAAAGGTTGCCCATAGTTTCATGTTTTTATAACAGCTTGATCTATGAAAATATGTCCAATATTTTCACATAACAAGTAGCACATAAAACATGTTATTAGTTTATTTTTTGTGACTTAAGCTTGCTAAACTAAGCATGATGCCACTTTTTACATCTCCATGTTTATATAAATATTACCATTTTCCCTGCATATTTTTACTACTTTATACACATTTCACGTAATTTCAAAACCCGCAGCATCGCTGGGGCAACATTGCTAGTAAGAGCTAAATCCTTGGTTTATAATGTACAAACGTTATGGCTTCTTTCTTTTATGTATGACAACACATGTGACATTATCCAATTTATTTTTATGTTTTTGTCCTTTTTAATTCTACTACTTACTATACCTACCATGTAACATCAGCTCAATAAGATTAGTTAAATTCTAATTCTGGTTCTTGGTCGTCATCAAAGACTATGCTAATGTTATATTAGTATTAAGTTGAGATAGGATCCGGTTTAGATGATGCCTGCGCCATCAACTAATTAAGTTCCATTTTACAATTGACGTCAACTAATACAGCCATTTATTTAACCCAAAAACAAGGGCTAATATAGACAGATTAGTATCAAATGTCCGGAGAATAGGTGAAGGATGTGAACCTTCAGATATTTAATTATAAAGAGTTTGGGATTGCTTGAAAACAATAATTGAGTGAGAGAGTTTGACGCTTCGTTTCATTGTCTTCGTAATTGCCATCCACCCTCTTTGATCAAAATTCTCCTACGCACTTTCAGTTTCAATTCATTGCAGCAACCTTCTTTTGCCTTAGTTTACTTTCTTTTACTTCTTAAATTATAAAGCCAATCAAAAGAAGAAAAAAAAAAACAGTATTGCCTTTGGAGGGGATAGCATTTAAATTTCCTGGTTTTCTATAAGAGCACTTCCACCAGTTAGCCCCTTGCCATGGCAAGGGGAGCCCTAGGGCAGTTACTATTCATGTGAATAGTGGCTGCCCTAGCTCCCCCCAGAAAATGTGTGTTTCCAGCAGTTAGCCCCTTGCCATGGCAATTACTATTCATTTTTTTGTTTTTTTTCACAACTTTGTTTATTTAAACAATTAATTTGGATAATATTTTTGGATAAGATTTTTGGGTTCCTACGTGTCAATACTATTCATATCGGATAAGATTTTCGGTTTCAAATTTCAGATACATTTCAAAATTCAAATTTGACTACAAAGTGAATAATGGTAGAATGAGAAGAAAATGTATGAAGAGGTGGTGTTAAAAGTGAAGAGTATTTGTTGGTATTTATAGGAAAAAACATCAATATTTTTTTGGGTATTTTTTCAAATTTTTTCCGATTTTTTTCTTTTTTTCATTAATTTTTGGCCGATTGAACACCGCTGTTGGATTGGAAGAACTTCATCGGAGCGCCAGAGCATCGCCACGTGGAAGAGAGCCGTTGGGTGCGACTTCCGATTTTTTTTTCATTTTTTATTCGCGAAAAATGAGAAGCGTTGGATTTGTCTAAAGTTGATCGGACAGCGCGGCACATGGCATAAACCCGTTGGCGGGTCATCGCACGTCGTTAAAAATTTAAACCGCGTCGCGTGACGCCAGCCCAAAACGCAGTTTAGCTGCTCGGCTGGACCTCCCACGGCTAGCCAGCACAAATTTTTTGCTGGGGCCCACACCTCGCCTGGCAGCTTTGTGTTGCTGGAAACCCAATTTTCCCAGCCCCCCAGCCTGCTTGCTAGGAAATGCTCTAAGCAAAGGAATTTGAAGAGCAACTGGCCAAATTCATTAGCAAAAGCGCAAAAGGTATAAGGTGCGCCTTCTTGTTTCCTTCTTTGTTTTCATTTCCTCTGCTCTTTTCTTTTCTTATTTTTGTTATGGGAGCTTTATATGAACCCTCAATTCTTTGATAACTTTAATTCAACTAATTTTGCAAAGGACCTCCCATTCCAATGATTTCCAGATGTTCCGAAACATAATATTCATCCAAGTTTTGATATTAAATTCTTTCCGAAACCTCCCATTCCAATGATTTCCAGCTATTCCTTTATTTTCTCCAACCCAACCCATGTTTCTGTTTCTTGAATTGTTTTGATTTCGTGAAATCATCGTACTTGGATCTTCATTTCCTATGTTCTTTTTTCCTTTTTCTTAGATTAGTTGTGATGAAATATACGGTCACTCTCACTTCCCATCGCAACAGACAGTGCATGATTCTGGAATTAGTAAATACAAATACATGAAGGACTCACGGTCACGGATCACTACACGCTCAACTTGTTTTTTATGGAGCGAGTGCTTTTATTCTATTCCACCAACCAGTTCAAGCCGCCGATACTGAACCCCTCCCCTCCAAAATAATTTGTTCAATTCACATCAATGGAACGCTTCCTTCCAGCTCCAGATGGAGAGAGAGAGAGAGAGAGAGAGAGAGAGAGAGAGCAGTTAGGGGTTGTTTGTAGTTGTGGTGATGGCTATTAGGAAGGGATAATTGTTGAGATTTGGATTGTTAAGGGAGCTAGAGAGCAAGAATTGAGAGTGAGAGCTTCAACAAGAAAAGAAAATGATAATGACAACTCTACCTCTGCAAAACCGTTGCAGCAGAGGATATTCATTCACACCCAAAAAATGTGATCTTACATCAGCAAATACAATCTAACCGTTGAAGGTTTTAAGCCAATGTGAATATGACACATGGCATTACAAACCTTTAGACATGCTGAAATAAGAAGACTATCCTAACCCTTACACTTGGCATATGAGCTCAAGGTGTTTAGCTAACAGATGACTTAAAAGGACTAAATAGAAACTGACTAAGTGATTACTAACTAATCAGAAATTAGCTAGGCAGTTTACATTTTAACACTCCCTTCTAAAGTGCTAGCTGATTTCACTCCAAGCATACTCCTCAAATAGCTGAACCTGTCTTTGGGAAGAGCCTTGGTGAAAATGTCAGCAATTTGTTCCTCTCCTTTGCAGTAGAGCAATTCAATCACTCCTCCTTGAATTGCCTCTCTAATAAAATGGAACTTCCTTTTAATTTGCTTGCTTCTTTGATGAAATACAGGATTTTTAGCCATTGCTATGGCTGAAGTGTTGTCACAAAACACAGTTGTTGCAGTAGTCTGTTCCTCCCCAAAATCTTCAAGAACAAACCTGAGCCAAATGGCTTGTGATGTAGCTTCTGCCGCACTCACATACTCTGCTCCGCTGTTGAAAGAGCAACACTGTGTTGTTTGACTGATGCCCACGAAAATGCACCACTTCCAAATGAAAATGCATATCCGGAAGTGCTTTTCATATCTTCCTCAGATCCACTCCAGTCACTATCACAATATCCTACTAAAAGTGCAGACTTTCCAGTCACATACTCAATTCCATAATCAATTGTGCCTTGTATGTACCTTAGAACTCTTTTGGCTGCCCCATAGTGCATCTTAGAAGGATTGTGCATGAATCTTGCAAGTAGACTAGCTGAGAACATGATATCTGGTCTGGTTGCTGTTAGATATAGCAAGCTTCCTACAATTTTTCTGTACAAACTCTCATCCGCTGCTTCACTTCCATCCTCTCTTTGCAATTTATCAATGGCAACTAATGGAGTGCTCACTGATTTGCAGTCTTTGAGTCCAAACTTATCCAAGAGTGTGAGAGCATACTTCTTTTGATGGATGAAGATGCTCCCTTCAGTTCGTGTTACTCCCATACCAAGAAAATGGTGGAGTAAACCCAAGTCAGACATTTCATACTTGCACATCATCTCAGCCTTGAATTCTTTCACCATTTCATCACTACTTCCAGTATACACTATGTCATCTACATAGATTGACACGATTAATGTTCCCACACCTTCCTTGGTTCTCACATAAAGAGTTGTTTCACTTAGACTTCTGTGAAAACCACACTGATATAAGTAAGTGTCGATTTCACTATACCAGGCCCTTGGAGCCTGCTTTAGTCCATAGAGAGCTTTTCTTAATCTATACACCTTATCCTCAGCTCCTTTAATCACAAAGCCTTCAGGTTGATCCACATAGACTTCCTCTTCAAGAACACCATTTAAGAAAGCTGATTTGACATCCAGTTGCCACAATTTCCAGCATTTCTATGCAGTTAGTGCAATGAGAGTTCTAATAGTATCTAACCTTGTCACTGGAGCAAAGGTTTCATTGAAATCAATCCCTGGTTTTTGTGTGTAACCCTTGGCTACAAGTCTTGCCTTGTGTTTTTGAATGGAGCCATCGAGGTTTAGTTTTGTTTTATATATCCACTTCACTCCCACAATCGGTTTGCTGCTTGGTCTGTCAACCAATTCCCAAGTGGAATTCTTCTCTATCATTGATATCTCTTCAGTCATAGCCTTGTTCCAAGCTTCATCTTTGGCTGCTTCATTGTAACTTTCTGGTTCAATAATGCTCATTTTACATTGAGCATAGACCTCACTCAAACTCTTCCATTTCTTTGGGGTGTTATCATAAGTTTCAAGATTTGAAACTGGAGAATTAAGCAAAACTAATTCTTGAGTAGCATGAAGATCAATACCAGTTTGTGTTCTCAAAGGAGATTGCATAAACTGTTGTTGTAGATGATTGGGTTCTGAGTCTGAACCAGATACATTAGAGTTTGCTTCATCACTCCAAGACATAGGAATTTGCACTGCCTCATTTGTTTCCCAATTCCACATTGCTTCTTCATCAAAAATAACACTCCTAGACAGCTCAATCTTTTGAGTTCTCAAGTTGAGTACTCTATATCCTTTTTCACAGACTCCATATTCCACAAATACTCCCTTCTCACTTGTTTCCTCTAGTTTGTGCCTTTTCTGAGAAGGAATATGGATATAGCATAATGAACCAAATATTCTCAAGTGTTTGACACCTGGTTTTCTCCCACTGAACTTCTCGAATGGAGTTGTATTATCCAGAGCACTTGACGGACTTCTATTTTGCAGGTATAAAGCTGTATTGACAGCTTCTGCCCAAAATTTCAAAGGAATTCTCTTCTCAGCCATCATTGTCCTAGCCATTTCAACTATAGTTCGGTTCTTTCTCTCTGCAACACCATTTTGTTGCAGAGAGTAAGCTACTGTTAGTTGCCTTTCCATCCCCACATCATCACAAAACTTGAGAAACTCTAGTGATGTGTATTCACCACCTCGGTCACTTCTCAGCTTCTTGATTTTGTAACCACTTTGAAGCAAAACCATGGACTTAAACCTCTTGAAAACATTCAGAACTTGTGACTTATGTTGCAGAAAGAAAACCCAACACGTCCTAGTGTAATCATCTATAAAAGTGAGAAAGAATCTGTTGCCTGCAGGAGTGATAGTCTGCATTGGTCCACAAATGTCAGAATGTATTAGCTTTAAGGGTTGTGATGCTCTCCAAGTCTTTTCCTTGTCAAAAGAACTCCTGTGACTCTTGCCTATAGCACAACCCGAGCAAATCTTCTCCGATTCTTGTAGCTTAGGTAGACCCTGAACCATGTCTTTCTCTTGTAAGAGCTTCATACTAATGTAGTTTAGATGCCCAAATCTTCTGTGCCACAGCCAAGCTGATTCACCAAATGTTGCTCTATTTGCCATAGGAGGATTGACATATTTGAGATCTAAGGGAAAATATATGTTCCCTTTCATTTAGACTCTTGCAATCAACTCTTTCAACTGCTTATCTTCATAAATGTCAACCTCATTATCACCAAACACCAACCAATGCCCATGTTCTATCATCTGTCCTACGCTCAACATATTCTCATCCAAACCAGGTACAATCATAACTTCTCTAATGTACCTAGTAACCCCTTGCACATCTATAGCCAATGTACCTTTGCCTATTGATTGTACCAAATCACCAGTACCCATCTTAACTTTACAGTTCACTTTTCTATCTATATCAATAAGCAAAGACTCATGGGCAGTTATATGGTTACTACACGCACTATCTACATACCAAACATTCACATTTCTTCCAATAATGGCAGAATGACAAGCATAAAACATGGTTGCAGGTTCTGTTACCTTACTGGCCAAGTTTGCAAGTCTCTCAGTCTTATTTGATTCACAGTCTTTAATGAGATGTCCAAAATGATTGCACCCATAGCACTTTGGCTTTCCTTTAAACCAGCATTCACCATAATGGAGCTTATCACAGTGCTTGCATTTCCCTTTTGCTTGATATGATTTTTCCCCTTGTTCATGCTTTCCTCCTTGATGGACATTACTTTGAGGTTTTGAATCCCATTTCTTACCCTTCGATTTCCAGCTTTTCTTTGATTTATTATTACCAAAACCAAAATTTGGCTGAGATCCTTTTTGATTTATGCTCATGCTGCTGAAAGCTTTCTCAGTGGTGCTTTCAACATGTCTATCAAGACGCTGAGCAAAACCCCTCAATGCAGCAATCACCTCTTGCACCTCAATCGTTTCAATATCCTTGGTTTGTTCAATTACATAACAGACAGGATCAAATTCCTTAGTCAGATGTATAAGGAGTTTTTGAACTAACCTTCCTTTGATAGGTCTTCCCATATCCCTTCATCTGATTCACAAGCTCAAGCAGGCGAGTGAGGTACCTGCAGACAAGGTCTCATCATCCCTCATCCTTGTGTACTCAAAATCACGACGCAGACCACTGTAATTTGATGGATCTGACCTGCTTATCACCATGAAATTCCTGATGCAAAATATCTCAAGCACCCTTTGAGGTTTCTTCATTAGAAATCCTAGGGAAAATGTCTTCTAAGACAGCCCCTTGGATAATCCCAAGTGCCTTAGCATCCTTCATTAACAGAGCTTCCTTCTCGAATCCGATGACCCTGCATCATTCACTTTCTTCCCTTTGAATCTGGAATTTGAAGCCCCTTTTCCATTAAATCCCAGATTCCATGAGATTTGAAAATCGTTCTCATTTGAATCTTCCAAAACTCATAGTTTTCCCCCATTGAATATTGAGAGATCACTCCCACCTGACCCGACCATCCGAGACAGAATCAATGAACCGAGTCGAAATTTCGTCCGATTTCCAAGCTCAGCCCACACACTTCAACGCCACTATCCAGATCCAACCTTCACACGATACCATGTTTAAAATTTGATCTTCCTGTTAGTCCCACTCTAACAACACCGATATCGTCCCCACTTTGCCACCCGCCCAATCCGTCAGGTGTGAGGTTTTATCACAAAAGGCCTCGGTATTAGTTAGAGTGTGGTAATTCTATTTAAACCCATTTGTTTTCTTTCACTCCACCGATGTGGGATTCCAACACTCCCCCTCACATGTAATCACACGTGAAGATCCACATATCGACAATTGAAACTCAGAGGTCGGCTCTTGTTGGGCCCACTTGTTTTTTAATGGAACTCAGAGGTCGGCTCTTAGCTTCGTTGGCATTTTTTAAGAGTCCGACTTGTTTCTTTTTTTTTTTTTTTTTTTTTTTTTTTTTGGTGACAAGCATTGTTAGCTTGTACGGGCCTTGGCTCTGATACCATGTTGAGATTTGGATTGTTAAGGGAGCCAGAGAGCAAGAATTGAGAGTGAGAGCTTCAACAAGAAAAGAAAATGATAATGACAACTCTACCTCTGCAAAACCGTTGCAGCAGAGGATATTCATTCACACCCAAAAAATGTGATCTTACATCAGCAAATACAATCTAACCATTGAAGGTTTTAAGCCAATGTGAATATGACACATGGCATTACAAAGCTTTAGACATGCTGAAATAAGAAAGACTATCCTAACCCTTACACTTGGCATATGAACTCAAGGTGTTTAGCTAACAGATGACTTAAAAGGACTAAATAGAAACTGACTAAGTGATTACTAACTAATCAGAAATTAGCTAGGCAGTTTACATTTTAACAATAATGGTGTTGGAGGAGGGGAATTGGGGATTTTTGGTTTTAAAGTATTATTTATATTTTTAATATTTAAATTAAGATTTTTAAAATACCATTTTTACTGTTTTTTTCTTCACACATAGTTTAGCAAAACAATGGATCTCATTGGTGCCACGTCATCATTTTTAACGGATTTTTTAACAAACTTGAGGATGAGGGGTAAAGTGAGACACAAAACATCAGTCAATGAGGCAAAGTGATCACTTTAACTTTAAAGGGGTTTCGTGGGAATTGACCAATGTTTTAAGGCACAATGTAGCACTTAAGTCTTTTTGTTATGAGTAGCTTTATTTGAACCTAATTAATAAATATTTCAGAAGTAAATCCAACTAATTTTTTCCTTTCGAAATTTGTGGCCGAACTATTCTTTTTGATTTGAGATTTGAGAGTCATGCATTTTGTTTCACTTATCTTCATTACACTTTCACTTTACAGTTGTTTCCAGAAGAAGCTTAATGAAAAAGAAGTGTTGCATACTGATACTCTGTGTTCTATTTAAGCTTAGTCTCACAAGCTAAGGTATGCCCTTTAGTTTCCTTCCTTAATTTCAATTGGTTTAATATTTTTTCTTTTACTCTTTTTCATTTTCTTGTTTTTGGGTTCGTTTATTCAACAGATACAAGAGTCTCATTCCAAAGCAAAACGAAACCATGGAGATTCTCATCGGAATTATTTCTAAAATAATTGAGTACACAATTGAACCAGTTGGGCGGCAAATCGGTTATCAAATTCACTACAAAAAGAACTTTGAAAATCTAAGGAGCAAATGGGAGAACTTAGATGCTGCCAAAGACAGTATGAAGCATATGGTTGATGAAGACGAAAGAAAAGGTAAAAAAGTTCGTACTGACGTCCAAAAATGGCTAACAGAAGCGAATGAGATGATTCAAGAGGCAAAGAAATTATTGGAAGATGAAGACCATGCAAAGACAAAGTGTTTCTGTGGAGTATGTCCTAATCTGGTTTCCTATCATCAGCTTAGCCGGAAATCAGCAAAATTGACAGAAAAGATTGAACTCCACTATGACAAAAAATAAAAGTTTACCACTGTTTCTTACAATCCTCCCTTAGAAGAGATATGTGTCACGCCCTCTCAAAGCTACATGGCCTTTGAATCAAGGATTTCAATGGTGAAGGAAATCATGGAGGGACTGAAAAATCCTGATACCAACATGATTGGGGTGTACGGATTGAGTGGTGTTGGGAAGACCACACTCGCCCAAGAAGTTTATAGACAAGCTACGAAAGAGAACTTATTTGATGAGGTGGTTATAGTCTTGGAAGTGAAAAAGTATCCGGACTTAGAAAAAAAGGAAACAATTCAAAAAAATATTGTTGAAAAGTTAGGTATGGATGTTGATGAAACTCATGATATAGAAGCGAGAGCAAAGCATCTATGGAATAGAATAAAAGACAAGAACATTTTTGTAATTTTAGATGATATCTGGGAAGCAATTGATTTGGAGGCTTTGGGACTTCGCCCAATGGCGACTTGTAAAATATTGTTGACGTCTAGAGACCAAGTCTTTGAGATGAATATGGAAAAAGAGTTTCAGCTTCAAGTTTTAGGCATGGAAGAAAATTGGAGTTTATTTGAGAAGATGGCAGGTGACATTGTTAAAGATGACCGTATACATGAAGTAGCAACTGAAATAGACAAAAAATGTGGGGCTTTGCCAGTTTCAATTGTTGCAGTTGCAAGGTCTCTAAGATCAGCCACTACTTTAGAGGAATGGAGAGTTGCCATGAGGGACTTCAAAAGTTTTGACGAACATGGATTGGCAAAATCAGCCTACTTGGCTTTAGAATGGAGTTACAATCGATTGGATGGCGACGAGCTTAAGCCATTGTTCTTGCTTTGTGGAATTATTGCAGGGGGTGGCTGTACAATTAATTTCAGTGACTTGTTGAAATATGCTATGGGTTTGAGTTTGGTGAAAAATGTTGATACAGTGGAAGAGGCACGGGATAAATTGATTCACTAGCTAAAAAACTTATTAACGATTATTGTCTGTTGCTAGACATTGATGATGATGGATATATTAGAATGCATGAGCTTGTACGAGATGTTGTTATGGTGATTGCATCTAAAGATAATCACGTCATTGCAAAAGCATATGGAGATGAGCTGAAAGAATGGCCAGATAGAAATTCCCTTAAAAAATGCACTGCGATCTCCTTAAAATCTTGCAAGATCCCCAGACTTCCTGAAGTACCTTGGGTATGCCCAGAATTGAGACTTTTTCATTTGGAAAATCATAATATTGATGACTCCTTGGAAATCCCAGGCAACTATTTTGAAGGGATGAAGGTGTTAAAATTCTTAGTTTGTATATGTATTTTCAGATTAGGAAGAGATGTATTTTCTGGAGATTTTAGCTAGAGAGAATGAAGAGAAATGAGGAAGGCACTGTTCTATTGAATTCTTACAATCTGCAGCTTACATAGTGTGTCTGACAGAGAGAGAAATGTGATTCTCTTCTAACAGAATTACAACTGTCACCCTATTAGGTGCTTACACGTGTCATATCAAATCTAAGCTAGAGAATCCACCTAGACTATGATCTAATGGTTCTCATTACATCATTTAAAATAGACAGAACAGAAAATAGAAAATGACTTCAGCTCTAAGAAATCAGGCGAAGGATTATATTTCAACACTCCCTTCTAATCCTTTAGCTGATTTCACTCCAAGCAAGCTTCTCAACCTCACAAACCGATCCTTAGGCAGAGCCTTAGTCAAAATGTCTGCTATCTGATCTTCTGTCTTGCAGTACACCAGTTCGATTTCTTTTGCTTGAATGGCTTCCCTTATAAAATGAAATTTCCTGCTGATGTGTCTTGTCTTTTGGTGATGAACTGGATTCCTTGCCATTGCAATTGCAGAGGTGTTGTCACATAGAATTGGAGTCCCTTCTACCTGTTCTTCACCAAAATCTTCAAGCACAAATCTGAGCCACTTAGCTTGTGAAGTTGCTTCTGCAGCGCTCACATACTCAGCTTCGGCTGTAGATAAAGCAACTGTGTTTTGCTTGATGGAAGCCCAAGAGAACATGCCTGAGCCTAGTGTGAAGGCATATCCTGAGGTGCTCCTCATATCATCCTCACTCCCAGCCCACTCACTGTCACAATATCCCAATTAGAGTAGCTGTTTTCCCCTTTGCAAACTCAATTCCAAAATCTAATGTTCCTTGTATGTATCTCAGCACCCTTTTAGCAGTTCCCATGTGTTTCTTTGAGGGATTGTGCATAAACCTAGCAAGCAAGCTAGATGCAAACATGACATCTGGTCTTGTGGCAGTCAGATAAAGCAGACTCCCTACAATCTGTCTGAATTCATTTTCATCTGCTGCTTCACTTCCATCTTCTCTACACAATTTCTCATTCACCACTAATGGAATTGCCACTGACTTGCAGTCTCTCATTCCAAACTTCTCAAGAATTTTCATGGCATATTTCTTTTGATGAATGAAAATATGCTTATCAGTTTGTTCCACTCCCATGCCAAGAAAATGGTGCAACATACCCAAGTCTGTCATCTCATAGTGTTGCATCATATCTTGTTTAAACTCTTCAAGCATTTTAGGACAGCTTCCAGTATATATAATGTCATCTACATAGAGTGAGACAATGATAATACCTGAGGTGTCACTTGTTTTGATATAGAGAGTAGCTTCACTTAAGCTCTTCTTAAAACCTGCAGTGTTGAAATAGGCATCTATTTCATCATACCAGGCCCTTGGGGCTTGTTTCAGTCCATATAGAGCCTTGTTCAACCTGTACACCTTGGTTTCCTTGCTCTCTTGAACATATCCTTGAGGTTGTTCAACATAAACTTCCTCCTTTAGAATGCCATTGAGAAAGGCAGACTTCACATCCAGTTGAAATAGGTTCCATTCCTTTTGTGCTGCAAGGGCTATCAAGGTTCTGATGGTGTCAAGTCTTGCCACAGGGGCAAATGTCTCATTATAGTCGATTCCAGGCTTCTGTGAATAGCCTTTAGCCACAAGCCTAGCTTTATTCTTCTGCACAGTACCATCTAGGTTCAGTTTGACCTTGTAGACCCACTTAACACCACCATCTGGTTTGTCAAATGGCCTGTCAACTAATTTCCATGTATTGTTCTTCTTAATCATCTCGAATTCAGCCTCCATTGCACTTCTCCATGATTCATCCAAATCTGCTTCTTCAAAGCTGTCAGGTTCTACAATGCACATGTTGCATTGTGTCATGATGTCATTAATACTCCTCCACTTGTGAGGTGTGTGATCAACCCTTTGAGTCTCATCAAGCATTTCTTCCCCTTGAGGTGCAATTTCTTCTTCCATCTGCATTTGAGTATCCAAAAACTGAGATTGTTCATCTAATACCTTCTGTTCAGTTTCTGCAGTACCTTGATTTCCATCTGGCATAGGCATTCTCACATCTGCATTGCTAGGATTCTCCCATGTCCATGAGGCTTCTTCATCAAAATAGACATCCCTAGACAAGATAATCTTTCTAGCCTTAGGATCATACAGTCTATAGCCTTTTTCACACAATCCATAGCCCACAAAAATGCATTTGTGACTGTTTTCTTCCAACTTGTGTCTCAAAACAGAAGGAATAAGCACATGACATAGGCATCCAAACACTTTCAAGTGTGCAATACCTGGCTTTCTTCCTGTGAAGGCCTCAAATGGTGTCATTTTCTTAAGAGACTTAGAAGGACACCTGTTGAGAAGATAGACTGCTGTATGAACAGCTTCTGCCCAAAACTCATATGGAAGTCTCTTTTCATGTAGCATAGACTTTGCCATCTCAATTACAGTCCTGTTCTTCCTCTCAACAACTCCATTTTGTTGAGGGGAATATGCTACAGTCAGCTGCCTTTGTATTCCAGCCTCACTGCAGTATGCAAGAAATTCATTTGACATGAATTCTCCACCTCTGTCACTTCTAAGTGATTTCACCTTGTGTCCACTCTGCAATTCTGTCATTGCTTTGAACTTCTTGAAACATTCAAAAGCATTAGATTTATTTCTGAGAAAATAAACCCAAGCCATTCTTGTATAGTCATCAATGAATAACATGAAATATCTGTTTTCTGACATTGATGCAATCTGCATAGGACCACAGATGTCAGTGTGGACTAATTCAAGTGGAAACTGAGCTCTCCAAGTAGATTCTGCAGGAAATGAGTCTCTATGCTGCTTTCCCAGCTTGCAGCCTTCACAAACTGCAAAATCCTTCTCCAGACTAGGCAGTCCATGAACCATGTCTTGATTTGCCAGCATCCTGATGCTTTGATCATTAAGATGGCCCAGCCTTTTATGCCAAGTCTGCAAACTGTGAGTCACACTTGCTCTCAGCACCAACTGAGTAGCAGGTACCATTGTGAGAGAGAAACACCTATTGATAGTCATTGGAACCTTAGCTATAGGATTTTGCAGTGACCAATCATCAAAAATTGTCACCATTCCCTTTCCAAATACTAAACAATACCCATGTTCCATCATCTGACCAACACTGAGCAAGTTCTCTTCTAAACCAGGCACCAACATCACTTCTTGAATGTGTTTTCTGCCTGTCTTGGTTTCTATCACAAGTGTGCCTTTTCCTACAACTTGAACTGTCTCTCCAGTCCCCATTTTCACCTTGGAAGTTACATCCCTTCGAATATCTATCAATAGCCTTTCATCTCCAGTCATGTGGTTACTGCAACCACTGTCCACATACCAAGAATTGTTCAATTTCACATCTGTCACGGCATTGCATGCATAAAACAATGTTCCAGTTACTTCAGCCTGATTGGCATAATTCACCTTCTGCACAGGTTGATTTTCATGGCAATTTCTAACCATGTGACCAAACTTTCCACATCCTCTGCATTTTGGTTTTCCTTCAAACCAGCACTTGCCATAGTGCAGTTTTTCACAGTGCTTGCAAGGTGTTTTAGTTCCATCATTTGATGCATTTGGTTTGGGATTAGAATTGGACTTGTTATTCCAATTCTTCCCATTTCCCTTCCAGTTCCTCTGAGACTTGTTACCTCCAGAAGAACTTCCATTCTTAGAGCTTTTACTCTCTATGTTCAGGCTAGTAAAAGCCTTTTCTGTGGAATTTTCAGTGTGCCTATCCAACCTGAGCTCAAAGTTCTTGAGAGACGCAACCACTTCTTGAATTTCAAGAGTGTCAAGATCCTTTGAATGCTCAATCACAGAACATATAGAGTCATAAGATCTAGGCAAGCTAATAAGTAATTTCTGCACAACTCTTTCTCTAGGTAACTCTTCACCATAACTTTTCATTTGATTAATTAGATCAAATAGTTTAGCAACATAACTAGAGAATGACTCACTATCCTTCATACGAGTGTATTCAAACTCTCTACGTAAGCCTTGTAGCTTCACACTTCGTACCTGTTTATCGCCTCTAAACTCCTGCTTCAGAATATCCCATGCACCTTTTGAGGTTTCTTCATTCACTATTCTGGGAAAAATTTGGTCTGAGACTGCACCTTGGATCAGTCCAAGTGCACGAGCATCTTTCATCAAAATCTCAGCCGTTATAGACTTCTCTTCTTCAGCAGCTTTAGATCCTTCTTCCTTTCCTTTTTTTTTCTTTGGATCTGAAGCATCAAAACCATTTTCAACCAAATCCCAGAGTCCATGAGATTTCAGAATGGTCTTCATTCGAATGCTCCAAAACTCATAGTTTTCTCCATTGAAAACTGGTGTACGAAGCTCAGAAGAGCTTGATCCTGCCATGTTAGACATCAGACGCAGCTAGAAAAGCTTCGTGAAATTTTGAGTGAGCTCAACGTCAGCCCAGCCAAACACCAGCTCGATCTTCACAGATTCACGCCCAACAAACAATCGAACCTGGCTCTGAGGCCATGTTAAAATTCTTAGTTTGTATATGTATTTTCAGATTAGGAAGAGATGTATTTTTGGAGATTTTAGCTAGAGAGAATGAAGAGAAATGAGGAAGGCACTGTTCTATTGAATTCTTACAATCTGCAGCTTACATAGTGTGTCTGACAGAGAGAGAAATGTGATTCTCTTCTAACAGAATTACAACTGTCACCCTATTAGGTGCTTACACGTGTCATACCAAATCTAAGCTAGAGAATCCACCTAGACTATGATCTAATGATTCTCATTACATCATTTAAAATAGACAGAACAGAAAATAGAAAATGACTTCAGCTCTAAGAAATCAGGCAGAAGGATTATATTTCAACAGAAGGAACTCAAAGTGTTGGATGTAACCAGACTGCGAATTCCGTCACTGCCTCCATCTCTTCAATCCCTAACAAATCTTCAAACTTTGTGTTTAGATCAGTGCGTGTTGGGGGACATAGCTCTAGTTGGACAGCTAACAAACTTGAAAATTCTTAGCCTTTTAAAATCTAAGGTGAAAGAGTTGCCCAAAGAAATAGGACAATTGACTCGTCTACAATTGTTGGATTTGAGTTATTGATCCGAACTTGTACGGATCCCACCTGACGTTATATCAAGCTTGACAAGGTTAGAAGACTTGAGAATGGGAAGCTTTAAGGAATGGGAAGGAGGCTTAAATGAGGGAAGAAGTAATGCGAACGTGTCAGAGCTGAAACAATTGCGTCAACTAACTGCATTACATATACATATTCCAGATGCTAAGCTTCTTCCAGCAAACATGTTCTCGGATACAAGGTTAGAAAGATACACCATACTTATTGGTGATTGTTGGCTACATCCTGATAATTATGAAACGTCCTCTAACATGTTAAAACTCAAGCTCACTACGAACAGTCAATTCGGCCAAGGTATGAAATTGCTGCTAAAGAGATGTGAAGATTTGGACTTGGATGGGATGGAGGCTGCAAATATTATTTCCTATATATTAGCAAGTGACAGTGGTAAACAACTGAAGAATCTCCATGTCCAAAACAATGATGAAGTCACAGCGGTCATTTACTCGAGTCATGCCTTCCCCATCTTGGAGTCACTATCTCTTTACAACCTTGTTAATTTGGAAACTGTATGTTGTGGCCAACTCATTGCTCAGCCTTTTCAAAAGTTACGATCTTTGACTTTGTGGAATCTGCCAAAGCTTATTGGTTTGTCCTCCAAGGGGAGCACGTCAGTTGTAAGTACAGAGGCCGAAGAAATCATTTTGGAGAATGAAATTGGTGGACCCACGAAACTTTTCATGAATGGGGAGGTACGTTTTGCGGTTTCATTTGCCCGGCATTTCTATATATCATCCACTTAAATTAAAAAAAGATGCATATTCTTACTAGGATTGAAATTATATCCAAGTTACAATTCATTTAAACGGTATATTAATTATATTAATTTATTAGTTTTTGATTGAGAAAGAAAAGGTATTAGTTTTTAATTAGTGTACAATATTCAATGATTCATATTATGACGAAAGCATGATCTTCATTAAAAATGTGTTATTGGTAGGACTTCAATTAGAATATTTTATATTTTAAATTAATAGACTAATAAACTTTGAAGCCAACTTTTCTTTTTCAGATACATTTTTATTCCTCGTCTTCTTTGTTAATGGAAGTACAAGGACATAGTAGCCTAATAAGTTACTAGTTCTGTCATATTAGACCTTTACTTTTTGTCCACTTATTTTGGAATCTATACAACTGATAAGCATGTAAATTCTCATTTCCTAATTAATTGTGAATTGTGTACCATACACAGGTTATGATGCCCAACTGAACAAAGCATCAATGTGATGGTTTAAGATTCTTGTTTTCATTTTCCATGGCTAGAAGTCTTGTCCAACTCGAACATATGGAGATATCGAAATGCCAAATGATGGAAGAGATAATATCAACAAGTGAAAACAATCAAGAGCATACCAATAACATGTTGTGCAATCTAAAATATCAAAAGCTGCAACACCTTTCAAGCCTCACTAGATTCTGCTCCGGAAGTTATATTGAATTTTCATTATTGGAGAAATTGCATATTGAGGATTGTCCTAGACTAGGGACATTCATCTTTGATGGTAAGAGTGAAATTACTACAATGGGCAAAGAAAATGACGATAGGAAATCCAAGGATCTTAAGACTGTTATACCACAATTTCTTTTGGATGAAAAGGTTAATTATAAATTTCTTTCCCTTTCTTTATACATTTATTTCCAATTAATATGTCCGCCATTAGTGAAAAAAGGTTTATGAGATGAATATATATACAGGTAGGATTTCCTACCTTGGAGAGCTTGATCATCTATGACCTACCTGCACTGATGACAATATGGCACAACCAACTTGCCACAAACTCCTTTTGCAAGCTCAGAAAAGTTGAAGTTTTGAGATGCCACAGTCTAATTAACATCTTTGCGCCAAGTATAATGGGAAGATTGAATGCTCTATACACATTAGAGATATGGCAGTGCCAGTCACTACAAGTGGTATTTGAACTCGGAGGAGTATTTGAAGCATATGACACGTCAACCACTCAGTTGAAAACTTGTGAGTGCCCAAATCTTGATTTTGTAGAGATAGATGCGTGCAAGAGGTTGATAAATATATTCTCAGCCTCTGTGGCCAAAGGTCTTGAACAACTAACGAAGTTGAGTGTTGAGAATTGTGGGTTGATGGAGATTAATGTGAAGGAAAAAGGATTAGAAGAAGCAAAGCCTAAGTTTGTGTTTCCAAAAGTGACAGTTGTGAAGTTTGAAAATCTTCCCCAACTTAGGATGTTCTATCCGGGTATGCATGTTTCTGAGTGGCCGTTACTCAAAGAACTGGCGATGACTGCATGTGATAATGTGGAGATTTTTGCTTCCGAAATTTCAAGGTTTCAGAAAAAGCTTGAATTGGGCCTTCAGTGTACACCAATTAAATATCCTCTCTTTTTAGTTGAGAAGGTAAGAATTCTCTTGCACAATTTTATATATTTTTATTTTGTATGAGATTCAACTACTAAAAATGTAATTAAGCTGTTATTTACTAAACATGAATTCTGGTGTGCAGGTTTTGATGCCCAAATTAACAAGCTTGATCGTGGATGGATGTGGTGGTTTGAGATTCTTGTTTTCATCTTCCATGGCTAGAAGTCTTGTACAACTCAAAAATCTTACGATATCCAGGTGTAAAATCATGGAAGAGATAGTACCAACAAACGAATCCAGTGAGGAAGATACATATTACATGTTTAGTCAGCTACAAGATCTAAAGCTACTATATCTTCTGAACCTCACCAAATTCTGCTCAGCACGGCGTTCTATTAATTTTCATTCCTTGGAGATATTGTATCTAGTGGATTGTTCTAAATTGGAGACATTCATCTTTGATCCCATGAGTACAAATATCACAATCAACAAAGCAACTGCAGAGATTAGGGACTCCATGGAGAATATTGGGACTGATGCACAATACTTTCTTTTCGACGAAAAGGTAAGTTGTGCCTTTATTTATCGTTTTTCTCTCAGCATTTATTTCTCGTTATTCTTTCATGCATATTGTTTCTTACTATGATTGAAATTATATCCAAGTTACAATTCATTTAAACGGTATATTAATTTATCACTACTACATTTTACACTTTGCGCGACGAAGAGAATTTCGTCGCGCAAAATACATTGTAGTCGCACAAATTTCAGCGTGACAAAAACTTCATTGCGCAGAATTTATCGCGCAAAGATCATGAAGACAGACTTTGCGCGACGAAAAAATATTGGTCGCTCAAAGTGACTTTGCGCGACGAAAAACATTGGTAGCGCAAAGTCTTAAAAAATTAAATTAAAAAAATTCCTGCGTCCCATTTTTGGTACCACCAAATTTTTAGAGTTTTGTGCCACGAATACTAATGTTGTGCGACGAAATATTTTGGTTTTTGACTTTTTGTTTTATTATTTCTGTAATATTAATTAAATTAAATTAATTTTTCAAATTTTTACTTTTTAAATTTAATTTAATTGCATGATTTTTTTTAATTACTTTAATTTAAATTGAAATATTCAAAATAAAATTACATATGAAAAATAGTGATCAAATTATCCAATATATATATATATATAATAGGGAGTTTCACTAAAACACCCAAAATGGAGGCTTAAATTATAAAAAAACCCAACCACTATTTAAACATATAAACACACCCAAAACCCATCATTACACACACTCAAAATCCATTTATAAACATACCCAAAAAGTTGACTTTGGGGTTGATTTTGGGTGTGTTTCTATAAATAGTACTTGGGTTTTTCTATAAATACATGTCTAGGATTGGGTTTATTTATAAATTATATACAAAATGTACACATAAATTAACAAAGTACAATAATAAAATCCTAATACAAGCGTATTGTGGTGGTAGTGGCGGAGGATATGTTTTGATAGCTTCCTAATCCTCAACTTTAGCCGTCAAAGTCTCGATGATTCCCTACACACACAAAAAAGGTCAAATAACACCACAAAAAAAAAAAAGGGTAATCTCCCCTAAAATTGTTATACCAGAAATCCAACCCAAACTCCAATCCCTCCCCTTTACTCAACCCCAAACCCCACACAAACTCAAAACTAATTCCAAAAACACATATTAATGAAAAAAATTAAAAATTTGGAGAGAATATACATTTTGGCAAGATTGAGAGTGAGTGTGAGAGAATTAAAGAAGATAGTGATAGAGAGATGAGAGAGTGAGTGAGAGTGAGAGATAGTGAAAAGAGAGATGAGTGAGTGAGAGTGAGAGACAATGAAGAAAGAGATGATGAGAGATTAAGTGAGAGGAGAGAGTGTGAGAGAAATGGTGGGATTTGAGGAGAGGGAAAGAGAGAGGAGAGGTAAGAGTAGAGAATGACATTGAGAAAATGGTGGAGGAACCGTATCACTTTGCGCGACGAAAAATATTGGAATATTGGTCGCGCAAAGTTTTGTGCGATGAAATATATTGGTCGTGCAAAGTTTTGCATGACGAATATTGGAATATTGGTCGAACGCTTTATGCGTGACAAATATTAGTATATTGGCCTCGCAAAGTTTAAATACAAATTCCATCCCATTTTTGGTACCAGCCCAAATATTTAAATTTTTGCACTACAAAAAATACATATTGGTCACGCAAAGTCTAAAAAAATTATATACAAAAATTCCCGCGTCCCATTTTTGGTACCCACCCAAATTTTTAAAGTTTTACGCAACAACTGTTAGTCGCTCAAACTTTTGAGAGACGAAAAATTAGTTCGTAGCACAATATTTATAAAAATAATTGTTATGAATAATAAAAATAAAATAATTTTATTTTATGATTTAAAATATAAATAAGGTTAAAGCTACTTAATAAATGTATATACTATTCAATTTCTTAAGTGTTATAAGCACAAAATAAATAAATTTAAAGCTACTTAATAAATAAATATATATATGTATACACACACACACACCATTCAACGATCCAACCATTAGACTTGTTTCTATATGCTTCAAGATCGTATACCCCAAAAATCGCAAAAAACAAACATTCATAGATCTAGTAACGGGACAAAACTTTTCGATGGTTATAAATGAAAAATCATTTAACGGTTATTTTAACTCCGATTTTGATGATTTTTTTACAGCTACACTCCTTGACCCTATAAGAGTACAGTGACTGAATTTGATCTTCAATTTATAATATTTACACTAATGTATACCACAAAATCTTATGTTCTATTTAACGAAAGTATAAATAAACTCTTAATCGTTAGTGAATATATTGTTTTGATGGCATACGCATTCTAAGAAACTAGTTTCAACAATCCAACCGTCAAACTTGCTTGTTTATACTTCGAGATCATATACGCCAAAAATTGGAAAAAATAAACATTCAGAGATCAAGTAACAGGACAAAAAATTTCGACGGTTATAAATGAAAAATCATGATTTAACTGTTATTTTAACTCCGATTTTGATTATTTTTTACCGCTACACTCTTTGACCCTATATGAATACAATGATTGAATTTGATCTTCAATTTAAAATATTTACACTAGTGGATACCACAAAATCTTATGTTATGTTTAACGAAAATATAAATAAACTCTTAATTATTAGTAAATAAATTGTTTTGATGGCATACACATTCTAAGAAATTAGTTTCAACGATCCAACCATCAAACTTTTTTGTTTATACTTCGAGATCATATATGCCAAAAATCGGAAAAAATAAACATTCAGATATCAAGTAACGGGACAAAAAAGTTCGACGGTTATAGATGAAAAATCACAATATAACGGTTATTTTAACTCCAATTTTGATGATTTTTTACAGCTACACTCCTTGACCCTATATGAATACAATGACTGAATTTGACCTTTAATTTAAAATATTTACACTAGTGGATACCACAAAATCTTATGTTATATTTAACGAAAATATAAATAAACTCTTAATTGTTAGGGAATATATTGTTTTGATGGGATGCGCATTCAACAAAACTAGTTTCAACGATCCAACCATCAAATTTGTTTGTTTATACTTCAAGATCATATACGCCAAAAATCGGAAAAAATAAACATTCAGAGATCAAGTAATATGACAAAACTTTTCGACAGTTATAAATGAAAAATCACATTTTAACGATTATTTTAACTCCAATTTTGATGATCTTTTACAACTACACTCCTTGAATACAATGAACCTATTCGAGTGTCAATTTATAAAATGTATTTTCTAACAAAAACCCAATCCGAACAACAATAATATATTTTTCTAACAAAAATCTTATCCGATCTAAAATAAAAAATTTAAAGCTACTTAATAAAAATATATATACCGTTTTATTTCTTAAGTGTTATGCATACAAAATAAGAAATAAAAATAAATTGGTTTAGGCGACGAAATGTTTGGATTACACCATGCAAAGATTTAAATTATTTATTTTATTTTATTTATTTTTATAAGGACTTTGCGCAACGAAGTTTATTGTCGTCGAGCAAAAGTTTGTTGCACAAAGTCACTTTGCGCCACAAATTATTTTTCATAGCGCAAAATTTGGTCGTTCAAGACTTTGAGCGACGATGTATTGTCGTTACGCAAAAGTTTGTTGAGCAAAGAAACTTTGCGCGACGAATTATTTTTCGTCGCGCAAGGTGGTCGCGCAAGGTTTTGAGCGACGTAGTTTTGAGTTTCGTCGAGAAAAGTGACTTTGAGCGACGAATAGTTTTTCGTCGCGCAAAATTTGGTCGCTTCGTCGCGCAAAATTTGGTCGCACAAGGGTTATTTTTTACTAGTGTATTAGCTTTTATTTAGTGTACAAAATTCATGAATGATGATGAAAGCATGATCCATTCTCGAAAGTCTATTTATAGTGAAATATGATCTTCAATAGAAATGTGTTATCGGTAGCACTTCCACTAGAGTATCTTATAAGAGTGAAATTACTACAATGGGCAAAGAAAATGACAATAGGAACTCCAAGGAGAATCTTGAGACTGTAATACCATGCTTTCTTTTTGATGAAAAGGTGAATTATAAATTTCTTTCCCTTTCTTTATGCATTTATTTTCAATTAATGTGTCCTCCATTAGTGAAAAAAGGTATATGAGATGAATATGTGTATAGGTAGAATTTCCTAGCTTGGAGAGCTTGATCATCCGTGACATACCTAAGTTAGGGACTATATGGCACCGCCAACTTGCCCCAGACTCTTTTCGAAAGCTCAAAAAAGTTGAAGTTTTGAGATGCCACAATCTAATTAATATCTTTACGCCAAGTATGATGGGAAGATTGAATGCTCTAGGCACATTAGTGATAAAGCAATGCAAATCACTACAAGTAGTTTTTGACATGGGAGTAGTACTTGGCGTTAAAGAAGCATGCAGCACATCATCAACCACTCAGTTGAAAACTTTTGGGTGCCCAACTCTGAATTTAGTTGTCATGGATTTGTGTGACAGTTTGAAAAATATCTTTCCAGCCTCACTGGCCATAGGTCTTCAGCAGCTAAGCGAACTGTACGTGGAGAATTGTGGAATATTGGAAGAAATTGTTGCCAAGGACGGACTAGAAACGACACCTGAGTTTGTGTTCTCTAAAGTAACACTTGTGCAATTGCAACATTTGCCCCAACTGAGGAGTTTCTATCCGAGGCTGCATGTTTCCAAATGGCCATCACTCAAAACATTGGTATTCGTAGAATGTTTCCAAGTGGAGATTCTTGCTTACGAATATCCAAGACTTGATTCGGGCCTTGTCTACACACCAATCAAACAACCTTTTTTGTTAGTTGACAAGGTACATAATTCTTTTGCACTATTTGCTCCTGTAGTTAAATTCCTCTTCATGTATTTTGTTTACAATTTTTATTATTATAAAGAATTAGAGATTTTTCTTTTATTAAAATGATTTTTTGATTAATAGATTAATAAACTTTGAGGTCAACTTTTCTTTTTTCAAATACATTTTTATTCCACGTTTTCTCTATTAATGGAAGTACAAGGACATAGTAGACCTTTTCTTTTTGTCTACTTATTTTGGAATCTATATAACTGATCAGCGTGTAAATTGTCATTTCTTAATTAAACGTGAATTGTGTACTATGCACAGGTTCTGATGCCCAACATAACACACTTGATCTTGCATCAATGTGATGGATTAAGATTCTTGTTTTCATGTTGCATGGCTATAAGTCTTGTCCAACTCACACATCTTGAGATAGGTAGCTGTCAAATCATGGAAGAGATCGTAACAAAAATTGGTAGCAGTGAGGAAAATACAAATAACATGTTTTGCAATCTAAAATATCTTGACCTGCAACATCTTCCAAGCCTTACTAGATTATGCTTCGGAAGTTATATTGAATTTTCATTTTGGAGACATTGCATATTAAGGATTGTCCTAGACTGGGGACATTCACCTTTGATGGTAAGAATGAAATTACTACAATGGACAAAGAAAATGACGATAGGAACTCCAAGGAGAATCTTGAGACTGTTATACCACACTTTCTTTTTTATGAAAACGTGAATTATAAATTGCTTTCCCTTTCTTTACGCATTTATTTCCAATTAATGTGTCCTCCATTAGTGAAAAAAAGTATATGAGATGAATATGTGTACAGGTAGGATTTCCTAGCTTGAAGAGCTTCATCATCTGTGACTTACCTAAGTTGAGGACTATATGGCACCGCCAACTTGCCCTAGACTCTTTTTGAAAGCTCAAAAAGGTTGAAGTTTTGAGATGCTAGGGTCTAATAAATATCTTTATGCCAAGTATGATGGGAAGATTGAATGCTCTAGACACATTAGTGATAAAGCAATGCAAATCACTACAAGTAGTTTTTGACATGGGAGTAGTACTTGGCATTAAAGAAGCATACAACACATCATCAACCACTCAGTTGAAAACTTTTGGGTGCCCAAATTTGGATTTAGTTGTCATGGATTTGTGTGACAGTTTGAAAAATATCTTTCCAGCCTCATTGGCCAAAGGTCTTCAGCAGCTAAGTGAGCTGTACATGGAGAATTGTGGAATATTGGAAGAAATTGTTGCCAAGGACGGACTAGAAACGACACCTAAGTTTGTATTCTCTACAGTAACACTTGTGTAATTGCAACTTATGCCCCAATTAAGGAGTTTCTATTCGGGGCTACATGTTTCCAAGTGGCCGTTACTCAAATCATTGAGATTTCTTTGAATGTGGTAAAGTGGAGATTTTTGCTTCCGAATATTCAAGATTCCAAGAAAGACTTGATTTGGGTACACCAATCAAACAACCTTTTTTGTTAGTTGACAAGGTACAGAATTCTCTTGCTCCTGTAGCAAAATTCCTCTTCACTTATTTTCTTAGGAAAATTAGGTATTAGACATAATTAAGTTTACTAATTAGGAAGTGAGATATTAGGTATTTTAGTTTGGGTTTTAATACTTAATAAAAAATAGCTATTTTAGATTAGGCCCAAGGCTGGCCCAGATTCGTTGGGCCAGCTTAAAAATGTCAAATAAAAAGACAATTCTACCCTTTTCTCTTAAAAAGCCTGGCCCATCTGTAAACCTACAAATTAAATGACGCTTTTGCCTCTCAACGTTTAAACGACGCGCGAGTTCTTCTCTTTCGTTCGTTTTCTTCTTCGTTTCAGAGCTGGGTTCTGCCATTGGAGCTCAATTTTCTGTAGGTTTTGCTTTTATTTTCTTCGTTTTTCTGTCTTCTTTTCTGCTACGTTTCGTTCGATTTTCATGCCGAATGATTTGGGTGATTTATGTTCTCTTTAGTTCGGTATTTCGAGCTCTTTTGTGGCTCGATTTTGCAACCCGATCTTGTGGCACCTAAGTTTTGAGGTATGAGTACTTTAGAACCTATTTTCGTTTATGTCGACTTGTATGTTTATGGAATTTAGTTTTAGTACTTTTATCGTGGTTTCCTTTTGGTTTCTATTCGAATTGTTTTGATTTTCTGTCATAAACTACATCTGTCTGCATTTTCTTGTTCGATAATTCAATTTTAGAATAATTTTTGCAAGTATATTGGAATGTTACAACTGCTGACCTACTTAAATGTGATTTGATATTAGCTTTAGTACTTTGATTATGCCTTTACCTTTTGAGCAGAAGCAGATTTTGACTAAACGCAGCTTGTTCGAGACGCAGCTTGTTCGATAATTCACAATAATTTTTGCAAGTATATTGGAATGTTACAACTGCTGACCTACTTAAATGTGTTTTGATATTAGTTTTAGTACTTTGGAGAAACTTTTTTCTTGTTTCATAATTCGATTTGACTAATATTTGGAAGTCTATTGGAATTTTACAACTGCTCATGTACATTATTTACTGATTTAAATTGTTTTCTGTTTTTGTTTGTTGTTTTGTTTGCATTTTCAAGGCTAATGGAGGTGTGTGTCATTGCCAAGTGCACATATAAGTCGGAAACCATTATGTTTTCAGTTTCATCAGAGTCATCCATGGTTGATATTTTGAAGACTTTGTGTCTAAGGTTTAAGGGTTTGCAGTTGGGTTGTTTTACGTTACGATATTCGCTGCCCAGTTATCCGAGTTGTTTTCTAGAAACGGATAGCGATTTGGACATGAATGAGGTCATTTTTGTTTGTATCAAATGAGAAGAGTGTTGATATTTTAGTGAAGGATTTATGCGGGAGCAGTGAATATAGTGGTGATTTTTGTGCAAATAAGGAGTTGATAGCATGTGAAAAGGGCGAGTCGTCGTGTTCTAGTACTGTCGAAGACAGAAATGAATTTTTGGGCAGGTCGAAGAGAGCAAGTGCTAAGCCTTTGTTGTCGAATGAGTGGGAGACGTACATACATCATGTAGGGCAGAAGTTTGACGGTGGTGCAGAGGAGTTCCGTTTGAAATTGTGCAAGTACGCTCTTGAAGTAGGATTTAATTTTTTATATGCCGGCAATGACAAGAAGCGGGTGGTTGCTATTTGTTCGAATAAGAAATTGGAGGGTTGTAGCTGGCGTGTTTATGCTTCTCGTTGTGAAGCTACTGGCTGTTTTGTAATTCGGACATTAAATAATGTGCATACATGTGTGGGTCGGATACGGGAATCAAAGAGTAAGATGATGAAGTCTCGTGTGGTGTCCTCCCTCATTGTGGACAGAATTCGTGCAAAACCAGAGCTGAAGCCAGTTGAGATTATACACGAGTTCAAAGATTATTATGGTATAGACATTTCATACTACCATGCATGGTTTGGCAAAGAGTTAGCTAAATTGAACGTTCACGGTGATGAGTCGAAGTCCTTCAACGAGTTAGTGTGGTATGCGGACGCCGTAAAGGAAACTAACCCTGGTTCTCTCTGCACTCTTGAATGTGAAGCTGGAATTAATCGCTTTAGACGGTTTTTTGTGTCGTTTGGCGGTTGCATTGCTGGATTTCAATATTGCATACCCTTGTTGTTCGTTGATGCTACGTTTTTGAAGAGCAAGTACAAGGGGCAGCTTCTCTGTGCTTCCGGAAAGATTGGAAATCAAGGTATGGTTACTGTAATGTATTGCAGATTCCATTTGTTGCAATTTTTTAGCAGAAACTGCATTGCAGTTTCTTGTTTCATAATTCGATTTTCTTAGTAATTTTTGTATGTCTGTGGGAATGTTGCAACTGCTCATGAACTTAAATGTGTTTTAAACTTAGTTTTAGTACTTGGATCATGGATTTGCCTTTTGGTTTCCTTTCAAATTTGAGCAGATTTGTTTTCAAAAACTGCACTGCAATTTCCCTTTTTTGCTTATACTTGTGCTTTTGGTTTTGTTTTGCAGGGTTTTATCCTCTAGCTTTTGGAGTTGTTGATTCTGAGACGGAGGAGAATTGGACTTGGTTTCTTCAACATTTGGCTTCTATTTTGCTACCGATGGGGAGAGTGGTGACCTTTTTTTCGGATCGCAATCAAGGTTTGTTAAATGCAATGGGGTTTGTGTTTCCTGGATGGCCTCATTCTTACTGTTACTATCACCTCAAACAGAATTTGATATCGAAGTACCCGAAGTCAGGTTATGGGAAATTGCTCCAAGACCGTGTTATCAATTTATTTAGTAGGTGCGCATATACTGTTATAGAGGAAGAGTTTACGGTAGCAATGGAGGAGTTGGTGATTGTTGGGAGTTCGAAAGTGAAGACATTTATATCTGATTTGTCTAGAGATCACTATGCGAACGCATATTTCAAAGGAATGCGGTATGGGGAGATGGCAAATAGTTTAGCGGAGTCATTTAATAATTGGGTTGGTGTGTTTCGAGATTTGCCGGTGCTACCTTTGATAGAAGGGATTCGACAGAAATTGATGGTATTGAATTCTCAACGACGAATTGAAGCGGAGAAGTGGACAACAATTTTGTGTCCGGAGATGGAAACTAGACTGTGGGAAAATGCGGAGGCCGGTAGGACTTGGGTAGTTCGTCGTTCTAGTTTCACTGTTTTTGAAGTATTTGCTGATTATTCTGTGATGGTTGATCTTGAGCAAAGGACTTGTTCTTGCCGTCTTTGGCAAATTGACGGTTTTCCTTGCACGCATGCGGTAGCTGCAATTCTAGCAAAGAAAGATTCAATTTATGATTACGTGGAGTGTTACTATAGGACTGACTTCTTTCGAAAAGCCTATGAGAGTCCTATTTTTCCTATTCCAGATATTGGGAAAGGCTTGGGCAGCAACAGTTTTGCAGCTGGAGTTGTGCTTCCGCCAATTACAAAGAGGCCAGCCGGAAGACCACCAACAAAGAGGATCAAAGCTTTTGGTGAATTTAAAAGGCCATTGAAATGCAGTCGGTGTAGTGTTACTGGGCATAATAGGAAGACTTGCAAGGCTGTGATATGAACATTCCTTCTCAGTTGACGATTGCTTACGTTAGATATGGTTTAGTGAATGTATAGTCAGTTTCTGCATTGCACTTTTTGCAAAACCTGCAGTGCAGTTTTAGTTGCTTTTAATTGGCTACACAGCTTCTAATTGGATATTATGATTCTTTTTTGAAGTTAATGAAAATTATACAATTGTTTCATGAGTGGATATTCATTTTTGACTGCCATTGAATGATTGTTTTAAGATTTGAGCAAATTTTGTTGCGAAATCAGCGCTTTTATTTGTTGCAAATTTTGAACAGAACTTGTCCCATAATTCAATTTCATAATACTTTTTGCTAGTCTATGTTGTGATTTGATATTAGTTTTAGTACTTTGATTATGCCTTTACCTTTTGAGCAAAGAATGCAGATTTTGACTGCAGCGCAGTTTCTTGTTCGATAATTCAATTTCAGAATAATTTTTGCAAGTATATTGGAATGTTACAACTGCTGACCTACTTAAATGTGTTTTGATATTAGTTTTAGTACTTTGATTATGCCTTTACCTTTTGAGCAGCAGTGCAGATTTTGACCAGAAATTGCGCTTTCTTGTTCGATAATTCAATTTGAATAATTTTTGCAATATATTGGAATGTTACAACTGTTGACCTACTTAAATGTGTTTTGATATTAATTTTAGTACTTTGATTATGCCTTTACCTTTCGAGCGGCAGATTTTGACGCTTTGTTCGAGACCGAAACTGCAGCTTTCTTGTCCGATAATTCAATTTCAGAATAATTTTTGCAAGTATATTGGAATGTTACAACTGCTGACCTACTTAAATGTGTTTTGGTATTAGTTTTAGTACTTTGATTATGCCTTTACCTTTTGAGCAGCAAGTATATTTTGACCAGCTAGCTTTCTTGTTCGATAATTCAATTTCGAATAATTGTTCAAGACCAGAAACTGCATGTTTTAATTTGTTGCAGATTTGACCAGAAAATTCAGTGCAGTTTGTTGTTTCCCTTTCGTTTTGTTGCATCCTGTTCCAAGATTATATTACAGTTTATATGTATAGGAAATATGTTCTTATATACCATAACTAGAAATATTTACAAACATCCACAAGAATTAAGATACATATTGTCTTGAGTTAACGAAAGGCAAATCACTAGAGACGATTAATTACACAGTGTTTGTGGTGTAGGAGTTTTGTGACATATTGTGCTCGATATTCATTCATGAAATTCTTGTCCACACTTTTTGGAATGGGCTGTCCTTGTGCTATTTTATCCATGTAGAACATGACGAACATGCCGCAATCCAACCTGCAAATGAATACGAGATTAGCTTTTGGTTTTGAATGATTTCAAATTGTAATGAATGGTTGAGTAGACACAATTCTTACGAAGATGAATTTTGTTGAGCACATTCTGTGTCATCCTCAAATGGAAACTGATATGAATTTTGCAGAATCCAATTTAGAGTGAGTTCTTCATTTGGGGACAAATCAACTTGTGCAGGTGTAGGGGGCCCTTCTTTTTGCTTCACAAGTTTTGGTATTGTTTTAGTTTCTAAGCCACCCTTCCACAATATTAACCTGTTTAAAGAAGAAGAAAAAAAGAGAAAAAGAAATGGTAATCAAGTGCATTGCATATTATAGTTTTGGTCTTTAATTAAGCAGACGTATAATACTGAAACTGTTTGTGTTTGTGCTGAGAAATTAAGACAGTTTCATTCCACTTACAAAATTTTGAGCAATGTCAATACACTTTTCTTCTTTTCTAGATCCCAACGATCTAAGTGGATTGTAGTGTCTCCACTTTCGTTCAATTTTGTGAAATGTGAGAAGTGTAAAGTGGAACTCAGAACTTGAAATGATCGGGAAGAAGAGAACATTGCATTTCCCGAGTTTTTCAAGTAAGTGTTCATACAGGGCCCTATGCCAATTTGGTTCTAGAAAGGTTTGCATGTAAGCCTGCCATCATTGAATGGCAATTTGTTAGTATATATTTTTCGAAAACTGCAGTGCCGTGTCTGTTTAAACAACTTTGAATTTTCAAAATAATTCTTACCCAAGTCCATGTAGACATGTACTGTGGACTATCTGTCTGCATGGGCCTCAATATACCTCAATAACCTGTTTCACATTGATTGGAGAAAAATGGAATTATTAACGGGTAATATAGGTAGCACAAATAAAAAATGCAGTGCAGTGTGTGTTATAGAATTAGTATTTTATACTTACGCTTTTGTGACAGTTCCAGTCCCATAGAATATCTTTGATATCATGGTTTGTCACTTTCTCATTATCGAGTCCTGCCCAAAAGTTATCACTGCGGATTCGAATACATGAAATTCACAAGATTAGTTTTAGTTTATTGTAATTAAAAGATGAAAGAGTTGTTCTTTTGGAATAGAGATATTACATAGGTTGAGTACTTAAGTAGTATTCTTGAATTCTGTCCCTGTCCTCCTTTGGAATTTTCTGCCAAACCCTCTTTTGACCCCATCCTAGTTTTTTCTTTGTTGGCTTTTTTTTCCTTTCATCTTCATCATTTGATTCTTGCATACCTACAGGTATTGAATCATGAAGGCTCGTTCCTTTTGGGGGATCAGGAATTGGATTTGTGGCATCGGGCTGAGATGCCTCTTGTGTTAACTGCAGATTGAAAGGAAACTAATTAGAAACTCCATTTGATAAAACAGAAACTGCAATGCAGTTTCCGTTTCTGTAAAGCAGATAACACACTGCATTGCAGTTTCTATTTGCTGCAATGCAGAAAACAGAAAAAGCAGCAGCTTGAACTGCAGTAATTGCATACCACCTTCTGATTTTGAGGATCCTCTTGTGTTGATTGCTCCTCGGAAGAGATAAGCTTGAATTGTGGTAGTTCTTCATCATCCTTTTTTGCCTTCTTTTTTGGTTTCTTATTTTTTTCGTACACATAGCAAGATGCTTGAAACCTCTTTCTTTCTCTATTCTTCAGCCTTAGTACTCTTGAAGGAACATCAGGTGTTGGAGCATCTTGCTTCTTGTCTTCTTCTTTCTCTTCTTGTTGCTTCTCTTCTTCTTTCTTGTCTTCTTCTTTCTCTTCCTCTTCTTCTTCTTGCTCTTCAACTGGTTGTGTTGGTTGTGTTGTAGGCAGATCCATCTCCATTTCAAAGACTGTTGGGTCTGAGAACAAGCTTTGAATTTCTACCTTGTACTTTTCTTCAATCTCCTTTTTCTTGGCAATCTTCTCCATGTCAATACGAGTTTCCTTGCCTTCCAATTCTGCAATCCTCCTTTTTAGATTTTGTATTTCCTGAAGCTGAACTGTAGATTCCACTGTCATGGTGGCAGTCACATATTCTTCATTATCTAATTTCTCTACGTATGTTGCCAACTTCGCTTCCAACTCCTTTGATCTCTTTTCTCCTTGGATAAATATATCCCACAATTCCTTCATTTTCTTCTCACTGTCTTCATTTATTTCATCCTTCCACAGTTGTAATCTTTCTGGGCAAATGAAGGTAGGATCTTGACGTTGGCGATAGTTGATTTGGTCTGTCATGGACTTCACCAAGAGGTCTTGAATTGCAAGAGGTTCATTTCCAGCTTCATTCTCAAACATTTTCTTCTTTCCATCCTCTTTTAATTCTGGAGTTTGATCAGCATTATCAGGTTTTCCTTGGTCTTCTGCTTCCTCTGCTTCTCTTTGTTGTCCTTTATCTTCTTTTTCTTTTCTCTGCATATTGAACGAAACTAATTAGAAACGGCACTGCATTGGAGGAAATGGAAACCGCAATGCATAATTCTCTGTTTAGATATTCTTATACCTTGTCAAGAGGGTCTCCCTCTTCTCTGGTAGTTTTTCTCCTTTTATATGCTTTCAAATTACCCTGTATAATGAGATTGAATGATTCAAAAACTGCATTGGATAAAATACAAACTGCAATGTAGAAAACACAAACTGCAATGCACTGTATGCAGATTTTAATTACCTTGTCAACAGTGTCTTCCTCTTCCCTGGTAGTTTTTCGCTTTTTAGGAGTTTTGAAAATACCCTGTACAATGAGAATGATTTAGCATGGATTCACATTCAAGATACATTAAAGTAGAACATGCGATAAATTGCATACCTCGATGTCATTCAAGTCCTTTATTTGGTTGAATCTTGTATGGAGTTCCACAAGACTCCATTTAAGAATGGCAGGAGTTTCTTTCTCCTTGCCCAGGATTGGTTGTATTATGTTTGTCCTCTCACACAGTAGAAACTGCACAGTTCAAAAACAAGATATATCATAAAACAGAAACTACAGAAGAACATGGCATGAAATAAGCAACATTCAAGAAGCACAGAAACTGCAATGCGGTTTGTGGTTCATGCAATGCAGTTTGTCTTTCACTAAAATGCAAAAAACAGAATACACCAGAAAATATGCATCAACTTGACATGAAATTGAAAGATCAGCATAGCCAAAACAAGAACTACAAAACATAACAGAAACTACAGAAGAACATGGCGTGAAATGAGCAACATTCAAGAAGCACAGAAGCGCAATGCGCTTTAGGTTCATCAATGCAGTTTGTCTTTCACTAAAATGCAAAAAACAGAATACACCAGAAAATATGCATCAACTTGACATGAAATTGAAAGATCAGCATAGCCAAAACAAGAACTACAAAACATAACAGAAACTACAGAACAACATGGCGTGAAATGAGCAACATTCAAGAAGCACAGAATGCAGGTTTGTCTTTCACTGCAATGTAAAAAACAAAATATACCAGGAAATATGCATCAACTTGACATGAAATTGAAAGATCAGCATAGCCAAAACAAGAACTACAAAACATAACAGAAACTACAGAAGAACATGGCGTGAAATGAGCAACATTCAAGAAGCACAGAACTGCAATGCGGTTTGTCTTTACTAAAATGGAAAAAACAGAATATACCAGGAAATATGCATCAACTTGACATGAAATTGAAAGATCAGCATAGCAAGAACTAAAAACAAGAACAGCATAGCAAAACAAGAACTACAAAACATAACAGAAACTACAAAACAACATGGCGTGAAATGAGCAACATTCAAGAAGCAAAGAAACTGCAATGCAGTTTGTGGTTCACTGCAATGCAGTTTGTCTTTCACTAAAATGCAAAAAACAGAATATACCAGAAATATGCATCAACTTGACATGAAATTGAAAGATCAGCATAGCCAAAACAAGAACTACAAAACATAACAGAAACTACAGAACAACATGGCGTGAAATGGAAAGAAGTATAAATAATTTAGCAGAAACTACAATGCAGTTTCTGTTTTGTTCAGTGCAGAAAACAGTTTTGATGCTCTTTTTCTTTCTTTTGTGATTTTTCGGTTTTTAGAGGTTTTCAAACCAAAACTAAACCCAAAACATAAACTACATTGCAGAATGAAGAATGAACAGTAAGTAAAATTTCAGAACCCTAAAATCGAAGGCAAATTTGTGTTAGGGGTCATTTTCTTACGATTTTTTCCCCAAGAGAGTGCTAAACCCTTCAATCGTCGTCGGTTGTCGATTAGTCGTCGCTCGTCGCTGGTCGCCGCTTTAGATTTTGGGAGAATAGGTTGGAACTGCTGAAAGAGAGAATGAAGAATCGGCTTCGATCGTTGGTGGTCTTCGATGATGGTCGCACGAATGGGTTGGTAGTCTTCGATGATCGTTGGTGGTCTTCGATGATCGTTGTGGTCTGGAGGTTTCTGGAGGTGAAGTTGAAACGTCGCGCGAATGGGTTGTGATTCAATTTTGGTTTCGGTTGATGTCGTTTTGGTTCAGTTTTGGTTTGATGTCGTTTTTCAGTTTTGGTTTAAAACTAAATACTGAAAATGGCATATGTTGTAATTTTCATATTTTGTAATGGTATTTTTGTTACATTTTGGTTTTTTGCCTTTTGCTAATTAGACTAAATTGTATTTCTTTCTACTAAATTAGTAAACTATATTATGGTTTAAAACTAAAGCTCCCAAAAGAAAATGGAACCCCTTATTGGGAAAGAAAATTTGAAAATTAATCCGTGAGAAAGATAGGAATTGAAAGGTTGGTGTTTGAACTTTCTTTCGAAAACTTCTTTGTGTTGGACACGAATTACAAGCCAAGAAAAAGGTTCTTGTTTGAATAGGATCAAGTGTAGATTTCTTGAAGGCCATCGACTTCCTCCAAGAAGCTGAAGGTTTGTATATGATCGAGCCTGTAATGTTTGTTTAGATGAGTCTCTCAAATAAGCTTATTTGAGGGAGATTCCTGTAGATCTCACTCTGCATTGTACCAATTATTCGACTGTCAAATTTTCATGTTTTAATTCGACTGTAGATCTCACTCTGGAAAATTCCACTTCCACAAATTGGTCCACACTTTTTAAAATAAAAATATTAATAATTATCAAAATGCAAATAACGTAAACATTTGAGTGCTAATTAAAATATACAAACTTATAAATAAACTCAATCCTAGACATGTATTTATAAAAAAAAACTCAAACACTATTTAAACATAGAAACACACCCAAAATCAACCTCAAAATCAACAATTTTATATTTTTTTGGGTGTGTTTATAAATGGATTTTGAGTGTATGTAATGATGGGTTTTGAGTGTGTTTATAAAGTGTTTTGGGTGTTGAGTTTTTTTATAATTTCAGCCCCCATTTTTGGTGTTTTAATGAAACTAATAAATCTGGATAAAAGGAGATATGAAAACTTATAAAATAAATGTACAAAATAACTTCAGTTTTAAAGAGGTAATCAAATCACTCAAAATCTGGAAAATTAAATTCAGCATAAAATAAGTATTGAGATTAATTTTGTGTTTGAAATACCCACAAAAATTCCAACAATTACCCACATAATTAAGGAAAAACTCAACCCCCACAAATTAAGGGAATTCTCAAAATATGTGAAGACTGTACCAAAATTTTATTTATTTATTTTTAAATTCATAAGATATGTACTCACAATCATCTTGATAGTCATTGTAAATATAACAGTGAAACCATCGAAAGCCTCAAAAGAGAAAAAAACAAAAAATGCCTCACAAAATTTAGGGTTTGAAAGCCTTACACCAAAACTCAAAATTAATGCCACTTACAGTGATATAATTTATTATTTCATTTCAGTTTTCTCAGGAGGATTTCACAATGTACACTTCATGGCAATTTACTCAATGTGGCAGCTGTCAAGACTTTATAATCAAAAGAACATTAGTTCACTCAATATATATATATATTTGTATCAAGATTAACTCAAGTAACTAATATGTAGGATTGCACAATCGAAATATATAGGCGTTGGTAACTTTAAAATGAATCCAAGGCATTAAAACAAAGAAGTAATTAAATTGCATAAATGTTCAGAACATTAAAGGCAATAATCACCTAAGAGCATCCACAATGACATTCTCTATTTCTTAGCTAAAATTTGGCTAAGAATATAAGAAAACTATTTTAGGAGCTCTCTAAAAAATTTCAACTCCAACCATACTCCATAATTTGGAGAGTCATAAATGCTATAACTCTTTTTTGATTGGTCCATCTTTATTAAAAAAATAAAATAAAAAATGGTTAGCATTAAATAAAGATTTGAAATACTCATTAAATAAAGCAGCATTAAATTATAGAGAGCCACTAAGAGTCTTTTCTCTCTCCTCAGATTTAGGAGCTCCTAGAGGACTCCCTATTTTAGGAGGTCGATAGGGAGCGTGGTTGGAGTTGCATTTTTATCATTCCTTCCTAAAATTTGTCTAAGGAGGTGGTTTAGGAAGCCCATTGTAGATGCTCTAACAATATCAATAATTTTACTGCCAAAATTAAAAGCTTTAAACGCCAAAAAATTAACATTAAAGATTTGAAATTAAACCTGCAAAAGCTTCCAAAAGAAGTTAGTAGCAAAAGCTTCCAAAAGAAGTTAGTAGCAATTAACTAATTTTGTAACCAAAAGGAGCTACCGTCCAAAACCACTAAATTCAAATTATATTTTCCGTTACAAACAAAACGAATCAATCAAAATAAAATAATAACTGCATGCTTACAATTTTCAAGTTTGACATCACATAAGGCTAGTCTAACGGCTGGTACTCTAATGCCAATTCAATGTCATCTTAATATGCATAATAAATATAATAGTAAAACCACTAAATACATAAAATAAAATAAAACTGATATTATATATATATATATAAATAACACGGTAAAATATTATTGAATACTTTGATTGCTTCAGCAAAAGATTTGTAATAAAATCTTTACTCACTCTTGCACTTCTTTTAAGAAACTTTTTTGAACCATTAAATTAATATACAATGGTGGGTGACCACAATCTCTTGGACTCCTGTGGTCCAAGAGATCAGGACTGTATATATATATATATATACTTGCTTTCAAATTTCAATTAAAAAAAATAGACCAAAGATTTTGAAACACTTCAATCATTCAACATTGGATGTTTCACTGTAAATTGATTAAAGCTAGCAATACAGGAAGAAAACAACTTTAACTTACAAAGGCTTTAGATTGTTATTAAAAAATATAGTTTTCCTCTTTCCGTAAAGCCAAATACAAAAATTTATATTATAAATAACATATAAACAAATTGGAAAGTTTTGAAGATATAATGAAATTGAAGAAAACAAAATAATAGGTAAGTAAAAGGAAAATAAATAGAAAGTAAGAAAGTGAGTTTGGTACGGTGAAGCACGTTAAAGACGCTGTCCTAAAGCCTTTGTAGCCTCCCTATGTGCAGGTAGGGACGGTGTACAAGACTCCAAGATACAATCCCTTGTACACAAACTCAAAATCCACTATGAGCACGTTCATAGACGGATATAGGTATCCAAGTCACATAACCATTGCCCAAAATAATAATATAAAGTAGTTAATATATATATATAAAAGTAGAAAACGAAAGAATTAGAATGTGTATGTGATATTCTGATGGTGTATTGTGTGTCTTGTGTGTGTATCAAATGTGAAGGAGGAGTGGCCATTTATAGGCATCCGAAACATGTAACCTTCACCAACCATAAAAGTTCACCAACCAAAAAATTAAGGCATTCACCAACTAGAAATAAAGCCTGAATATTAAATATTTATAACCCCAACAATTAATAAAATAAAAAAGCCTAAATAATTAAATAAATAAAACGGTTAAATTTTTAAAACCTTTTAAAATTCCAACAATAATCATATAATTAATTCCATAAACAAGATTAGAATATGCGAGTTGAGAATCAAATCCTTGTATGAATTATTTTCCTCTCCAACTTCATATTTATCCATACCTTTAATATCAGAGGAATCCAATTGTTGTTCTTCATCTTTTGGGAAATCTTCAACAACAATAGGAGTTTCAATTGGCATAATCTCTTGTTTTTCTTTAATCTTTTCATCCATCTTGTGGGTTACTATGTCATCAATTAATTCAACATCCATCAAAGTTTTTTTTTCTTTGACATCTTCCTCCATCTTTTCTTGACTCACCATGATATTGGGTAGAGCAATCTTGTAACCATTCCTTAACAAATATATATCATACTCAAAATGAAAGAATTTTTTCACAAAAAGTCTCTTCATCCAATGCCAAGAACTGATAGGATTACCTTTTTTTTTTCTCGGTTTTCGCATCTGATCCCACCAAGAAGCGATATTGTCTTCTAAATTGGACACAACAATTTTCACTATCTACTCTTCTGGGATCATTATTGAATTAAATATTTCCTCTACATCTGCAACCCATTGGAGAAAGCCTTCAGTGCAGTCAATCCCCATGAAGTATGGAACAACTGCAACATCAAATTCATTGAGAGTGATTGGTTCCCCGTCTTCATAGGTCCTATCTTCTTCCTCTATACGAGCCATTGGAGACACCTCGAGTCATGCAAAACCTAGAGCCATTGGAGACACCTGATACCAACTGACCAACTGCATCGAGATATAAAGGGATAGGGAGATCGAACGATAACCCTAAAGTCAGAATGTCGAAATCCACCAACAAATTGGAATCCACCAGAAAATTGAGTAAAACTCAAAAGTATTTGATTGGTAATAAACTGAATTTTTCAAGATGCCCCAACGCATTCCTTTTATACAAGAGAAAAGCCTAGATTTTACTAGGAAAGTTAATTGGAAAACAAAAAGTAAATAACAAAAGTTTCCAAAAATATTCCTAAGTAAAATCATATTAGGAAAATAATATCCTTGTAGATAAATTATTCTAAAAATATAAAATAAAACATTAAATTAAATATAGCGAATCTATAATTGCTTCAAACTTTCTCAATCAATCAGAAAATCTCAACGATATGCCTTCCTTCTTTTTCTAACGTCATATTGATGCTCAAACTTGATTTTCTGTATTTGAACCCCAATTTTCTGATTTTGAATTTTGTTCCTTTTCGTAGTACACCATATTTCAACACTTGTCCCAAGAATGGGATTGAAAAATAGAATTATCCATGACATTTTTAAAAAAAAAAATCACGTCGAAGCTGTCAAGTCATCACTTAACGACCCCTAAATTTGGGTACTAATACATAGTTAACCGTTCTTTTCTTGTTTTTTTTTTCTGTTTTTATGTATCATCTAGCGTAGCTCGTAATTAGAAGCACATCTAACGACGTAGCAGGTACTTGTGACCTTTGTTGAACGAGCAAAGGTTATTAATTAGAATGGTAATATGTAGGTAGAAGCCTGCATAGAGACGTGCACACCTAGCCTTTTATATTATTATTTTTTTGTCCGAACTATCTTCTTCAATAAGCAGTTCAAATAAACTATACAACTAAAAATATAAACTTCCAGGAGATAACAACAACAACAAAAAATTGAATTCAAAAAGTAAGTTCTTGAAATTTGGAGGAAAGAAGAGCTAGCGTGAAGAATTGATGATAATTTTCAGATGCCAGTGCTTGAACGAGTCTATATAGCTAGCTAGCGTACATGGAAAACTCATCTTTACATAAAGAAGTAGCATTTCATTCATGGCCTTTTTTTTTTTTTTTTGCTACTCTTTTGACGTTTTCAACAGATAATTTGCAATGTACATTCTTTTTTGAGAATTCTTGTACACTGAATCAGCAATTATCACGTGAAAAATTATAAGGACCTCAAGATCGTTCCCAATCCAAATATAACGACCAACAACCGAGCCCATCGGTGTAGAGAAACTCGCTAAATCTCCGACGAAATAGCCCGATTACTGATTTTCCAATAAAATACTATATCGTCTTCTCTCCAAACCAAAAACAAAAAAACAAAAACAAAAAGTAATGTTTGTTGTTTCCATCACAAGGCAATAGAGTAAAGGGTTTTTTTTTCCTTTTTTTTTCTTTTAAGGGAACCTCGACGTACATACAGTATGAGGAAAACTTTATTAATGAACCGGAAAATTAATGTTTGTTGTTTCCATCACAAAGCAATAGAGTAAAGGGTTTTTTTTTTCCTTTTAAGGGAACCTCGACGTACATACAGTACGAGGAAAACTTTATTAATGAACCGGAAAATTAATGTTTGTTGTTTCCATCACAAGGCAATAGAGTAAAGGGTTTTTTTTTTTTTTTTTTAAGGGAACCTCGACGTACATACAGTACGAGGAAAACTTTATTAGTGAACTGGAAAATTACAGGACCAATTTATGGAATCACAAAACAGGGCATCCTGAATAACATGAAGGGGCTCCTCAAATGAACTAAAACAATCGTCTTTAGAGCGAATGTAATTTAATTTATCCTCATATTTATCGTCAAATTTATGAATTCCACATACAATTCTCAGAGCAATTTTCTTTTCTTTCAAGATTACCTCAAGATCGTTTCAAATAAGATAAATATCTTGCTTACCTTTTCTTTCAGTTCCATCAAGGCGTTTTTGTCCTTTTCCGTTTTTTCGCTGACGTTTTTTCTTCTTTCTCTTTTCCTTTTTTTACCATCCGTTACGTGATAATGATCTTCTCCTTAAATACATGGAAAAGAAAAATGGAAACCCTTATTGGGAAAGAAAATTTGAAAATTAATCTTTGAGAAAGATAGGAATTGAAAGGTTGGTGTTTGAACTTTCTTTTGAAAACTTCTTCGTGCTGGACACGAATTACAAGCCAAGGAAAAGGTTCTTGTTTGAATAGGATCGAGTGTAGATTTCTTGAAGGCCAACGACTTCCTCCAAGAAGCTGAAGGTTTGTATATGATCAAGCCTGTAGTGTTTGTTTAGATGAGTCTCTCAAATAAGCTTATTTGAGGGAGATTCCTGTAGATCTCACTCTGCATTGTACCAATTATTCGACTGTCAAATTTTCATGTTTTAATTCGACTGTAGATCTCACTCTGCATGCATTGTACCAATTAAATTTCTTGAACTATCGAACTGTCTGTTTGACAAAACTGTGTTCGTCTATTGATTTCCTCATAATTAGACGTTTTAATATAATAGTTTACGATTTGCCCTCGTGTACGCAAGCAGGGGATCCTTCCAGGAAGGTTACTCTGTGTACGCATGTACGACTTGGGCTCCTATTAGAGCTCTTTATTTATATCTATAGAAAATTTATGTTGGATCTGGGCTGCTGTTTCTTCTTTTTTTTTTTTTTTTAATTTTATCACTATCTAGAGAAAATTTCTGTTGGACTTCGACTCCTATAATTTTTTTTTTTCAAAAACATTATTTTAATTTTAATATTGACTATTGTTTTATCTATTTTTCCTTTCTGAATTTTTTAAATAACAATAATTTTGTGTTATTTGAAAATTTAACCACCAAGGCATTTTGCTTTAGGACACTGATTCCCTCCTTCATTCCTACTTCATGCAAATCATAATTTGATACATATGCTAAAATAATTCATGAAAACCACAAAAAGAAAAATCTCTACACACATATCAAATTGTGATTGACAAGAAAGTAGGAGTTCTTACTCCAGGGAAGGTCGCAAGTATTTTCCTTTGCTTTATATATACATATAAGAGTTTTTTTAATAAATTTTTTACCAAATGGAATTTTTGCCTGTATTAACATGCCTGCAGTGGTGTGTTAACAAACGCTTTGTCGTAGTTGGTTAATATAATCCCTTTGATATGTTAGAGATACATATGGTTTATGTATAATATTGTCACTAATTTTTTTTTGGTGGTATATGTCCGTTTTTTAGGTACAATTGAGCTAGAGGAAGTGAAACAATGAATCAACCCAAAGTAAGTGCCTAAAGCTTCAGTACATAGTGTTTCAATGTTCGAAAACCCCACCATTCTAGATGGCATTCGGAGGTAGAATTAAGAATCACATATTATGCACAAAAAATTTAACAATCTATAAATTAACATTGTCAACAAATCAAGTGTCTGTCAAATTCTTTTCATAATTTGACCCATTTGGTCAGGAGAACTGATCAGACTTAGCGGCTACTTACACCATTGCGTGTTTCATACTTCATGAAATATGAAACTTCCCTTTGCAACCTCTTAATCCCACTTGTGTTTACAAAACATTAATTTAATTGCTGACTATTTCTCAAGGGCAGAATTGCTTACCATTTCTCATGCGCAGAACGTACTTCCTCTTCTATATAAGGGCCATGCAAAATGCCGGCCAGAGCAACCTTATACTTATCAAGATTGCCAACAAAACAAACCTGCAGTTATGGCTACGCAATTAGGATCTTTTCTCTTATGCGTTCTGCTACTAACTGGCTTTGCATTGACAAATAGCAAAGCTGATATCGGAGCTACACCCACTAATTATGACACTGCTTCTCTCAATAGGAGCAGTTTTCCAGAGGGGTTCATATTTGGTGTAGGTTCTGCATCTTACCAAGTAAGTCCTTCTGGCCCTTAATTTACCCTTCAATGCATGATTTGTGTTTTGGTTTTCTTTCAAATTCAGACCGTGGATCAATGCAAGAATATTTACATCTTCATTGTGTTCTCTTGTGTGTGTATATTTCAGTATGAAGGTGCTGCAAAAGAGTATGGTAGAGGACCAAGCATATGGGATATCTACACCCACAAGTATCCTGGTTTGTCCAATCAAATCATCAATTTTAGATCAAATTCTATGATTTCAGTGAACTTTATGCTCTAAATGAGATTTTTTGTGATTAATTGCAGAAAAGATTACTAATAGAAGCAATGGAGATATCGCTGTGGATCAATATCACCGTTATAAGGTACACCAATCACATAATTTTATTCTCAAGACCTTTTTTTTAAGAAGAGCCCAATGTGGACATACGAAATTTTGAAGCTCGAAAAAAACACATGACATTGAATATGACATCCTTAATTTTTAGCCTTTTTCTTTCTTTCCTTATGACTTGTTTTATTTATTGTTACGTATTGTAGGAAGATGTGGGGATTATGAAGAATATGGGGTGGGATGCGTATAGGTTCTCTATTTCATGGTCCAGATTGTTACCAAGTAAGTTCACCTGCATCCTCACATTTGATTTGTGACCAATCTTCAATATTTCTGCCTTCATTGTTTTAACTTAAATAATGTGTTCCTGTTGTCTATTGTACAATATAAACAAAAATTTTGTTTTCAATTAAAAGATTTAATTGAAATAATTGAAACATATATTCCAACTTTTTTTTAACTTTAATTTATGTATAAAGATTCACTTCTTTTTTGTATTTTCTGATTTTGTTTTAATTATTAGATGGAAAGTTAAGTGGAGGCGTGAATAAGGAAGGAATCAACTACTACAACAATCTCATCAATGAGCTCCTACGCAATGGTGAGTCATCCCACCTTCCATGATCAATCATCAATACAATAACAATTACATGCACTCATAATCGGAACATTTTAATGCGCTATTTATAGGTTTGATGCCATTTGCGACACTCTTCCATTGGGATCTTCCCCAAACTTTAGAAGAAGAATACGGTGGTTTTTTAAGCCCTCGTATTATGTAAGTGAATAAATTTTATCCTTTGAATAATATTGATAATTTAGTAAATAAATAGAATTATAACATATACATTTTCAATTGTGTATGTACAGCCATCATTTTCAAGACTATGTAGAACTTTGTTACAAGGAATTCGGTGATAGAGTAAAGCATTGGACCACGTTGAATGAACCATATACCTTTAGTAACTATGGTTATGGAATCGGGTCATTTGCACCTGGACGATGCTCCGCTTGGCAGCAACTAAACTGCACCGGCGGAGATTCATCTACTGAACCATACTTGGTAACACACCACCTACTCCTTGCGCATGTAACTGCGGTAAAATTGTACAAGAATAAATATCAGGTACAATTAATTAGTTATTGTTTTGTCATAATATTGGATTCTAATTGGCAACACTAGAGCGACTACTTTAAATTTTTGTGATTCTAAATCAACCAAACTTAATGTTCTTGTGTAGGCATCTCAAAAAGGAGTGATAGGGATAACACTAGTGTCACATTGGTTTGTACCCCTGTCTGAAGAAGTAAAAAATAAAAATGCTGCATTACGAGCTTTGGATTTTATGCTTGGATGGCAAGTGCATATTAATTTACTTACAAATATAATATTTACTACTTACTAGCCAATAGTACATTAGAAACTATCAAGTTAATATTTGAAATTTTCACGTTCTTGTAGGTTTGCGGAGCCATTGACAAGTGGTGACTATCCACAAAGCATGCGATCATTTGTTGGAAGTCGATTAGCAAAATTCACAAAACAACAATCCAAGTTGTTGATTGGGTCATTTGATTTTCTTGGACTAAATTATTATGCTGGTTACTATGCAAGTGATGCACCTCAAAATAACTCTGTACATGCAAGCTACGTAACAGATGCTCGAGTTAATCTTTCATGTGAGTATAAATTAAGAACTTACTTCAAGCAATTAAATTTCATATACTAATTAGATTTTGAAATTCATGTGTTGTGGCAGCTGAGCGTCACGGGGTCCCTATTGGTCCAAAGGTACACATCAAAGCACTAAATTAATTGCTTATAATTTGGACGACTGATTGTTTTCCACATACAAATGTAAATCCTAACAATCTCATCAATATCTTCAAATGGGGGTGCAGGGTGCTTCGGACTGGCTAAATATTTATCCAAGAGGAATTCAAGATCTTTTACTGTACACAAAGAATAAGTATCATGATCCACTCATTTATGTTACTGAGAATGGTAATTATTTCTAGCCTTAAATAATTGCATAATCATGTTTCACATATATTTGGTGTAAAACATGCGTACGTGCAAAAAAGACTACATAATAATACATTATATTGTAGGTGTGGATGAGTCCAATGATCCCAAATTATCACTTGTGGAAGCCCTTAATGATACCCAAAGAGTTGACTACTACAATCATCATCTCTATTATGTTCAAAGTGCAATTGAGTAAGTGTTCATTAACAAATTAATTAAGTACATATACAGTCTAGCCTTCCTATATTTGAGTTATTGATTCATTTGATTAAAATCAAAACGTTTAACTTTTTCTTGTTTTCTTATTTCTTTTTAGAAATGGTGTCAAAGTGAAGGGATATTTTCCGTGGTCATTGCTAGACAACTTTGAATGGAGTTCTGGATACAATGTTCGATTTGGTATCACTTATATAGATTACAATGACAAGTTGAAAAGGCACCCAAAACTCTCGGCACAATGGTTCAAAAGTTTCCTTAAGAAGTATTGAGAATTTACCGTCGTTGTGATGCTTTGAAAATCATCGTTAAATCGACCGTCATCTTTTGGAGTATCAAACTACGACAGCTTTTCACCGTCGTTGTTTATCTGTAAAGATGACCGTGTTTAATAAAACCGTCGTTGTTCTGATGTAAAGATGACAGTTTTTTTTAAAACCGTCGTTATTTATAGGTAAGACGAAGGTTTATAAAAAACTATCGTCATTTATGGATAAAGACGGCGGTTGTTTAAAGAACCGTCACCTATTAGTTGTTGTGAAAAAACCGTCATACATAATCCGTAAAACTAACGTAGTGATTTTGCATTTTAGATTTTAACTAGAAAAACAACCACAATATAGTTTGTAAGCAATAAATTCAAGTCCAAATCTGCTATTACCCACATCATACATATATACTCAAAAATTGTTTCTTTCATAAAACTTGAATATTCAACAGTAATTACATAGTTTACCAATCTTGATTCCTACTGTGTCCATACAAAATACCATATCCATAGCATTAACCTATACTTATAAATAAAGGAACTACATATGGCTCATAAATGTTGCCCATTCGATGCGAACTTCTGCTGGACCTTCAATGTCCACACCATGGATGCCATTATAGTACAGCTCTACCAATCCTACAGTTCACCATTTACATGACAATAAACAATTAATTCAGGAAAAAATATATAAAAAAAATAACCATAGCAAAAGTGTTAAGAGTTTTTTTATCTAACTAGAGCACTCAAAGCATAATAAAGAAGGAGAAAGCTTAAGGGGAAAAAAAAAAAACACTGGAGCCATTTCTTGAACTCTCTGTTTTGTTCCTTCACTCAATATAGGAGGAGACTATTATTCTCCTTAGCTTTTCTTCCTACACAGTAGTGCACTTAAGACCTCTATAGTCTTGTTCTCTTACAAACTGAAGATCGTGTCCCTGCCATGGTCTTTCTTACAACTTCAACACAGCAGCAGACAAGGAGTGACTAAAGCTTCACTTTAGCCAAAGCCACAAACGTTGCCTTCCTCCATACAACCCAAAAATGCTCAAAGCATATAATATTACAATTAGTTATTAACATTTTAAAAAAAAGCTTATAAACCAAGCACTGCAGATGCCCATCGAAAACGAAAAAACAAATTAAACCATATAAGTTTAGAAAGAAACTGAAGAAAAAATAAAAAAAACCTATAACAAACAAAGCCTAGAATAATTACCTGGGTAGTGGAAGAACTGCACAAAACAAGAAGATCAATGAATAAAGAAAGACCCTTCTCTGATAAATAAAAGGAAATCAAAGGATGAACATCAAAAATCACTTTGACAAAGAGAAAGCTACTCCTGAATCAATGGTTGCTGCCAAAAACTTGATTGGAAAGATGAAATAGAACTTATGCTAAGTGATTAAGCATCATAAATTTGCTACATATGTCCCGACATCTTTCATCTCCTTTCTCACAAGAGTGGCCTCTTCCCACCTGCAATACATTCATTGTCAAACATAAATCAGTTTGTTCAAATATATGGGGGGCAAAGGACCCCGATATGAAAGCAAAACAATGCCTCTATGGCTCCTACATCATAGCTTCAAAACCATAGCTTCTAGCCTCTTATGATTCTGGGTATAAATTGCTTATGCAACATACAGATGCTAATGGAATTGAAAATGATGAATCTACCATAAAAAAAGTATGCATTTGGTAAGCATTTTTCATACCTGCCAGCAGCTGCAAACATATTGGAAAGAACTACGTGGTTGCCAGAGTCTTTAGGATCAAGTTCAAATAACTTATCAGCTACCACCCTCCCCAATTCTGTCTTCCTATACATTTTGCAAGCCCTTGAAGTACCCCCCAAATGGGAATTGTTGGACGAATTGGCATCTTTGTAATAAACTCATAAGCACGCTCTGCCATTCTGATCAACAAACTTAAGCAAACTATTGGGTGACAGTATTTTCCCTTTTTTGATTAACATCAAATATAAACTTCTTAGCCAATTCTACACATTCTTCGATATAAACGGCAGACCAGGTAAAAAAGATTAAAAAACTGAAGAAACAGAGAGGGAGAGAGAAAATACCCCAAATTTTGAAAACGTAGAAACTCCATCTCCCACAACTCAATCCTCCCCCTTCTTGCTCTGACTCGCCCGACCGTGCACATTCTCAGGTATCTCAATCTTATCATTGGCCAATTTACGCTTCAGCAGCACCGAGAGCGAGCCGTCTGATGGTTCTCATTCTTGTTGGACATTGTTCCCCCACACCCAAACACCTCAACACAATCTCAATAATTTTCCATTTTTGTAGTAGTGGAATTTTCACTTATTCGCGTAAATTGTAGCGTACTTTGATCATTATGCTGTCATGACGGAAATTTGAAATGTAGTAGTACACGTGTTTAGAGGCTAGTGGCATAATTTTTCTTCGGCCCATGATTTAGAGCTTGAGTTCACGAGCGCTGAAGCACAAACGAATTTAAATAATGACCCAAACTGCCTATTTATTAGAATTTTATAAAAGATCATCATAACAAAAATAAAATAAAATAAATCAAATTGGAAGTTATCTAATTATTTAGTATCAGTAATGCAATTTAGTATTGCCTGGTTATTGTGGTTGTATTGCAGTAATTTAGTCGTGGCTTCAAATGTGTTAATAAAATGTTGTTTTGTCATGGTCAGAATTAGAGACAATTGTTATTCTGGTTTGCTACAATGAAAAATGGGTAACATCAAAGAAGATGTGCAAATACGAAGGGGGTGACTCAAAAGGCTTAATAGTACCACGGATCATCACATTTGCTGAACTGTTGGATCATGTGCATCAGATTGGTAATACAAACAATAGGGAAAACTAGGTTTGCTTAAAGTTCTCAGTTTTGGTGGCCTCAAATGAGTGGAAGCGCATAAAGATTGAGGAAATGATGATGTCAATTTTTTTATGAAGTACAATTGTGAAGTAACACCTTCAAAACTAACTCCCTTACTCGTGAGTATAGAAGATAAAACACTGACAAATGATGTAGTTAATAGTATACACATTACGAGAGATAGTAGTCGGATGGATCGTTCTTTAGTTGTCATTGTTGAAAGCAATGAAGTAACTCGGAATAATACAAATGTCGCTGATGTGGGAGGTGATGTTGGGACATAATATATTTTAGCAAGGTGGAGGAGATGTATGGTGGTGATGATGGTACTGAAACAAATGAAGTGTCAGTTCACTCTGCCCCTCCTATTTTGGGCTACTTGGACACATCAACCCAATTGCCAATAATACGTTTAGGAGGAGAATCTGAATCCACTAACTCGACTTTGGACATCTTAAGGAATAACCCACATTCCCCGAGGCTGTACCTGGTAGATGCTATCTGAATAAGCATCCAACCAGGTATTTCAAGTATAATACCGAGAAGCTTTGGAGTATACATTTAGTTTCAAGAAGCGGCAAAGTGCAACTACATGCTTGCAAGGTAGCTACTCAAGCTGAAACTTCCTACAACTACAACTGTTGGTCGTCAAATGTACGAGGCCATCCATATCACCGTTCACAACATTATACTGTACGTTATTTAGTTAACGACATTCATCCTTACAGCATCATCAAACCTATTCCTCAACTTCTTCTCACCAAAATTGGGGCATAATGTTATTGTGCATTTCAAAGCCAACTCACGACGTTCGGTGAACCATTTCACAAGGAGATTAATAATTTCCCCTTGTCAAATGAACCACTGGCAACATCCTTGCAAACCTAAGGACTGAGTTTATTGACTCTACAATATTTGTTGTTATTACATTATAGCGGCATCCATCTATGTGAGCTCTAGACCACTTGTGCTACCCTGCCTGTTCAAGATATTGAGCAACACATTATCTATGCTAACATTGCAGTCAGAAATGATAATAAGATTGGGACACTCACCAATGACTTCATGAAGTTTAGAGAAAAACCAATGTCATGATGCATCCGTCTCCAAATTCCCAATCCCAAAAGCAAGATGATATATATTTTGATTACCATCAAATGCATTTGCTACAAACATAACACCCTTGTACTTAGATTTTAAATGAGTGGCATCCACGGCTATCACTGGATACATGGAAGAATGAAACCCTCTAATACGTGTGCCAACTGCCATAAAAAAAATACACAAAAGGGTTGTTCTCATTAGTATGAATGTGTGTCTTTGTGTCCGGGATTCATATGCTCCAATTCATAGCAATAGACTAGAATGATATAATATGCCTCCTCGGCTAATCCTCTAATGGACATTAGAGCTAACTCCCTCGCTTTCCAAGCTTTGGAATAATTAATGATCAAACCAAAGTTGTGTTTCACATCTCTCATTATGTCACTCGGTGTGTATATTATCCGAGAATCATTCAACTTTCTTTTCAATGAAATAGCTACAAGTGTTGCGGTTGCTTGACGATGGTTATCATTTACCAACCACAAACCACATTTATGGATATCTGTACGCCTCACAATCATGAAGTTGTATTCTCTAATTCTCGATGCTCAAACAAGCAACCTCTTAGTGCAAGAGAATTGCACCTTAAATTTAAAGTGGCCTCTCAATGCTGTCAACCGTAACTTAGTCAATAAGGCTCCCTTACTGGAGAAAATTTGCCCAACTGTAATTTTCATATTCCAAAATCATTTTGCAAATACCATTTATCCAAATATACTTCTCCATCATTTACACCACATTGTACTGGTTCTATTCACCCATTTGTCTCAAATAATGTTTCTTCAATGACAAAGGTCATGCCAGGCAGATAGGAAGAAGCAAAGAATTCCCTTGCGAGGAGAGAGCACAATTACAAGAAAGTGCTCAAGGTGCGGTTCCACAGGCCACAATAAAATCACCTTATAAAAACAATATTCCATTACGTAATGTATCTTAGACAATATGATTTATGTTGGTTTGTTAGGTACTGTCAATTTTAATTTTATTTGTGGTGAGTTTGGTGTTATGTGGAATGTGAATTCTGTTAAATTTGCATAATTTGGGTTGCATTGCTATACAACATGCTGTGTTCCCTATTTATATTGACAGTATCGCTATCGTATTGTAATTTTATTGTCTTAAGATTGTTATTATATTGTACTTTTAATATACTAGTATTGCTATTGCAATGTAAACTCTGTAAGTATGAAAATTAAAGGGCCTGGAATGTAACTCAAAATGGTTCCACAACATTAAAGTCCTTACAATGCAATTATGACGCAGTTACCGTGATACTCCTACTACACCGTCTTTTGTGATTACATATTCAGACGATGCATGGGGCAAATGTGGGGCAAATACAAGTGAAATGTCCTATGTGTTTGACTGTATATAGTTGTTGAAGGAGCATTACAACAGTTAAGCCCAACAAATTCCTCATGTCTTGCCAAAAACACCCTTGAATTGATGCAATATGCCCAAGCTAGTCCCAAAGTTGGACTCACCCGTCTGCCTGATGTATGCAAGCACTCCAAGTTTCCCAACCTCACCTCATTGATTCCATGATTTGGCCCAATAAAATCCACTACTTGGTTGGTGACAACCATCGCCAGCCCATACTTATTTGCTAAAGCCTTCAATGTCCTGGATATCTTGAAAAACATTTTAGACCGGTGTTTCAAATCTGCCGGTGTTGTTTCATATTGTCGGTGTCATTGATTGTAATATAGGGGGGATATGATGGTGGTGCAAGGCATGAATTGTATATATAGAGTCCATATTGAAGGTGTGTAATGTAGGCCATATGTCTTTTAAGGGATGTATAAGTCAATCAAATGGTAGAGTCTGATGCAGTACCTACTGCAATAGGATCCTATTGTAACTGTATTGTGCTCTTATTGATATCATATTGCCATTATACGCATGGTTATTGTGGAGTTATTGACACTATAATCGTTTGAACTGGACAGAGATAAAGGAAACTGTATACGCACAAATACAAAAAGAGGCATCATAATTCCATCAAATCCAATTTCGAAACTTACATAATACAACAAGTGCCCGCCCCATAGTTACCTAATACAAAAGAGGCCACCTCATAGTTCCATTTTACAGGCTATTTCCACTACATTTCACAGTCTCCAAAGTCATATTAATGTGTCAAAAGTTTCTTACTGTTGACACATTTGGACCCCGCCCACAATGATGTTGTCCTAGTTTCCTTATGGATCCATTATTTTTGCAAACTTGCAAAATAGTTCGAATCCGATTTCCACTTGTTTTTGCTTCAACTAGGCCATTTCGTTAGATTCCTTGAATACCATAACTGCAGTGGCAGAGGCGCTTTCAATTTTGCTTTCATACCCTTTATATGTAGGAGATGCATGTGGGCATGATAACAAGAGCGAATTGTGCGCTTTTTTATGACACCCCACCTAGCTTGGCCCTCCAAAAAATTTGAAACTATGTTTGCATGGATATTTTTCCAAAACATGGTATTGTCTCGACATTGCTACAATCCATGGACTAAGTCTGCAGTCAGTGAATTTGCTGACTTGGCTGGTGTTTCAGTCTCCCCTCCTTTCAGTAATTGAAAGCATTGGGTTTGGTGTGAGGTTAGGGTCCATAATTTTGGGTATTTATTGGGGGTTGGTGTATGACTTAATTGGGGAAAACTGGGACTTAATGCGATGTGAGTGAAATGAGTGGGGAAGGTAATGGTTGCAAGCAGGAGTTAATTGAAAGTTTTCTCTTCATACAGCTGGGTTGAAGTTTAATATAGGAAGATATTAATGAGCTGGAGTAAATGAGTGAGTAATTTGCAGGGATTCACTGGTGGGAGTATATGGCAAGAGTTATTGGGCGGGAGTTACTATCCAATTGCATGTATGACTATTTTCCTATATTTGTAATTGGAATTTCTTAATTTCCTACTTTTCCCATTTTTGTATTTAAAGAATTTGCCTATTTGCCAAATTAACCAACTTATTCAAATTGTCCGGTACGGTAATTTTCCTATTTCCCATTTCCACAATGTCAACTCGTTTCCAATTTTCCAATTTCATATTTGCCTAATTTCCTTTTTCCTATGTTCCAATTTCCTATGTGGCAATTTTCATATTTTCCCAAATTTTCATATTTTCCTATATTTGTAATTTTGGAATTTCCCAATTTCCTAGTTTTCCCATTTTTGTATTTAAAGAATTAGCCTAATTTGACAAATGTACCAACTAATTCAATTTGCCAAGTACGGTAATTTTCCTATTTCCCATTTTTGCCATTTCAATTGGTTTCCAATTTTCCAATTTTCCTATGTGGCAATTTTCATATTTTCTCAAATTTCCAATTTTATTTGCAGTGATTTGTATGTGTTTTTCTGGCATATAACGTTTCCGTTTTTTCGTTGTTCTTCCGATTTTGTCATTTTCAATCTTTGTCTAATTTGAGTAAATTCAGAATTTGGCAATTTCCTAGTATGGTATTTTTCCGATTTTCCAATTTTGCAATTTCGTTTTGTATTTTTTTTTTCAAATTTCCAAAAATTGCTTAGTTACATACTCCATTTTTTTGCATAAAATCCACAATTTCCAATTCGCCAGTAAGGTTTTGTTTTTTTATTTCTAATCCAATTTTATTGTTATTATTCTAATGGTCTAAATTACAGCCAATGAGTAAATGATGTACAGTGCAATCCCATCAAATTAATGCACTAACTACATACCCAATTTCGTCAAGATATAGAGATGTAACTAACTGCTTCAATAGAATATAAATTAGACAAGTTGCTATATATAATCAAAAGCATAGGCACCTTCTTAACATTAGGTTTGGGAAATGTAATTATTCTTAACTTACTCAAAGGTAAACATTCTCCAATAAAGTTGACCATATTGTTGTTTACTAGTTTTCAGAAGTAAAAACTGCATACTGAATCTAACGTTTTATTTTTTGCAGACTGGAGCTGTGAATTATCCCCACTAATACTTAAAGATGTCGGACGACGCCCTCCAAGCGACCATGTCGATTACGGGATACGGTGCGTGGCATGTGTCCATTCCCATCTCCACCTTTGACTCCCAATCATGATCCCATTTCATCTGGAAGTAAGGTTGAGAGCAATGATCCGTTTGACAAAATCTTTGATGTGAAGCACGATCTCCAATATTTGTCTAAGGCAACAGATTGGTGGAAGAGCAAATATAATATTCATGGCCAAGTGGCCAAGTGATGGGAAACTTGGCCAACAAGTTGAATAAAGCATATGCTGGACTTTGAGTCCCTCAAGTTAAAATTGGAAGAGACAAAGAAATATGATGTCCAACAATTCACAAAATCTGAAGAATATACCCATGAAATGGTTGAATGTTTCAACAACGGCTTCGAGATGTTATGAGATTATGCTTCGGTCATCTCACCAGACATGGATCGAAATTGATGTAGCTGGTGTATGGTAGGTGCTGAATATGGGTGGAGAGGGAATGACTCATCATAGCCTCGCGCATGCAGCAAGGATGAAGGCCAAAGACATGGATCTTTTGATGGACCTCTAATAATTTGCATTTGCTAGGGTTTGTGCAGCTAGGTAAGGGTAAGTGTTGGTTCGCTTCATGTTGTGGTGGATGATGTGTTGCCTTCATTTTCCCTTCGCGGGATAGTATTGTTAGGGTTGGATGATGATTTATTTTGCATGTCTAAATTGAAAGGTAGTCTTGGAACTCGTCTGTTGTTGCCCTCTCTTTTGTTCAATTCAGTGAGTTAGAGAAGAAGAATGCCGGACTAATTAGCAAGCTTTCTGTCGAGTAGACTCGTTATGAGAAGAAGACTTCTGACATACGGGTGATGATATCTGAGCTGAATAGTTCCCTTGCTAAGAAAGATTCTAAGCTTAGCTTTTCAGCTTTGACTTGGCTAGTCGAAAAGATGCTTACTTTCATCTTAAGCACAAGAATGTCGACATCTCTCTCAATTATGACAAGTTTTTGGCTAAATTTTGCGCTTATCATAAGTTTCTGAAGAATCCAAGTTCGAAGCTACCATGGATGCGTACAAGCTGGGCTACTTGGACTCCACAAATGGAAATGATCCCTTCTATACCATTGGAGATGAAGACATCCAGATGCTCTATCCTGACTGAAGAGGATGGAGCAGAGGAATGATGCAGCTGATGAGGTGGTGGCAAACGTTACAGATCAAGCAGGTGGAGTTGCTAAGAGCATGACTGATCAGGTGGATGTCGAAGAGGTTGCAAATCAAGGATCTCCTATCGACGTTCTCAGAGTATATGCAGACTCCTTTATTTCTTTTCAACTTTCGTAATATGCTTTTTGTCTATTTAGAATAATTGGTCTTGGTTGATCATCTTCTTTTTGTTATTGAACTTGACCAGTTGGTCACTTTACTATGGAAATTTGAGTTATTTTTTTTAACTTCAATTTGCATATTGCCTTGTGAAACTGCTTGAGTAACCGGTTAGTGTCTTGGCTGTGCCTTTCCCTTAGGATATTGATAAAAGCTAGGGTCCCCTTTGAGAGACTCCGGGCCTATTCTACATCTCCTGAAGGATGCTTTGGTCGTCGTCTTATGTCTTTCTTAGGATACTCCTTATGGGAAACTATATGGCTATCCTGCCCCCTTAGGAAATAGATAGAAATCTAGATACCTCCCTCAAGAAGCATGGAGACCTCCTTTTAGAAAATTCATGGCGCATCCTGCGTTTCCCTGAGGACGCTTCTTTGAGGGTTGCTTCTTCAGGGACGCTTCTTGTCGTCGCCTTGACTCTCCCTTAGGATGCTCCTTATAGGTAATTGTATGACTATCCTGGCCTCTCTTAGAAAACGTATAGAAACTTGGATATCTCCCTTATGAAGCATGAAGACATCTTTTTGGGAAACTTTTGCCCACCCAGGTCTCCCGAGGATACTTCTTTGCATGCTGCGTCTCCTTGGGACGCTTTTTATGGCCAACTGTATGACTATCCAACCTCCCTTAAGAAACGGATAGAAACTTGGATACCTCCCTCATGAAGCATGGAAGACCTTATTTTAAGAAAATTCCTAGCGTATCCTGCGTCTCTTTGAGGATGCTTCTTTACTAGCTACTTCTACCGAAAGACGCTGCTTATGGGAAACTCTTTTTTCGTTTTTTTGACATTCTAGAATGAGAAACTAAACTTTTATTGATGTTCATGAGATTACATCGCTTTATTCGAAATGAAAATAACTCAACAAAGAACCCGGAACTTCCAATAGTTGCTTCTTTTGTGCAATGCTCAGTCATGTGCTTAGAGCTAAGCCGGTAGTAAGAAGCGTCATGGATAATATCTTTAAAGGTGGCAGGCATTCCATTGTCGTGAAATTTCCTTTCCATCCATGGTGTCAAGCGTATAGCCCCCTTTACCTCCGGATCGGCTGATCTTCTTTTTGGACCCTCGTCTTTGTGCAGTGATGAAGGTCTTTCTTAGCACAAGGTTGCCTCGTTGAAACTGTCTAATCTTGGCTTTTTTGTCGTAGTAAGACTTCAACCGCTGCTAATAAGAGGTGACTCGGACAATGGCATTCTCACGCTTGCCTTCAAGTAAGTTAAGGTTGAGCCTCATCTGCTTTCAGAGTTCTGCTCAATACTGCCCATTTCAATGCCTATAAAGTATGAAGGGGACATTGACGTAAGGGAGAATGATTGCTGCAGTGCCACAGGAGAGGAAAAACTAGGTTTCGCCAATTGATCTTTACTTGGTGGTGCGATAAGCCCATAGTACTCCAAGGTGCTCATCTATCAATTTCCCCTTGGCACCTTTTAATCTCTTATTTAGATAATCCAGTATTATTTTGTTGGATGCCTCGATCTGGCTATTGCCCTGAGGATAATCTCAGGGTAGACAGATGTTGCTTGATGCCATATTTTTGAAAGAATGCGGTGATCTGCTTGCTGATGAATTGTGAGCCATTGTTGGTAACTAATGATTGTGGGCAGGACAAATTGATAGATGATTTTTTCCACATAAATCTTTCCACATCGACTTCTTTAGTAGATGACAGAGCTTCAGCCTCGATCCATTTAGTAAAGTAGTCAGTGACAATAATCATAATTTCTTTCTTGGCAGGTGTCGTTGACATGAGGCCTACTAAGTCGATAACCCATTGCATGAAAGGCCACATGTTATGCTAATGGTAAATCTCGGCAGGTTAAGAACTGGATTGTACAGTTGGCGGTGATCACACCTTTTCACATATTTAGTGGAGTCATGGCGCATGATAAGCCAAAAATATCTTATGTTTAGAGCCTTCGGGCCAGTGACCCGCCCTCAGAGTGGTTGCCACACTCGCCGTCGTGAATTTTGCAGAGGACCTCAAGTGTTTGAGGATATGTTATGCAGGTGAGAAAAGGATCGGAGTATGATCTGCCAATGAGCTTGTAGCCTTGCATGCAGTAACTCGCAGCTTTCTGCTAGACCTTCATAGATTCGGACTTATCCGTTGGCAGATTTCTATTCATCAAGTAGTCAATGATGGGGTATGCTCGGCCATCAGGAATGGGATCTATTCCCTTTGATTGCTATTGGGGAGTAGTTATTCCCTTTCATTTTTGGTCTGCTCGATCATCAAGAACGGGATCTACTTTCTCCTCTACTTGTTCTACTCCCTTCAAATCTGCCTGATTCACAGGGAGAAATTGTGTTTGGTTACTTTTTCTTCGGCCCTTGAACTGAGCATTTTCTTGTCATTGCCTAATCTTTGTTGTTGATTTGGCTAACACTACCTCCATGTACTGGGTAGCGGATTTTCTGATGTGTGGCGGAGGTAATGGCATAGATCTTGTCAATCCATGGTCAGCCAAGAATGTGGTTGTATGGGGAGACTTCGTCAATGACCATGAGTGTTTGCAAGCTGATTACAAGTAGGGAATAGACATCAAGATCTATCGTGCCAATGGTAATCGTTGTAGCGCCATTGAAGCCAATTAGTGACCTAACTTATTTATGAATCTTTGTCTCTAAGCCTAATTATAGGATATTGGCTACGCTGCCCTCTTCTCTATAGATTCGGTCGACCATGGCCTAAGTGATTTGAATGCTGATGACAATGGCGTATTTGTGTGGCAGATCAAGGCCGATTAGATCTTCTTCTTTTTTAAGCCAATCACGGGATCGTCTTCTGCCAGTTGGAGGTTAGTTAAGACTTAGGAGATCATAATGGCTTGTCTAATCTTCCTCTTCTTTTCCTTGCTGGTCACCCAGACTCCTCGAAATCAGCTAGGATTGTGTTAATCCTTATGACCTTATGGGGTGGCTCCTTGGCGTATCGCAATATCACGATCCTCAATCTGTTAGGTGGCTCCTGTACATAACCTTCTCTCACGAATTCTTCAAGGTGTGCTTTCCAAGCAAAGCGTTATTCATTTTGTGCCCGTCACGTCGCATGGAAGGCACAATATTTTCTGGTATCTCTCTTGTTCGATCTCCCCTCAAGGATGTCAGTCTTTTTACCAAAGGCTTGTCCTTCAGGTTGGGCTAAGATTTGATGTATAGGGATGAAGAACTTGGTGTAGTTCTCATTCGCCATAGCGTCTCCCTGTGGGCGCGACTTGTGTTTGTCTTTACTCCTGTTATTACGCATGTTGCTTCCTTGGCTTGCCCGCTTGGTTGGCTTATCTTCCTGTTTGATAAACTTCTTCGCGGCAATTTGATTGTCATCTAAGAGCGCATAGCGTTTATGCGGTCGCAAACACCTTTGCCAGAGTATAGCAAGGAGTGATAGTTAGTTCGCGGTATAAGTCATGTTCAGCTGGAAGACTTTTCTTGAAAACAAAGGATGCGATTCGATCATCACACCCTACAATGTTGGCCTTTTCTGCTTTGAATCTCTTGATGTAATCTCGAAGAGATTCATCGGGCTTCTTGTGCAAGTTGTACAAGTGGTCAGGGTTCTTCTTGATCATTCGATAAGAAGTGTATTCTTTGGTGAAGACGTAAGCAAGCTCCTTGAAGCTTATGATCGACCCGAATGGTAGGGTGTAGAACCAGTCCTGAGCTGCTCATCGCAAAGTCATTGTAAACACCTTGCATATTAACGCGTCTTCGGCCTTATTGAGGATCATAATGCTCTTGAAGTGCTTCGATGGCTTTCGGGATTGAAATTCCCTTTGAAGTACGTGAAAAAAGGCGTTGAGAATCGTTTCGGGAGCAGCCTGCTCAATCTCGGAGGTGAAAGGTGAGGAGTTTGCTCGATTTACCTCCATGCGTAGTGCATCTTCGAAATTTCTTCCAATCCTGAAGTCTCGAAGTCGGTTACTTACAAGCTTCTCAACGTCTTCTGCACATATGGTTGGTTGATTATGTTGATGACCTTCACAATTTGGTTTGCAAAGGTCAACCTTTTTAGCTGTGCTGCCTAGGCGACGTGTTAGTGGATTGCGCTTGCAAGGGATTTCCTTAGCTTATTGATGGGAATTGGTTCTTCGGGAGCAGGCAGCGGAGCCCCTTTCTTCACAATCCTCATTATGACATCAAGTTGACCTCTCTGGGGGCCTAGCCTTTCATGAACATTTCCCTGCGGACCCAGACGGGCGTGGATGTCAAGTCGTGGGTGCAGCCTTTCTCACACATTGGTCATTGAGCTCAATCTAGATGAGAGACCTCGTCTGCTCAGAGTGTGGTTTGCAGATGCTTGTGACATGTCAGTAGGCTGACCGCATTGTTATCCTTCTCCTTGTCTACTTACTCTTACTCGACTTGCTTGGTACCTATCGGCGCGTTCATCCATAATTCTCTTTTCGCCCTGTTGTCCAAGGCCAAGGTTTTGAGCCAAATTTATTTCGTTAAGCTCGCCTCATTAAATTGTTTTGATCGTCCATTCTCTGAGTTAGCTAGTTAACTCTTAGATTAAGGTCTACTTGACTTCGTGGACCGAAAGGAGAGAATTGTGTAAAGCCCAATTACACACGGGCTAGGGTTTCATTAGGAGGTGTATGCGGGAGCGTGGGTCGAGCGTGGAGGCAATGGAAGGAATGACTAAAGTTGCCAAGATTGGCCCAAAGTTAATGGTGATAGTGAGCCCACCTTGATGGGAGGTTCCACCATGCTTAGTGGCGGCGCTATAAAGGTGGCTAAATCCAACCACAGGCCTCTTTAGATGGTACGACGACAACAGAGGCTAGTGCGGTGGTCCCTGCTGCTGGTCCGGCGGTGGCATAGTGATTCCAGCCGAGGAGACTTGCGGTCAGCACGGTGGCACGGTCCCTGTTGTAAGGTCCGACAGTGTCAAGATGGTGTTCCTAGTAGCAGGATCGAGGAAGAGGAGTGATTGTGGCCATGATGTCGTGACGGTCTTGGCAGGATTATCTCATAACCACGGCGTCGTGGTGGTCCAAGCTTGTGGTGGATTAGGCCATCGCATCAGTCTTGCCCCTTGTTTTCTTGCTTCCAACCATGGTTGTTTGGAAGGCTTCAGTGGATTGAAAAATTAGAGGAACGAATTCCTTGAGCATGCGTTGAGTATAACTCGTGCTCTCAACGATAGCAATAAATGTTTGTGCAAATAATCTCACGGGAAAATATTCACTTAGATCTTTTGCCCTTTAATCTTTCTTTTCTATCTTCCTCGATTCCTGTAAAAAAGCTAAGTAAATATACCATACCTGGGGGTGTTGGCCTAAGGCCCTTCGATGCCTAAATTAGTTCGAGGGTTTGTAGGAAAACAATAGCTAACAAAAGGGTACGGAGATATATGCATGGTGTGAATCGGGCGGAAGGAGCCGTGTGTGGTGGCCAAAGCCGTGTGAAGAAAATATGGAGAGTGTAGAGGAGAGAGCTTTGGGTATTTTCCTGGGGTTTTAGGAGTAGGTTTAGATGTACTTTGAATGATGAATGAAGTCATCTATTTATAGGAGTCTTGGAGTCTAGGGCTTCATAGAGAATAAAACTCTTATAGGAAGGAGTTTGTTCTTTACCCAAATTCATAAAGATTGAGTCCATTAGGGATTTGATTGGGATCCAAATCTCCTAATTTGATGATGATTATATTTCTTTATTAGGATAATATCTGAATTAATGATATTACCTTATTAAATAAAGATAATATCCTATATAATCTTCTTTTCCACGTGGCGTGCTGTGGTAGGAAACGAAAGTATTTGCTCCCACACATACTACACTTCAACAAATACCAATCATTCAAGAAAAACCAAATAGCATAGTACGAATTTAGCACACATACAACGAATTTGGAATGCACCTAATGTTCACCATAAGAACGAGATGGATGGATTTGCTTCGCCGTGTGCTAGCGGACCCAAAACTCCACTTGGGTTTTACCTCTGCCTCATTAATGTCAACTTGTTCAGATGCGATAAGGGTTTAGCCTTGAGTATGTATATCGGAGCTTAACTTACCACAAAGCCAAAAACCAACACGAGTTTACACAAAATAAATTGGGGCACTAGCGGGGACTACTGGTAATGATTTAGGAAGGAGGGACATCTAAGCAAATACGAGATAGTTTGTGGTCATTTTGGAATGACATATGTGGAAGTGGCTATTACTAAATAATTGTTTTTCAAGATGACTATTTTAGCCAGTTTTGCAATTATTTATATATATATATATATTTTTCAAAAAAACTAAAAACTAAAAGTACACCTAAGGTCTTCTCCAACTTACTTAGGGCTAAACCCAAATTTTCCCCCTCCAAAAAGTAACTATTTGGATTTTGCCTGGACTCATATCGTTTTTTCCCCCAACATTTTAGACTCAAATTTTAAGATTGTTTAAGAATAGTTTAAGTATTTTTTTTTTCATGGATAACTTTTCTTCATGTAATCTTTTTAATAACTTCATAATTTAATTTTTTGAACAATTTGATTTAAAAAAATGAAATTCCATAAATATAATTTTGTGTGAGAAATATGTGGGCATTTATAGAGTTTGGAGTGAGTTTTGGGATTAGATATGATTTAGATTAATTTAAAATATTATTTTAACCGTTGGATTTAAATTTCATCCTTTGAATCCTTTTTGTACCTTTAAAATAGATTGGATTTAATATAAATAGTTGATTTGGGTTATTGTTGGAATTATAAAAATAAAATAAAAAGTGTTGCGACACTAATGCGCTACTGCCTTGAGTGGGCTCCACCGAAAAGTTTTCTAGTCTAGGTATAGCTGGATTCGTAATTGGCCCCAATTTTGGGTTTTCTCAAATTTTAGCCCCTTATTTTTCTTGAGTTGAGAGAGGAATTGGGCTATAATTTGGGATATTTTGAGTTTAGCCTCATGTAGGTTGGAGATGGCCTTAGTGAGCTGATTTTTGCACTCCCCTTTTCTCCACTTAGAGCACTTCCACCCATATGTCATGGCAAAGGGTAAAGACAAGGTAATGGTTGTTACTATTTATGTGAATAGTGGCAGCCCTTGCAAAAGTTTGTGGTGTTTCTACCTATTGCCATGACAACCACTATTCACATGAGATATGAAGAGAGGAATTTGTATAGAGATTTGGTGTGGGAAGTGAAGAATATGACTAAGTACTTATTTAAAAAAATTCTTAAATTTTTAAATTTTTTAATAGATTTTTTAATTTTTTTCATTGTCGACGAAAACTCAGCTATTCTTGCCTTGGGCCTGCCTAGGCTTGTGGAGTCTACGAGCTGCCTGGTGTAGAAGCTCTGGAACCTCAAATAGGAGCTTGGGCCCCTTATTGCCCTGGCTTGGGGGCACCGCTAGTGCTTTTACACTCCATTTTTCTTTTTCATACTTTTTAATCAATTTTGTTCTTTTTTTTCTTTCTCTACCCTTGTCCTACATTAATTTCTTTTTACCTCACTTTTATATTACATTAAGTATACAGAAGAAGTTGGAAAATTAAGTATAAAAAAAAGAAATAATATAAAAGTGAAGTAAAAAGAAATTAATATAAGGTAAGTGTATAGGAAAGATAAAATAAAAGAACAAAATTGATTAAAAAGTTTTTTAAAAAACAAAAGAGATTGTAAATGAAGAAAAATAGAGTGAAAAAATCAGCTCCCTTTCTTTAATGTTTTGTTTTTGTTTTCGTTTAAAAAAAATAATTTTATGACTTAACACACTGAAATTGTGGTGAAGTGGCTGGACATGTGTCAAAGTATTAGATAGGGGATAGAAATGGTAAAGGGAAAATGGGGACAGAAGATCTGAAGTCATATAATAATTTTTTGTTGTTGTGATAATTAGTGATACGAGGCATTGTGGAGAGGGCACTTTACATGGGATTCGAATCGTTGAGTAAGGGGGAAGGGGAGGAGAGAAACTCTCATGTATAGGGATAACTTATCCACCCCTCGGTCACAACCTTTTTGATTTTGGACGAATTCTCTCACCACCTTATCTCCAATCAAAATCCAGCAGCCCTCTACTTCCCTCATCATTGCATTGCATTGCATTAGATATTCCTTAGCAAGATAGTTTTGATACCGTACACAGAAGCGGCCACAGACCCCAGTCACAGGGAAAATGGGGACCCTTCTCAGGGTTGAGTGCTTCTCCTTCCCAAGAACTCTCCCAATCCGTAATCGTTTACTTCCCAATAGAAATCCATCTGTCTCAGCCCTAAGAACAAGCCCACCTCCTGGTAATCCCCTTAATCAAATATATGTAATGTAACTTTTGAAACGCTTTCGTTTGGCGGTTTTTGTATGTCATGGGTTTTAGTTTTAATTTTAATTTTTTTAATTGCAGTGAGTGAACTTGCAGAAGAGGACATTCTGCAGGCGTTCTTTAAGGAAAGACAGTTGAATGGAGACCTTGTATCAAAAGTTTCGGATGTGTTTTGGCAGAAGGAATTTACGAAATCTGTTGTTGATGCTGATGATGTTGGCCGATTTGCTGACATTCCTCAACCAGCAGAGCAGGTACAGGACAACAAAGCTCTTTCATGCTTTCTTCACTGTAATTTAATGAATCAAGCTGCTTAAGATTAGTAAAAATTCCAAATTTGTAGTTGATATGCTTGAGTGTTGGGATTTAATGAATCAAACAATGAAGATAGTGGTCTACTTTTTGGTCAAACATAGCAATTCTGAATTCTAAATATGGGTTCAAATTTATGTCCAATATGTGGTCCTAGCAAATGGGTTTCCTCAAAGCTTCCAGTACGTGGCTCTTGCAAAAGGGTTTCATTAACTGAGTTTGATAGCTTCATACTGGTGCTTTTAGTTTCTTTAGTTACAAAAGCAAAAGTTTTTATGTGTGAATGCCTGAGGGAAAGTTAATGTAGTCCAGAGGTGCACACATTTTAATCATTGAGGCTTAAACCTTGTGAGCATGGATTTTAGATCATTGAATCAGTTGGAAAACAGGATGAACATAATGAAGGTCGGGGGGGGCTTACTTTTTGCATTTTTTTTTTCCTGATAAATAATGGATTTGCTTCATCTGCTCAAGCAAGCATTACTATATCCAAGTGCTAAATCACATTGTATTTGTTTGTTTCAAATTTAAAATGGCAAGTAATCAAATGTGTTCACTTTCTTTTTCCGATTTTTAATGTATGTACTGTTTTAGGTTGCAGAAAATGATGCTGGTGGGTTTTTGAAATTGTCAAGAACCAATGAATGGGTACTAGGTGACATATCTGCACCAATAAATAAAAAAGCCATTGCTAAGGTATGCTTTCATTGGTTATCCTAACATTCTAATTTTTCTCTTATGCTTGCTTTCGACACTCACCTTGTGATAAAAAAAAAAAAGGAAGAGAAAAGGGAAGATAATTTCAAAATTTGTTCAATCAAAATGGTGCCTTTACAAGGGGAGATTTGATATTTTTATCTGTTCTTACTTTACTTGTCTTAACAGGCCTTGCAGAATGACAGTGAAAGAAGAAAGAAACTCAACCTTCTTCAATATGAAGCTGTATGATACTTGAACCCAGTATGTTCCTTGGTATTTTGTGCAAGTCAGTATGGGTTATGTCTATATTCGTTCCACTATATACGTAGTGGACATCTTTATAAGAGGCAAGCCATATATATATATGCAAATACATAGAAGTCAGTGTTTGCACGTCAACTAATGTATATGTTCACCATCTCTTTGAATAAATTTAAGTTCATGTCTTCCATTTATACTGATCAATCAAGTAGATTTTATGGGCTCAAAATTATATCAGCATTATTGTTAGGCTGCTATTATTTCTCATTTTATCGTATTTTCTGGCCATGGCACACAGCCATAGCCTCTGGCTGTGGTGCAAGGATTCTAGCCATGGTGTTTGGTAGTGGAGGGGAAGGGAGGCCACATTTTTTTCTTCTTCGTGTTAAAATTAAATGAAAATGTTAAAATGGGTACTATGAATTCTGAGTGTGTGTCGAGCAAGTTAAGGGATACAAATAGAATTACCTTATTGTTAAGTCATAAATACTATTAGCAAGCTATCTATATGATTAATCTTTATCTATTTGTGATCTCAATAGGTTGCTCTATCAAATTTAAGCTTTTATGTGTTCAATCTAATATCAAATTAAATTATCAATTTTGAGTCCTTAAGCCTTTTGTAGCCTAAAGCAATCTGTATGGTTGAAAAATCAACTGTTATTTGTTTATTTGAATATTCCAGTAGAGTAAATGCTTGTTTGTCCGAAATGCATCAGCAACTTGAGGACACATTACTTTAAGTATTGTAATCAGACATATCGTGTTCTATGTAAAGCCTACGTAGAGATTTATCTCTAGTTTAGTTAATATTAGTCTCTATACTTTTACTTTAGGTTAACTATTGAGTATGCCTTCATGATGTTTGCCATAAATCTAAATGATAAATCTAAAATTATTTAGCCATTTGATTATCGACATTTTCGTTTTAGCTTTATCTAACAGATTACATTTTTTAGCCATTAGATGATCAAACAACTTCCGATCTGGATGAATTTTTGCAGGGATAATCTTGAAGGATGATGTAAAATATAGATGGTTTCCGATCATTGAAATATATTGTGGGGTAGTCCTAAGAATATGTGTGCCCTTTTCTTACAATAAGAGGCATCCTTAATATAGAAAAACTGATGTAGTAGTACAGCCTGTAGGTATTAGATTAAGCACTCAAACAATAGAACATAGAAGAATATAAGAGATCGAGGAGACAAAAATATAGATCGAAAGGCAAAGGAAAGGGTAGAACAGTAGAACAAGAAGAATATCAGAGGTTGAGGAGACGAAAATATAGATCGAAGGGACGAAAGAAATGACTGAAATCAGAGAACTGAGAAGGACGGACAGAAATCACATAGTTTTAAGAGAAGGTTTAATCAATTTTCAAAACGGAATTTTAAAGAACTACACGGGGTTATTTATAGCAAACTAAAACCTAGACATAATAGGATAAAAATCCCTTGCTTAAACAGAAATCCTAACCCAAATAAAATAGGAAACTTAAAACTAGAAATCTGGAAATCTAGAAAAGTAGAAATCCTACTAGAATTTGGAAAACTCGAGAATCTAGGAAACTAACAAATATATTAGGAAACTAATAAATTTAGGTCCTACACGTCCTGCATCAAAAACTATATATATAAATATTATTAATATACATAAATATACATATACATATATGTTTTTGCTGGTTTGCAGTTTAACATTGGTGTGGCTTGATTTTTGGTGTCTTACAAAATAAGTGATGAATCTCTGTCCTTTCCTGCAGCTACAGAGGGAACTAATGCTATTAAATATTGGTATTGGAACCGCATGTACTGGGTATTGTTTAATAGCATTATCATTCCAGGTATACCTTTCAAGAAAACACACACTGAGCTTTAAATGTAGTTTTATTGTTGCCACCATGCTTAGGAAAGACTTTCATCAATTCTGGTAGGAGTGCTCTGTTTAGTTGATGAAAAGAATGAATATTAATTACTTTCTGAGATATCACAATAATGGTGCTGACCCAAGTATTTGTGAAATTTTCTAGTCTCATAACTTATTTATCCACAGTAGCTCGTTACTTTCATTCACTTTTATGTTAAACTAGACGTTGGTGAATTTAGTGTATGTTTCTGTTTTGGAGTACTGACTTGCAAGTCTACCGCACAGGCTGCTGTCAGTTATGCTACGGGAGTTATTTTCAGGTTTGTTGATACAACTTATTAGGTTGAGATTATTTCTCTAGAGCAATAGTTTATGCCGGTAATCTAGACATAATTCTTGTTTTACTAAGTCTATGACAATTTACCAACACTTATGCCTTTTCTATTATGCTTTGGGTTATTGGTTCAGCTTTATGGCATGATAATATTTCAAAAATCTTGATTAAAATAATGGAAGGAAAGTTACTTAAGGTGTGCTGTTATTTTTACATTTATTTTTCATGAAAAGTTTGACAAAGAATTGGTAAATACTTTCCATAAGAAGACATGTTCAGCTTGAATGTGTTGTTAATGCAGCTGCTTACGTTTTTGATTGTCTTGAAGAACTTATAGCCTATATCATTCTCAATGCAGTTGTTTGTACCTTAAACTCTTGTACCAGCAAGCAGACAATATATCCAGAGACACAGTCCCTCAAATTTTCAGGCAGAGGAAGACCAAGAAGTACAACCAGAAACAACTTTGTATTCTTTCTTTTTGGTAGTTGGTCTTATTCTTTTTGTTAAATATTCCTTGCGTTTGGTTTGCTCAAACATACATTCATCCTCTCATCCAGAATTGGAATAAGAAGCGAGGATGTTGAGGATTTTCTAGAGAAGTCGATGAAGGGCTGTGGTATTGCTCTTTCATCTCCAAGGCTTGTAATACCAGCAGCAATATATGGATTGTGGATTCTGTCTCATCAATATTTTGCCAGCGATCTCTTTGATTTCCAGGTAAACCTTGAAGCTAATCTTGTGTCAGGAAACTTTTTTCTGAAACCATGTACTTGACCATTCATAGAAAGGCTGAAGAACTCATACTGGTGAAAGTTTATTTTCTTGTTGTTTACACTAATGCTTCTTCTTCACAGCTTGTGCCAGCTATGCTTGGGATGTTTGTCTATAAAGCTGCTGCTCTTTATCAAGTTTATAGAGATAATGAAGACTTACAGTTTATCTTTCCAGAAAATGAAGAAGGCTTGAAGTGACATTTGATCTTTTGCATTGTTCATAATTTAACAAGCAGAGTCGGATGCCTCCCAGAAATTTTGCCCCATAAGGTTACAAAATTAGCTTTCCTTCGTCAGTACCTGTATTATATCCTGCATGTATGTATAGTCAAACAAGAGAAGCATCATCAAGATTGAGATGAAGTAATGTGGTCTGAGCTGATGCCTGTTTGATTGATTGGTTCAGGTTAGTTTCTGAAAGTTATACTAGTAGCTACCTTATCCCTGTTTCTCTAGCAAGATCTGTTCAAAAGCTAGTGGTTCATGGTTAATGTTTATCCTAAGGCAGGTGGCCTAAAACCTACTTTACAGTTTACAACAAATTGGCTTCTGTAAAACATAGTTGACCATTTTAAAAGATTGGCAATTTTGTTCTGAAGATTTCGCAGTGATCTTCATTCCTGTAGTGTGATCTTTCAAAGTGACGCAAGAGCATACTGGAGGCTTGCTGAGGCCTTGCTGGTCTACTGGTTATGCTCTTAGTTATTTTAAATAGGTGATGTGCCTGTCATGTGAGTTAAGTATTCTGAAGGGCTACGATGAAAACGTTATCTGTGTAATCAACAGCTAGGATGCTGGGTTGTCATAACCTTTGTTCGAGTACCGTGTACAAGTCTTCATATATAATAGAGTTGTTTTGGGCCACTCTTACCCTGGAGATTCAAGGTTGGACAAGGTAGAGGTCATGTTGGCAGTGGAAATCAATCCCAACGTACAGAGAGGACGAAGATGGTATGATCGAAACCTAGTCACTGGCACTTGATTTAGGCGAGAAGAACCCCTTTAATGATATGCTGGAGACATAAATTAGTATGAATGGACTGAAATAGAGATTGATCTTTTAATGTTGGAGGAAAACTTGAAGAAGTTCATGCCCTTGGAAGGTGCATGCATAATATTATTTGCATTGGGAAGCTAAAGCCAGTTTGGAAAACTAGTTTGTGTTGAAACACATGGCCGAAGAGAGGAAGGCAATGTTTGTGAAACTTAAAATGAGAGCATTGCATTGAATTCATGGAAACGTATTAAGGAGCAGTTGAGTGTGGCTTATAGCACAAAGCAGATGCATTGTTTAATTTTTCATCAAGCAAAACATGGCTCGTGTATTTTGCAACATTTCACGATCCACACTTATTGAGCTCATCGATAAACAAACAACATATTTCAGCCTAAGGCTAAAAGACAAGCATCCACAACCAAAACCAGGGAGAGGCACAAACAATCACAAAATTCGAACCTGGTGGAGGCCTGCTATCATACAAACTGTTTTTGCCATCTCTTTGGTGCATAAGTCCTAGGTACCGTTCGCGTTTCAAAGCGACTACAAACTTAGCAAATTTATATTAATGAATAATTTTATCACAAAATATAGACTTCAATTTACAATGCTTGGAAACTATGATGGTGGTAAAGATGGTCGCCTAAAAGATTAAACTTTGTTCCTCATACTCAAAGCGAAGCTGCATGAAGGGGAAGGCCATTGCTGCAAAACTTGATACAAAGACTAGGTCATCTCCATCTACTATATAAAGGTGACTCTCCAACCCAAGAGGGATCGTCTGAAAGGGCAAGTCAACCCTACAACATCAATTTCACATTTCTTGAGATGTCTCAATATTATGTGTTAAATAGGATATGGGTTATGGGCTGTGAGGATTAAATACTTTGTACTTTGTTCTTTCTTTATTCAATAATGAAAACACCAGACACCTTCTTGGACGTAACCTAATTAAGGGTGAATCACTTAAATCTCTCGTGTTGCTTGAATGTATGTTCTTATTCAATTTCTACTTACAAATTGCAATCTCTTAAGCACTAAAACTTGTTCTGGAGGACAACCTGCTTGGTTATGCCAAGTTAGTTTGGAAAGATTGCCTGATCTCAATCTCGACAAGTTGATCTGATTGTTGAACCAATTTCTGGCATTAACATAATAGAGATTATTCTACTTAAGATCGAACAAGACTTTAATCATCATCACATTTATATATTATTCTAATTATCCTTTCGCTTCCTCCTTTTAATAGAGCAATGTTGACTTGCTTGGTCACTCTAAGCACGCCATAAAAATTTTACTTGCTTGGTCAATTAATAATGGACAACAAACCTAACTACATTTCTATACACATTTACTTCGATCTAACAAATCAGAGATAATTTAACATTGAAGTCAATACAACAACTGTTGGAATTGGCATAAAATCAATATGTGCCTAAATTAAAATAGGTATCAATGTAGGAAAAAGAAAGTTGTAGGTTTTTGGATTAGCTTGGATGCAAGCTAACATTGACTTAATTTCCTAGTTTGATTAGGATATACTTTTAGTCTAGGATTTGGTTCCTATGTATAATAGGATTTGGTTGTAACCTATGTCATCTATTAGTATAAATAGATGACCTTAGGAGCAGTGTAGACATAAGTTTGTGAGGCATCTGTTTGTGTACTTGAGAGATGTTGGGTTTGTGAGTTCTCTTATATTTCTTAGGTAATTAATAAGAAGCTTCCGTTGGTCAGGGAGGTACTCCAATATTGGAGGAACCCTTAAATTGTTTGTGTTTCTTATTCTTTGTTCATCGTTTTAGTTCTTGTTCTGGCTTAAAAGTATAACAAGTGTTATTAGGGGCCCAGGTTCGGTGGTTAAGCCAAAACAATGACAAAGCCTGCAACTCTGGTCAAAATGGAGACAACGAGGGCACTGAGGTAGCCAAAACCACGGTGCAAAGTGCTAGGTTCGAGATCAAGAAGTTTGTTGGGACCAATAACTTCACTATGTGGTAGTGCGAGGTTAAGGAGTGCTTATACAACAAGGTCTACCTGTTGTGCTTGGAGATATGCCTGTGTCGATGAAGAAGGAGGAATGGAAATGACTAAATGCCCATGCATGTTCATCAATTCGTTTGTGTCTTGGCAAGGCACAAAAATATGGTGTGATGAATATTTCATCAACAAAGGACCTATGGAATACTTTGGAGTCTAAGTATTTGAAGAGGAGTGCTGAAAACAGGCTTTACCTTAAAAGTAAGCTGTATCGTTTTCAATATAAGGAGGGGACAAAGATGATTGATCGCCTCGAAGAGTTTAACAAATTGATTGCTGAACTGTTGAATTTAGAAGAAACTATCAAGGATGAAGACAAAGCTTTGATCTTGATGGATTCTTTGCCTGAATCCTATGAATCATTCGTTGTGACGTGGATTTATGGCAGAGAAATAAACAAGTTTGATGAGATCTCAAGTGCTGTGATGAACCATGAGGTAAGGAATGTTAATAGAAAAGAGAGGAATAATTCTGAAGCTTTAATGGTGAGAGGAAGATCAAAGGAGAGAAAATATTCCAACATGAAGAACAGCAAGTCTCGTACAAGAGAGAGTTCGAGCAACAGGAAATTCTTGGATAAGGGTGTTTTGCCATAAGAAGGGGTACTAGAAGAAGGATTGTCTTAAAATCAAAGCTAAAAACAAAGGAAAGAAGAAATAAGATTCAAAGGCAAACATTGTTGAAACCGACGATGAGGATGTTGTATGTGCCTTAATAGCAGCTGGTAACATGGATTACATGAATGAATGGGTGCTTGACACTGGCTGCACTCATCATATGACTTCTCAAAGTCATAGGTTCTCAACCTTTAAAACAATGACTGGAACTGTATACATGAGTGATGATAATCCGTGTTCAACACAAGGAATTGGCAGTGTTATGATCAAGCACCGTGATGGTGTAATTCGAGAGCTACATGGAGTGAGGTATGTCCCAAACCTGAAGAAAATTTGATTTCTTTAGGCACCCTTGAATTAGAAGGTTACAAATTTTATTTTGAGAATAACATACTTAAGGTAGCTAGAGGGGCATTAGTGATGATGAGAGCTCTTAGAAGAGGATTGCTCTATTTTTTAGAGGGCAAGACTATGGAAAAACAGGTGGCTATGGTGGCAGATGATGATCAAAATGACTCATCTTCTCTATGGCATATGAGGTTGGGGCATGTAGGAAACAAAGCTCTACAAGGATTGATTAAACAAGGAGTTCTAAAGGGTGCCAAGAGTGGCAAAGTAGAATTTTGTGAACACTACGTTCTTGGCAAGCAAACAAATATGAAATTTGGCACTGCAATATATCAAACTGAGGGAATATTGGATTATGTATACTCTGATGTATAGGGACTTGCAAAGAATGAATCTTTAGGAGGAAAGAGATGGTTTGTGTCATTCATTGATGATTTCTCACGAAGATCATGGGTATATATGATGAAACATAAAAATAAGGTTTTGAATATTTTCTTGGAATGGAAAAATATGATTGAAAAAAAGACTGGCAACAAGCTGAAAGTTCTAAGAAGTGATGATGGTGGGGATATACATCTGATCCCTTCTTTGAGATATGCAAAAATGAGGGTATTACTCGTCACTTTAGTGTTAGATAAACCCCACAACAAAATGGGATTGCAGAACGGTTGAATCAAACGTTGTTGGAAAAAGTGAGATGTATGCTGTCACAGGCCAAATTACATAAGAGATTTTGGGCAGAGACTCTGAATTATGCATGTCATATTTTGAATTGTCTACCTTCAGCAACTTTAAATGGTAAGACTCTAATGGAATTATGGTCAAAGAAGATAGCTCAAGACTACGAAAATCTATGGGTTTTTGGGTGTGATGCTTACTACCATGTGAAAGAGAACAAACTGGATCCAAGAGCAAGGAAAGCTATTTTTTTTAGGATTCAATAATGGTGTCAAGGGATTCAAGTTTTGGAACACATAACTCAAGAAAATAATTGTGAGCAGAGATGTGACTTTCAATGAATCTCATATGAAACTCTAAGAAAATCGGGATGTTGTCCATAAGGTGGAGCTAGTAACAAAGGAATCTGAAGAATCAAGGACCAAGAGCAATGTCCTGAATGAAGAACAAAATGTTGTTGATCAAGAAGAAATTCATGATGAAGAAGCTGTGAATGATGACGTTCAAACACAAGAGGATTGCATTGTTAGGAGAAAAGGAAAAATAGAAATAGTGCTCCCTACCAAATTCAAAGATTGCGTTGCATGTATGGCATATGCATTATCGGTAATCGAAGTTGATATCCCTACAAATTTTACAGAAGCAGTAAGCAATAGAGAAGAGAAGCAATGGCGTGAAGCAATTAATGACGAGATGCTCTCTCTCAAGAAGAACAAGACCTGGGAAGCAATTAATGACGAGATGCTATCTCTCAAGAAGAACAAGACCTGGGAATTAGTAGAGTTGCCTAAGGGAAGAAAAGCTATTGGATGCAAATGGGTATATGCAAAGAAAGAGGGAGTCAATGATGCGAGTGTGGTGCGGTTTAAAGCCAGGCTAGTGGCTAAGGAATATGCTCAGAAAGAAGGAATCGATTATAATGAAATATTTTCCCATGTGGTGAAACACTCCTCCATTCGAATTTTGCTTGCTCTAGTAGCACAATTTGATCTTGAGTTAGTGCAACTAGATGTAAAAACTGTGTTCCTACATGGAAATTTGTCTGAAGAAATTTACATAAGACAACCTGAAGGGTATGAAGAAAAAGGAAAATAGGGTTTAGTCTGCAAGCGAAACAAGTTGCTATATGGTTTGAAACAATCACCATGGCAGTGATACTTGAGATTTGATAAGTTTATAAAAGATCAAGACTATACAAGGAGTCATTATGATCATTGTGTGTACCATAAGAAACTGAGAGGAGGAGCATATATCTACTTATTGATTTATGATGACGATATGCTCATAGCTTCTAGTGATATCACTAAGATTAACAAGAAGCTTAGATACATAAAGATTTTGAAAAGAAAGATCTTGGTGAGGCAAGGAAGATTTTGAGGATGGAGATCACGAGAAATAGGAAGAGAGGCTGGGGTATTTATCACAGAAACAGTACCTTGAAAAGTTGCTGCACAAATTTGGAATTAATAAGGAAACCAAACATGTAAGTACACCCCTAGCTCCTCATTTTAAATTGAGTACTCAACTATGCCCTAAAACTGAGGAAGAAAAAGTCAAGATGAAAGATGTTCCTTATTCCAGTTTGGTGAGGGGGTTAATGTATGCTATGGTATGCACTTGCCTCGATATTGCTCATGCAATTGGAATTGTTAGTAGATTTATGCACAATCTGGAAATGTGCATTGGGAGACTGCTAAATGGATACTGAGATATCTTCATGGAACAAGGGAGACATGAATTTGTTTTAAGAAGAATTGTGGAGGAGTTGAAAAGTTCTCAACTGGATATGTGAACTTTGATTTTGCTAGTGATTTAGACAAAAGAAGATCCACGACAAGGTATGTGTTTACTATGGCAAAATGTCTTATATGTTGGAGATCAATATTACAACCAACTGCTGCATTATTAACCACAGAGGCTGAATGTATGGCAATGACTAAGGCCATTAAGGAAGCAATCTAAACTTTAGGGTTGATAGAAAATTTGGGTGTTAATCAACACAAGTTGGATGTGTATTGTGATAGTCAGAGTGCTATTTACTTGGCAAAGTATCAAGTACATCATGAGAGGATCAAACATATAGATGTGAGATATCACTTTATTTGAGAAGTGATAGTTGAAGATGACATTCGTATCAAGAAAATTGCTACAGTAGATAATCCTATTGATATGTTAACTAAGATGGTGGGTGTATCAAAGTTCAAGCATTGCTTGAATTTGGTGCATGTGAAGCAAGTTTGATCTTGTAATGTCTCAGTATGGATTTCATGCCAAGGGGTGGAGTTTGTTGGAATTGGCATAAAATCAATATATGCCTAAACTAAAATTTGTATCAATGTAGGAAAAGGAAAGCTATAGGTTTTTGGGTTAGCTTGGATGCAAGCTAACATTGGCTTAATTTCCTAGTTTGATTAGGATATACATTTAGTTTAGGATTTGGTTTCCTATGCATAATAGGATTTGGTTGTAACCTATGTCATCTATTAGTATAAACAGATGATCTTAGGAGCAGTGTAGACATAAGTTTGTGAGGCATCTGTTTGTGTACTTGAGAGATGTTAGGTTTGTGTTCTCTTGTATTTCAAATAGGCATACCACACTCTCCTATTATAAAAGTAAAAGAGATAAATTCTACTCGGAGGAGTGTATAATGACTTCTTTAGAGTATCAATATCAACACGTCTTTAATCTCTCAAAGATGAAACTTGAAAGGATTGAAATAAATTCATTATTGATAGTTGCATCAATTGGAAGCCAAGCCCCTTTTTGATTGGGCTAGACCTCTTTGGGGTTTATTGATTTTTTCAGTTAACTTACAAAAATATGTTTTTCCTAACCATTTATATTTACTTGTCTTCACTTGTGTTTACTAACATGGGGTATTCAATTCCTTAGTTCCCCTGCGTTAAACATATGGAATAAAAAAAATTATGGAAGTTCTATGGTAAAATTCATAATCAAATACCCTCAAAACTATGATCCAGACCAACTAGGGAGTAGTTGAACCCATTCCAATTCCTTATTGCAAAATTCTTAAGTTTCCTATTCATGACTTCACCTAATGTCATCTCCAACCCAAGGGGTGGAAACCCAAATTATGAGTTTTGAGTCCAAAATTCTTCTCCAATCCATATATTTTGCTGGGAGGAAATTTGAGAAATGTCAAATTTGAGGTGGAATTCCAATCCAAGTTTTGCCTGGACTGGTATTTTATGTGGAGCCCAAACTTTGCATTTTTTTTGGCTTGAAAGCCCACGTGAAGAAGAAAAGTTGTTGGGCCCCACGTGACAGTTTTGCTGTTCGCCAGCAGAGAGTGCGACACAGCTGGCAGCCTTGTGCAAGTTGATTCCAATGCCTAAAAATTCAAAAGCTGTGCTGTTTTTTTTATATTCCAACAACTATATTTTACATCAATGATCAGGATTAATTTTAGGCAATCTGAACGGTAAAATTTCATTCCATAGCTCAAATTTAAATCCAACAGTCAAAATAATATTTATAATTAATCTTGATCAGATCCAACCCCAAAACTTATTCAAAACTCTATAAATAGTCATTCATATGGTAAATAATGCACCAAAAATCATTTTTTTCCTTTCTCCCTTTATTATATTTTTTCATTCTACTTTTATTCTTGTTGAGAATGACCCCAAAACCCCAAAGAGGTGTGAATTGGAAACCACAAGAAGATTAGGCATTGTGTAAATGGTGGGTTTCCATCTCTGAAGATGGGGCTATTGGCACCAGAGCCGGTCTTGGGTTTTCTAAGGCCCAGGGCAAATTTTCTCAAGTGTGCCCCTTTATACAATTAAACACAAATAATAATAATAATAATAATAATAATAATAATAATATATATATATATCAACTAATTAATTTTATTAAAATTATAAGAATTTACAAAAGATAAGGAAGAATCCTTTGGGGCTTCATTAAAACCTTGTTTGGGGAAAACCCAATGGGACAAAACCCCAAATGAAGGAGAAAGAGTACCCCGTATTGTAAACATTGCATTAAAAAACAAAAGCTACATATTTGAGTCTACATGCTTCCTCCCCAATCTCCGTAAGCATTTCTTGATTTGATCAATCTTCTTTTCATCCTCCACAATTAATCCTACAAAATAAAAATAGCAATGAAATCTCAACCACACAAAACATCATTTAAAATGTCTTCGTGTTGCACTTTTAGATGCAAAATCATCAATTATACTATCATATTTAATGTTTTCTAACATATCCTTTTCAATGCATAATATCACTAATCCATTTAGCCTATCTTGAGTCATGGTGGTCCACAAGTAAGATTTCAATAACTTTAATTTAGAAAAACTTATTTCAGCAGATGCCACAGTCACAGGTATAGTCAATAATACCCTATAAGCAACCATTACATTAGGAAATATATCCACACTTTTTACAAACTCAAGAATTTTAATGGTTGTCCCGGTTTATCTATTTCATATGCTTCTTTTGGTAACATCACTTGCAACACCTGCAATTTTGAAAATAAGTCTCTTGCATCAACATCAGAAACATCACCATGTTTTAAAGCATTTCCAAGATTCACACAAAAACTTTTCAATTCATTATCATCAAACGAAGTCATCAACTTTGCAGCATCAAATAAGAACCCAAAAATAGATTCAAAAAAATGCAATTGTTCAAACCTACTCTTCAATTCACCAAGAGCAATATCCACTATAACAAAAAAATAATCAGTTCTAAATAATTCTTCAGCTGATTGTTGTTCCCTATCACTATTGGAAATCTCATCAAAATGCATTTTTCTACAAACTTGACGTTTTTTGGGAAATACAGGCTCAATTCCCATATCAAGGGAAATTTCTTTAGCATCAATCATGGCAGAAATAAACCCATTTATTCTATAGTTTTCAAAAAATAAAACAAGTCCTTCTAATTGTCTTACAATAGCATCAAGACGCATGTCTTCAGATTGTAACTTTTTACTAAATAAGTTAATCTTATGCAAAATGTCATGGCAAATAACCAAACTTAATATAAATTCAAAACTTGAAAGCTCTCCAGATGCTAAACTCTGAGCATCCCTACTTAATTTGGCATCTTCAATAATTTCTGTTAATTTAAATAAAGCTTCTCTGATTTGGGAAGCTTGAGATTTTATTGCTTTGACACTTTCAATGTAACTGTTCCCAACGTGTAGTTGACAATGATTTCAAAGTCAAACCCTCTATGTAATCAAGTAACACATTACATTGCTTTGTTGAATTAGAGAATACCGTATACATGCATTGACATGCTCCAAAAAAAGATTTTGTTTTAACACATGAATTGGCCACATTACAAACTATTAAGTTGAGACAATGAGAACCTCATGGCATGTAAAATGCTCTAGGATTTATATCAAGTAATCTTTTTTGTACACCTAGATTTTTCCAATTCATATTAGAGCCATTATCATAACCTTGTCCCCTCACATCATCAATATTAAGTGTAAGGGACTCAATTACATTTTGTAATTCATTAAAAATCCCTAATCCAGATGTATCTTCCACATTTAGAAACTCTAAAAAGTACTCTTCTATATTTATTGGAGTACTTGAAACATCTATGCACCTCAATATTAAAGTCATTTGTTCTTTGTGACTTGCATCAGGAGTATAATCAAGAATTACTGAAAATTATTTAGCCTTTTTTATTTTTTTTCAATGATTGCATGTTTAACATTTGATGCTAAAATAGCTATCAGCTCATTTTGAATTTTATGGCTAAGATAATGATGATGAATCTTCTTATCTTGAATGAGTCGAAAATGGTGTTGCATTACTGGATCAAACTCCGCAATCATTTCAAGTAGGCCTAAAAAGTTACCATAACCATCTTCATAAATTTTTTCATTTGTTCCACGAAAAGCCAAATTATGTATAGCAAGACACTTCACAACAGCGATGATTCTGACAATAACATTTTTCCAGTGTAGTGTATCTTTCTTGATTAGCTCTTGTAATTCTTTATCAATTGTTTGATTTGTTTTCAATCTGATTTGCAATTCAATACAAGACCTCAAGTTAGTGAGATGTTCAATTTGTTTAAGCTTCTCACCAAGATGTTTCCAATCTTTAGTTCCTTCACTCGTTAACTGACTTCTAGAATTCATTGTTTTAAACAACTTCCAATAAAAATAAAACACTTTATCCAACTCCTTTGAGTACACTAGCCATTTTCGATCCTTAGTTTCCCCATTTGGTAATGTACAAAGATAATAATTTGAAGAAAAATGTCTGTTGTGTTCGTCCATGGGGAATTTGAGATTAGTTTCTCTTATGGGACCTTTTTCTACAAGTAAATCTCTCATTTTTGCATCAAGATTATCTCAAACTCGTGGATCATAAATGTTCAAATCAAATCTTGTTTAGGGACATTCATTTTCATGGCAAGGTTCATCAATATTTTCATTTTCATCAAGGAAAGGTTTATCAATATTTTCATTTTCATCTAGATCACCAATTTCTCCATTCACATCAGTCTCATTTTCTATTAATTCTTCCAATTGAATTGGTTGCTCATATTCATTTGATAAATCTTCATCTAAATTTTCAAGTGGAGTATTGGTTTGTTTAACAAAATATTTATTCAAAGATCCTCTTAAACTTTGAGCAATTTCTTCTTCTTTTTTCTTTCTTTGTCTCTTGAGATTTCCAAAAAGTTGTTTCTTAGGAAGCATTGTTTAATTTTTATAATAAACACAACAAAATTAAAAAAAAAACAATAAAACTAATTAACAAAGAACAATAAAACCTAGATTTTGAGCATATTTTCTTCAACTTGAAACATCCAATTATAAAGAACAAGACTTCCAACCAAGTTTCCTGTTGAATCAAATAATAAAGATGAAAAAGTTAATAAAGATATGTATTACAATTTACAAAATTTATACATCTAGATTCTATATGTATCTATAAAAAAATTACCTTCAAAGAAAGGCACTGGTCTAGCTTGTGGAATCCAACTCTGTGTGTGTTGGAGAAGACAAGAATCACCACACACAAAATTTGTTTGTGTTGAACTTCTGAGAAGCAGAGAAGGTCGAATGGCTTTTTCCTCTTCTTTTTGTGGCTAAGAAAGTTTGTTTTGATTTTTCTATATTTTGTTTATTTGTTTTATATTATATTGTGTAATTAATAAGGGACTTTTCTTCCTCAATAAGTTGCTTCTTGAGATTGAAAATATAATGATTGATTGATGGCTTCCTCTTTGGTATACACGCACAGGCAGCAATGTCTTCTGTTTTTATTTTTTAATACGCATATATACATAGGCTTTAAAAAATTTGGGCCCTCACTGTGGGCCCCGGGCTTGTAGCCCTAGTGGCCCTGGCCCAAAGCCGTCTTTGATTGGCACTAATCAATCAAACAACTCATTTTGGTTGTGTGTGTACCAAAAGTTTTTGGAAAATGATCCAAGCATGAGCAGAGCTGGGGTTCGATCACCGCAAGCTAGTGCTTCTCAGTTCAAGATTATCAACCAACAATGTTCTCTATGGAAGGCATGTATGACAAAGGCCAATGCAAGGCATGTGAGTGGCTCCAATCTTGAAGATGTGGTGAGTACCCATTTTTTTTAATGCTTAAATTTATAATTCTATTTCTTTTCAATTATTAACTTGATTTTTATTTTATTTCATAGGTAGGATATGAATGCAAAAACATTTTTTTTTGAATCATAATAAACCTCCGAATAGGCCTTTCAAGTTATATCATGCTTGGCAAATCTTAAAAGATTGCCCAAAATGGAACGATCTATATGAATCTCCCACACAAACGTTCAAAGATTCTTCTCATAGTCACAATACAGTCAATTTGGAGAAAGATGAAGATGATGTGGTCATACTCACTCTAAGGCCGTTGGGAAGAAATAAATAGAAGGATAAAAAAAGAAAGGGAAGATGTTGAAGGTTATCTCAATCAAAGTGGAAATTTTTTGTCTGAATTGGTTCAACAAGGAAATGAGGTAAATGAGGATAGGAGGCGAAAGTTAGAGTTCCTACAAGAGCAACATGCCTATAAAGAGGCCAATGAATAGAGGATAATGTCCATGGACCTATCCAAATTTACTCCAAGAAAGAAGAAGTATTGGGGGAATAAGCAAGACGAAATTATTGAGGCCTAGATGAATACAAGTTCCCCTTACAATTCAAAAGACAACTCTAGAGACTATTATCCAAGCACTCCACATAGTGGTTATTAATTTATGTTTATTTGTAATTGTTGTTTATTTTTATTTATAATTGTTGTTTATCTTTATTTATAATTGTTGTTGTAATTGTTGTTTATCTTTATTTATAATTTTCGTTTATCTTTATTTGTAATTGTTGTTTATTTTTATTTATAATTATCGTTTATCTTTATTTATGATTGTCATTTATTTTTATATGATTAATCTTTTTAAAAATTCGATGATAAACCACATAATTCATTAAAATCACACAACCACTTTTATAATTTAAACACACTTTCATAATTTAAACACACAACATAATTTAAACACGCTTACATAATTTAAGCACACTTACAAAATTAAAACACACAACGTAGCTCATTGCCCCTCTCCTTCGCATCTCCAAATGTGGTTAATCAAATCATTTCTTAGATTGTGATGCACTTGCGAAGCATGAACTCTATTATGACGGACCATGTAGTCTAAGATAGTTTGAATGTCTCAATTTATATTGTATGTGATAGTTGGCTCAAACTCATAAGCAAGTCTTGTTCTTGCTCTTCTAAATGTTCATGGACAATTATCATCATCATCAGATTCTGCATCTAGATCCTCATACTCATCATCAATAATCATGTTGTGCAATATTATGCACGTCATCATGATTGAATGAAGTTGTTCTTTACGCCACATATGTGCAGGTCCCTTAACAATTGCCTATTAAGCCTGAAGTATTCCAAAGGCTTTTTCGACATCCTTCATATAAGCCTTTTGTTTTTGGGAAAATAGTCTTTTTTTTAAGAGTATTCAGTTGGGAAATCGTCTTAACCAATGTAGCCCAACGAGGGTAGATACCATTAGCCAAGTAATAACCCAGATTGTATTCATTTCCATTGACAACATATTGGATATGGGGAGACACTCCATTGACTACATCATTGAACAACGGGGAACGAGATAAGACGTTGATATCGTTGTTCAATTCGGTGACTCCAAAAAGGCATGCCATATCCAAGTATCATATGAGGCCACTACCTCTAGACCAACAGTTGGCTTATGTTTATAGTCGGTAAACTAGCCTGTCCAAGCAGTGGGACAGTTCTTACATTCCCCATGCATGCAGTCGAGATTGCCTAACATGCCTAGGAATCCTTTGCTAGCCTTGTGCAAGAGCTTGTAAAGGTTAGCCGGATTTGGGGAACGGAGGTACCACTAACCATACACGTCTTCAATAACGGAACAAAACTTTCGTAAACATTCAAGGGTTGTAGATTCACCTTATCTACAGTACCCGTCAGTAGAGTCTGTCGAGCATCAATATGCGAGCATTCAAAACAGTCGTTAGCAGCTCGGGATAGACTTTGTCATCTACAAACGTCTATCTTCTGGGTAAAGTATGGGGGATAAAGTAGTCTTTCATAGAAATAGTCCTCTATAAGACTCTTGTGATATTTTTCTCTCTTCCGATTCTTGTATTCATGACCTATAACAGAAACAACATGTTTGGATTGTTGAGCATATTGCTCCAACAAAAACGTATGGTTTTGAACGGCCATTGCACCCCTCTGTTGATAAAGGTCATCATCATCAGAATCATCATTGAAGAAAATTTGTATGGCCTTCCCACGTGAATTCATTGTAAGAAGGGGCATGAGATTGAAGAAGATTGTGTGGTCAATTCGGTAGAATAACACTTCTTAAATAGACAAGAGAATGGGATGACCTACATATTTGAAAATAATTGAATGAAAATAGGAAAATATAGGAAAAGATAGGGAAAGATAAGGGAATCCAATAAAGTAAGATGAACAAAGTTGAGCAATGGTTCAGAACATGATTGAAACAAGACAATATGGGATGAGAAATTATTTAGAAAATAATTGAAGAACACAAGTAGAGGCGGGCAAAAGTTCAGAACATTATTGAATGAGAATAAAGAATCCAATGAAGTAAAAGTAAAAGTGAAAATGAAAGACAATTATGGCAATGGCTTCAATGAAGGGTTCGAATTATTTCGGGCATACACAAAAGTAGCAACTCCATGGATTGTGCCGCTTTAAAAAAAATCGTGTGGTTCCATTATTTTAATATAAATCGTGTGCTACTTGTTTTTACTTTCAGAGTCCATGAAATAAAATGTTATTGTACTTATTTTTATTTTTTTAAGTGAAATTCTATTATGTTTTAGAATTTTAATTTTTTTATGTTAAAATGTTTAGAAAATTAAATCACAAATGTTGAAACAAAAATAATATCAAGAAAAATTAATGAGAAAAAAAATTTAGGGGTTAATAATTCTTAAATAATTTAATAAAGTTATGGACTCAAATTATAGGGCTGCAAGGTTGGAGGAAAAAAAAATTTGAGTCATGAAAATACATGAATAGTTGTATTTTAAATGGTGAAAATTTGAATTCAGCCCCATCGTGATTGTAACATGCTCAAATGGAACTGAAAAAACCAATCCAACTTATTCTCTACGAAGTAAAAAGAACGAAGAGAGCCAATCCAATCTAAAATCAAATTAGTTAGGGGGACTTGAGTGAGGGTCAGTCCACACTAAACTATCACTCCTCACACCAGAAACACAATCACACAACGTGACAACAGCAGCAGCCTGCTTCTGATTTCTCTCATTTATAATTTACATCGCTCTCTCTCTCTCTTTCCTGACTTCTCTCTTTGATTCTTCCGATCCCAAAACCCTAGAGACCAGAGAGAGCAGATCGCAATCAAACAACGGCCATGGCCCAAGCGAAGCCTGGCGGAGAGCGCCAAGTGCTGGAGTCGATGTACTCGATGATTGCTCTCGTCTTCATCCTCGTCGCCTGCGTTGAGCTATGCGATGCCGCCACAGTCGTCGACGTGTATCGGCTGATCCAGTACGACATCTCCGGTGCTCCTTTCGGATCTCGACTCGCCAACCTCAACCACCATGCTGGTTCTTTGCAATTCGCTCCTGGCTCTGATCTCTCCCGCACTGTCCTCATCATCCCCTTACGCGAACTCAACATCTCCTTCGTCAAAGGTAGTGCTTCTTTTCATCTCATGTATTTCTATATTTTATGCATTTATGTGGGTAATCTTCGATTTTGAATAAATCTCATGTTTTTTTTAGTTGGGCACTCCAGTATGTGTGTATTCTTAGTCTTTTGAGTGAAGTGAGATTGGTGAGGCCATTTGTGTACAATCACTTAAGTTTGTGAATGCTTCTTAGAAGTGCTTAAATTTCGATGCTTTTACTTTCTAAATGCTAATTAGTAACAAGCCCCGCATATGACGAACAGTAAATGCCACCTCGAACTGCTACAATACTGGGGCTGTTTGAATATGTGACTTTGAGCAACTATTTTGAACTAAAATAATGCTCATTGAGTAACTCAATAAGATATCACGGTTTGAACTTTAAATTTATAATCATTGAGAAACTCAATAAGATATGACGGTTTGAATTTTAAATTTATGATCATTGAGTAACTCAATAAGAATGTTGATCCCATATTCTTAAACTATAAGTGCCTTAGCTAAGTTGGTCAACCAACTTTCCTTTTCAGATTGCTGATTGCTAATTGAGATTGTTAATCATATTGCAGAATATATTACTCAAAACCAGCCTCTGGGAGGTTTGCTGTTTTTGCTGCCCCAGATATTTAATATAGAAAATAGAGAAAGGGCAAAAAGTAATCATCAAACTGATGGAGTGGAGCTATTGAAGAATGATCTGGCCGAACTTGAAAAATTACTTATACATTCCAAGATACCTGTAAGTCAAACAGCCATAAGTTTTCTTACCATAAGTTTTCTTATTCTTTGTAATTGGAGGCAGTTGTCTTTCTGTTGTTTGTTTCTTGCACCTCTCTAGTTATGGTTTATGATGCGCATGTGCTTTTGCATATGCTGTTGTATTGCTTTTAAGCTAGCTTCTATTGTTTTCCTCAAACATTCTATATATAATTTATCAAATTGACTACATGTTTTCGTTTCTCAGTCTTCTGGTTGCTTTCCTGGGTTTAAGATGTATGATTAATTTTTTCCTTTAGTGAATGATGCATACCATACGATTGAGGTGCTTTATTTGATCATTATAGCATATCAGCTCAACAGGAATTTGGTAGCAGCAGCTACTTGCTGCTATTTGTTAGTTACCCGAACCTTGTTAACTGTTTGGCTTTAACTAATAAGGTTTTGTGCTTTTTGAAATCCTACAAAATCATATTTTTCAGAGGAACCAAGCCCACTATTTTTTTCTCTTCATTGATTGTAATGTCTTGCATCTTGACTTTGAAGTAAATTACCCCTCAATGAAAGTAGAGTAAAGGCATTATTCTTTGTTGTGCATGCGTAATAGGCAATTATATTAATCTGTTCATTGTGTTGCATTTGCTCCTTTGCAATCACATGTTTAAAAATAAATTCACCAGTCTTTTTCTGCGAAGTGATGAACTGTGAACCGTTTTAGGGCATCTACACTCATCTAATATGTATAAGTTCTAGTCTCAGATGTAATGAATTGCATTCCTCATCCATAAATGAAATTACAATATGTTAATTCCTGCAATTCTGTGATGTAGTGCTTAAATGGGGTTTGTTTGGGGAATCCAAGTGTTACAATGGGAGTAATTCTTAAGTTTTAGATACTTTTTGATTATTTTATTTGTTTCATAAAATTGTTGTTGTCTAAAGGACATCTTTGTGGTGGTATGTTCTGTTACAGTATCCTGTGTATTTTGCTTTTGAAGATGATGATATTGAGGCTGTGTTGGCTGATGTCAAGAGGAATGATGCCACTGGTCAACCTGCTACTGCAACTACTGGCGGGTAAGTAAATGGCTTTCTGATTGAAACCATGGAACTTATCCCTAGACAGATAGCTGCATAGTATAATATGGATACTATATATTTTGATGAATTTAGTCGATGATATATCTGTCCTAAAAAAGACGGTCACTACAGAGAGTGAGTTCTAGTGAGAGACTGGTTAAATTTAAGGGGTGGCCTCCAGAGTGAGTTCGGGTCCTTATAGATTGTACATAGAATGCCATTATAAGGATGTAAAGCTTGCAAGGAAAATATTTCTGTTCCAAGTTGATCAGGATTGTGGAGGAGTGGAGGCCAAAACTATTTTTAAAAAAACTGCATAGCTACTCACTGCTGGTGGATCTTGGCGCAGCTTACTAGTTGCTAGTAGGTTTTGACTCAGTTGTTTGGATGTATCAAAGCATTTTAAGGATTTCAGCTTGATCTTTCCAGATTGGTCTGATTTTGTGGGCTAAGGTTCCATTACTTTTGGCCCAGTTTAGTTTTGTGGGGATAGATTGGATTTGGTTTGGTTGTTCCTGATGGACTACATGTCCTCCAGTTTTTTACTCAGTTTTTATCGTCTTAATAATTTTGTGTTTCTAAAAAAAAAAAGAAAAAGAAAAAAAAGAAGGGATTGAGGTAGGAAAAGTGACAGTATAACACCAGCAGGATGGATAAGGGCTGTAGAATTCTTGGAGGGTATGCTGGCTGGAGAAGGTGAGAAAAATTCAACTTCACAGAGTAAAGAGTAAAAGATGAGAGGTTAGCTGGTTTGGACTAGGAACCAGCTGGAGGATACAGATGATAGAGAGGTATAGAATAAAAGAAAAGAGGTGTGTAGAGGAAATCTTTTGGAGGCCGAGGTCATTAAAGTAAGATTGTGCATTGCACCAAAAAGTTATTAGGGGCTGGAAATTTTGGAACTTGAAAATATATTACAAATTTATAAATAAACCCAATCCTAGACATGTATTTATAAAAAAATCCAAGCACTATTTAAACATAGAAACACACCCAAAATCAATCCCAAAGTCAACTTTTTGGGTGTGTTTATAAATGGGTTTTGAGTGTGTGTAATGATGGGTTTTGGGTGTGTTTATATGTTTAAATAGTGCTTGGGTTTTTTTATAATTTCAACCTCCATTTTGGGTGTTTTAGTGAAACTCCCAAAATATATCTGTGGTTGCTGATTCAGGAGTCCTTATCGAATACGACTGGAAGCAAGTACAACTTATACAGCAATAAACTTCTGTTCTAATTCTCTTTGTTTGTTAGATCACGATTCATTATATTTTGTGATCTTATTTATTGTTCTTCTTCCTGTCCTTTCTAAAGATCTTTATTGCGCTTTAAGTAAATGCATAGAATCCTGTTTTTGGTACTGTCTGATTTTCATTGTTGACATGAGTGTATTATTTATCCTTTTAGTTATGCCAATACCATTTAACTTCAATTATACTTATACATCCTTATTTGCCATGAGCTTTAGGAGGTGTTTTGTTTAATTGTCATTGCACAACTCTGAATCTCTCTGTCTTTTCTGGTTTTGCAGATATAAGCTTGTTGTTTCAGTTCCAGAACCTAAGAAACGTGCATCACCCACCATCACAAACATTCAGGTTCAAGCTCAACTTTTTTATTTGTTTGTTTCTCACATTCTTTTTATTTTTATTAATATCCCTGTCAGTTCATCTAAGTTCAATCTTAGCAGTTTCTTAAACCAGTAGAGTATGGAAATATCTGTTAGCTCCTTTATTTACCTTGTAACAGTTGGAACATATCTTATTAATCCTTCTTTGTGTTTTTCTACCCATATAACATTTTTATTCTGTTTGTAAAAATCTCATATCCTAAAATTGATGATACATGTGTTAAACAATGTAAGAGTGTCAAGGAAGTGTTGTATGGTTTGCTATATTTCGTTGCTATGCTGGTTTCACATTTGTTCGCTGTTCTTAAGTTATATTGTTTAGGAGGCAATAAATGTTATTCTTCCATTAACACATCTATAAAGAGTCTATCCATATCAGATATCATATGTCTCAGATATTTCAGCACATATTTATGCCCATCCAAAGTTTAAAACAGTTAATTTGATATTGGAAGTATATCTGAAACTATGACTTTGAGGGCACAGTTTAAAAATGTGATTATCAATTCTGCTGTACCCTTGAAGTCTCGTATTAGGTTTGTTATATTTCCACAGATGACTTGCTTTATCTTAAAATATGACTTGTAATTATACTTTACCCTCGGATGCTCTTATGTTATATTGGGTACATTCCCCTGTAGAAGACTAAAGCTTTGCTGTTAGTTTGACTGACAGTTTAGCTGCTTTGACTGAAGAATGTAAAATTGGTAAGAATTTTGGCAAATGATCTTATAATAAGGATAATCACCTAGGAATTATTAGTTCTCTATGTATTGATTTTAGTTATATCTCATAGGATTTGAGTGTCACAGCCTTTTCCTGCATTGGAATTGTTGTAGCCTTGCTAAGCTCAAAAGGTGTTTCAAATCCTTTTAGTTATAGGTGGATAACTTATGTTGCAACCAGAAATACCATTCTCATGCGCATATGAGCTAGTTAGCATTTTGATTCATTGTAATGCATTAAAGTGAAGCGAGTTCGTTGTATATTTACTCCTCCACTTCTTAAAACTAGATGGCCGGCCAAGCGTATTTGATTTCTCAGTTCTGTATTTATATTAATACCTAGGAGATAGTAATGACTTGACATCAGATGTCAATGGTACTGAATACCTTTGCATGTCTGAGCATCAATCAGATTTCAGCTGTAGTTTTTACCTTATTCTGCAGTCCGTTTTAGCAACTGTCTTCATTAGTAGCATAATTTTAAATGGAATCTTTCTTGGATGACTGAAGATCCAGTTGATAGTGCTTAGTTTGCTTCCCCTAGTTTGGAAATTGAATGTTTCTTTTTGAATGAGTACAGGGATGGCTTTCAGGATTGAAAACTGATGGAGATGCAAATCAACTTCCAACTATTGCTATAGTAGCATCATATGACACTTTTGGGGCAGCTCCTGTATGTAACTTTACAGCATATCATGAATTATTTCAGCTACTTATAACTTTATAAAGGTTTAAAATTTCTTTTATTTTGTAGGCTTTATCAGTTGGAAGTGATAGCAATGGAAGTGGTGTTGTGGCACTTCTTGAAATTGCTAGGTTATTTTCTGTTCTTTACTCCAATCCTAAGACAAGAGGAAGGTACAATTTACTTTTCGGGTTAACATCAGGAGGCCCTTATAATTACAATGGAACTCATAAGGTGCTCATCTCCTCCCGATTTATTTCAACTTTCATTTTCTTTCATCAAGTCTTTTATTCCCTTTTCTTAAATATAGTGCCCCTCTGTTTATCTTTTTTGTTTGCTTACCTTAGTTATTTGCATTTTACAGTGGCTTCGGAGCTTTGATCAACGCCAGCGCGAGAGTATTGACTATGCTATTTGCTTGAATAGTATTGGATCATGGGATAATGACTTGTGGATTCATGTGTCTAAGCCTCCAGAGAATGCCTACATTAAGCAAATTTTTGAAGTAAGCAAATAAGATTTTACAAAACATACTACAGATGTACAGTTAAAGTACCTTGAGTTCTGCTGCTGCACTACATTGTTTAAGTGATGGGATTTCTTGTAGGGTTTCTCTAATGTAGCAGAAGAATTGGGCGTTAAAGTTGGTCTGAAGCACAAGAAGATAAATATTTCAAATCCCCGAGTAAGTTGATATACTTGAAATGCCATCTTGTGGTGAACAAACAAGACTATTTTGTTATGTCATGTCTTCACATTCGATGCAAAAATATAGCTATTATTTATTATAACTCAGCAAGTAGTTTGCATTGATTTTCCCAGGTTATCTCTGAAATTCTTCGACCAGGAAAACTAGGATACCCCTAATCATTTCAACTACTGGCCTTGACAGGGAAATTTATAGGGCGTAATATCTTCTTGTAATGAAATATCATGGTAAACATTTACAACTTGAGAAAATAACTGCATACCTCTTAATCTAAAATCAGCTCCAGGATAATCAAACTTATCACTAGGTTATGCTTGGGGTTCATTGCAAGTTTTAATCTGTGTTCATCTTTACTGTCATCCACAAAATCAATTCCTCTACCATACTTTGCTGGTTCGGTCTATTTTGTGGTCATACCTTATGCAGATAAGTTATTGATTTCTTAAAATTATATATTCTTGCTGCTGCAACCAAAATGGACACTACTTATTTTGTGTTTCCATGAGCTTGTAAATCAATCTGGGTGCATCTTTCTTCAAAGTACTAGTCCACTGCTAGAAACATGATGTGTTTTTGTTGCACTGTACCCTACTGTTTATACCAGGTGATAAACCATTTTACGTGTTCTAGGTAGCTTGGGAGCATGAACAGTTTTCACGGCTGAGAGTTACTGCTGCCACTCTTTCTGAACTCTCTGTTGCTCCTGAACTGTTAGAAAGTACTGGCAGTCTGGTTGATGGCAGGTTATATTTATTTAGACCCACTTCTTATTACTGGTACATATATTATAAGTGGTCTTTTGCTGAGATCTTGGTTTTGTGCAGACCATTTGTGAATGAAGCTGCAATCATTAAAAGTGTCAAATTAGTTGCTGAGAGCCTTGCGGTAAGGCTAATTTATCTGTAAATTAACTTCTTTCTTTTTGTTGCTTTCGCTTCTTGGTTTTAACAGGATCTCTAGGAGCATACAGTTCTGTTCTTACTTGCTATTGATTGTAAGTGTGTGTGCTACTCTTTTTTGGTCCTATTGAAGGAGATAGAATGTTTACAAATGCTTCAGAGATACCTGAAGCCTCTGAGGATAAGAGGTTTATGTGGAATATTTTCTGTTAACATTCAGGGTGTTTGACAATTAAACTGGTAGGTCTGAGAGGCATGATGAGGTTCATCTGGATAAACAGCATGTGCTGTGGCGTTAAGGATAAACATCATGTTATTTAGAAACTTTAGCATAATCTGATTAAGAAACCTGTTCTTTACTGTACACTGTAAAAGTAGTTAATCTTGGTCATTGTCGTGTCCTTGGATATATTTTTTAGAAGGATTTTGACCTAATTGTGTGTCTTTCAATTCATGTACATGGTTAATTCAGGTCAGGTCCATTATCAATTCACATTATCAAATGAACATTGATATGTCAATAGTTTCTTGAACAACAAGTGTTAGACGATGTGAATTCTGGAATATGAATTGCTAAAATATGTTCCATAGAAGTGAATATTGTTAACCGGAAAATTTACTAAATAGATTGGAAGCAATTGATTTCTGACTTTTTTGTTATTTGTTTATAATCTTTCTGCATGTTTAACCTCTATTGTACTCAGAGGCATATCTATGGTCACGAAGGAAAGAACGTCCAAATCTTTGCAGACGACAGTAGTCTAGCAGTCAATCCTTCTTACATAAAGTCATGGTTGGATCTCTTGTCACAAACACCCCGTGTGGCGCCGTTTTTATCAAAGAATGACCCATGTATCTTGGCATTGAAGAAGGTATTACTATCTTCATATTTTCCATACATTTCATGGTTATAGCTCAAATATGCAATTGTTTTCACTCAATATTGTGCTGATAGTTGTTTAATATTTATTAAATATGTCCATATATGTTCTCTAGTTTTCTTACTGTATGAAAAAGAACCAAGTTATAAATTTGAGAATATGTTGGAAGCGTCTAGTGTTTCTCTATTGTTGACAATCTCTTGAGTTCAACCTTCAGAAGTTTGTCGATGATACTTTGTTGGTCTAATAAGTTGCATTTTTGCGCTCAATATGTAACTATGGGATTATGCAATATATTTTGTACAAATTTTTGTGTTTTCTTAAATTAAATTACTTTCTGAATTCAAATTTACCTAAATGTAGGCTATGAACAAACAAGTTACCTAAATTTAGACTTCATATGGGGAATATGATGCAAGCATGGAAAACTTGTCATAAATAGAGCACAGGATAGAAACTGGGGAAGGATAGCAACTGGTGTGCTGGCTACCATTGTAGGTGGGGTTGGATATACTGTTGTAGACCATGGGATAATTGAGGAAAGAGAAACAAATAAAAGACCGGGGAAAGGGAGGGACCTTATGGTCAAATAGGAAAATTTAAACCAACCTGCCTGTTAAAGAATAAATCTGGTTTTTCCTCGTTTCATTGGTATATGTTTGTGACCTGTCAGATTTTATATTATTGACAGGAATTGGAAGATCATACCGATGAGGTGAATGTGCAGCATGAGGTGCTTGATGGGATGTTTACTTTCTATGATTCAACTAGAGCTAGCCTTAATATATATCAGGTACTAAATGTGTACTGGAAAAAAGAAAATGTTCTAATTTTGTGCTAGTTTATGTTGATTTCTTATACTTGCTAGTTTTATAGTATGACAATTCCATCTCCTGCCCCTATATCAATGCCCATTAGTAATTACAAGTTTCTTGGTTTAATATACTTTCAAGGCAGTCTATCTATGCTTGAGCTTAAATAAGTCTTTTCAAAGTTTTATTTATTTTTATGTTTGGACTGCCATAGAAACAATATGCAGGTAGAAATGGGACATTCAACTAATCAGTTCACCCATGTTATTTCAGGTTGCTAGTGTGACATTCGACTTGCTTTTGCTTCTGGTGTTGGGATCGTATTTGATAGTACTTTTCAGTTTCCTTGTCATCACAACTAGGGTATTGTTCCTAATCCTTACAATATCAAAGCATCGAAGTTCTTTTTTGCCATTCTCTCATATTATATGTAGTAGTTTTTTAATGGAATACGAGCAGAAATCTGAATTTTTTTCAATTTCTGTGCTGCTCTTCGGCAGGGTCTTGATGATCTGATCAGTTTATTTCGAAGACCTCCATCACGTAAGGTGAAAACAGCCTGATTACTGAAGATAGTATTATGCCAGAAAATTACCTTTTTCTTTGGTACAGAAGATTATCCGTGGCTTAGATTAAAATTGATGAATTGACACATTAGTTCATGTCATGGGGATCGTTCAGTTGTTGGTTATAGGAAAATGCTTATAACTTTTGTGCCAGAATGACACGCATCAAGGTGCTGAGAATTTTTTTGTTGAGATTAATGGTTTATCCAAGTAGTATTCTGGCAATTTTCTGGGCATAGGTTGATGTTTACGTTTCTGCATGGCAATTGAATTCGAATACGGCTCAAACAAACAAGGGCAGTGGTCAAGATAGAACTATTGTCTATGGTCTATGACAATTGTAGCAAAGGGATGCACTTTTAGATTTTTTTATCTTTTATTTTAGTTCGCTGTCTACTCTAGTAGCCAATTTTCAGAGTGTTCAATTTTGTCGCACCTTTTTGTTTTGCCAATCTTAATCTGCCATGTTATGGGTCCTACCCTATTGAGTGCAATAGAATGTTGACTGATGTTTTTATGGGTTAAATTACGATTGGTCCATTCTTTGTTCTGCATTTGCTTGCGGTCTGTTATTCATAGTTCTAAGTTCCATCAATTTGATCGACAACGGCATGCCCAATCATATGACCTCTCGTTTCTTTTCTTTTTTCCTCACGTTTGTTAGTCATACAATGAGACTCGAGCAGGAAAGAACCAAAGTGCGATTTGGGTACGGAGTAGGTTATTTCTTTCCTAAGAGCATCTCAAAACGTGCCTTCTACCTCCTCTCGTGTTGGCCGAGGCTCGAAACCCCTAAGTTCCCAATGAATATTTGTGTAAACTCCCTTTCCCCAGTATATTGTACCAAAAATAAAAGGGCATCTCAAAAGGTGATATCTATTTACATGTCCTAAATGTCCAAAGTTCCTATTCTACTTGTAGTTTTTAACTTCCGCAAATTACATATCAATCGTTGCAATTCGAAAGCAATGGTTTAGGTTTGTCAACGAAATTTGACGAAATTAAGTATCGTCCATGAATTGCAATTTGCAACAACACACAAATCGCGAAACTACAAGGTCCAAAAAACTGTTTTTCCAACTGGACATTAGGTTCCAATTTTACCCTTAGGAAAAGAAAAAGAAAACTAAAAAACAGAAAGAAGAAGATTGCAGCCAATGTCGGCAGTGCCTTGCCCCATACTACCGAGAAAAACGCAACAGAGAATACTTTTTGCTATCCCGACCAATAACACAATAACATATTAGATAACTTTTTCGCATATCATGATGTTATTGGCCAATGATAACAAAACAGTGCAATCATCGTTACAAGTAAATTTTTTTCCCTTGCTACCGCCCCACCCCCTTTTCCTTCATCTATGTGTTTCCTCTCTCTCCATCTCTCCCTCTCTCTCGCACCAAGAATCATTCCATTCTATAGTTGCTTACTTAGCGTACCAAGAGTTTCTTAGGGATTATTCCTATACTCATGTACATTATTTAGATATAATGTACATATGTACTATAAGGGTAATGATAACAAATATACACCTTCTACATCTAATGCTGAAGAGAGGAGAATGGGCGCCAAGGATACTGAGATTGGGAAGGATTTGATGGGTGCTTGACTGCTTTTTCTGCTGATTTGATGGGAGAGAGAGTTGTTAGCTTGCTCGAGAAGGAGATAGAGAAACATAGTTCTAGCTAAAATAAAAGTACATATTAAATCATATAAACCACGCTAATTCATAGCTATGACTAATTTTCACTAAGCTTTAGCATAAAACAAATACAGATTAAATGCAACAACAAAAAATTGATATGATCAAAATGAATATTAAAAGTGTATCTATTGAAGTTGTGTCTTGCGATCCTTGAGAGAATTGAAATCTTTTGTTATTGCATCTAAATCGATATTGTAAGCAAGTTCTTTTTCAATGTAGACAATCATAGAATATGCCAAAAACTCATTCTTCATCTTGTTGTGAAGAGCTGTTTTAACAAGTTTCATAGTTGAAAAAGCTTGTTTAGTAGTTTTCGTGGAAACAGGGAGAGTTAGCACAAGACGGATCAACCTATCAATCAAATGATATCTTTGTGACCTTTTCATTTCAACTAATTCTCGGCATAATTCAGAGATAGTAGACACTTTTGGAAGTACAGAATGATGAGGTACATCTTCCTCGTAAACTTTCAGCTTGCATATGAAAATATGTAACTCTTTTGGAGTGAAATCTTTAGGATAAAATCTCTCAACAAGGTTGCACATTTTGTCAATGTTGAATTATTTAAAAGAATCACTAGGGTCCAAAGCTGGACTAAGAATAAGAAGTTCCATTCACCCTTCAGTAAACCTACTGTTCAACTCTCCTAGTTGAAAATCTATTGCATCATTGAATATGTTAACGCGGTAATGATTCTCAACTGTAATATTGTCCTTTTGCTGACAAGAACGACCAGTTCCCACTTTATATTGAGCATTCATATCAGGCATATCAATGTTATGTTTCTTGCAAAATAAATTTACTTTCTTAATAAAAGTTTCCCAACCAGTTAATCTTAAATTTTGAAGGATACCTTTTGTTGTACCAACTAGGTTCACAACATTCACGATGTCTTGAGACTTATGTTGTAATTCTCAACAAAGGATACATGTGAGTCCCATAATTTCTTGCAATAGATGCAAGATGAATACAAATTCGAATTGCGTAATCACATTCTATGCACCAATAGCCTCCCCACGTAAGGATATTGTGGATCCTTTCTTTATATTCTCATGAACCGAACAAACTGCACCATACATATCTATCAAATCACAAACGAAATCATAATGAGAACCCAACCGAGTAGCTCCCAGCCACCTCATCATTAAACTTGTTGTATGCTTTATTATTTCAATAAAATTTCCACGATTTTTAGAATCCAAAGATTGATCATGACCCCTAAAAGCACATGCCTGATATGTAAGCCAACGAACACACTCTATCGTTGTCTCTTGAGTTGTAACCGATTCTTCAAAATCTCTTCCTTTGATTGTCTATTAATAACTTTGTCGACATGTTGAGATGAGTTCATCAAATTCTCTATAAATCTTTCACAAGTATTATGCGATGAAGATGGATCGCCGACGTGAGTAAAAAATATACAATTCTTTCCATCATTAACTCTTTTCCAATTGTTGAACTCCTCAGTAGTTAGTGCAAGATGACCGTTACCAAAAATAAAGCATAGAAAACAATAGACTTATCTTCTGAAGGGGAATAGTCTAACCATGGAAATTAGGAGAACCAAGAATATTGAAATCGACGATATTGCGATCTAAACCGAGACCTCGGATATTCTAAAAGTTTTGGTTGGTAAGGTCCAACTTTGATATAAGCATGTTGAACCTCATCACATTGATTAATAGGGTATTCATATATTTGAATACGTTTCCCAAGGTCTCGTTCCAAAGAAGCAACATCAAACTCATTGAGTTCAACTAATGGAGATCTGTGATGAAGTGGCTCAGTTGATGGTGAAGCCTTGTTAATGGCTTTGTTTTTTTCGGGTCATGAAACGCTATGACTAAAAGAAACAGCACAAGACATTGAAACAAAATAAATAGGAAACTGGACTGCACGAGACATTGGAACAAAATAAAATAAAATAAAAAGAAAGCAAAAGTGGCGTGTTGATGGGATGGACCGTATCCACAAGAAACATGTAAAAATGGACCAAACTGAGGGCCCCATGTATAAATTTTTCAATTATAATAAAAAACCTTACTGGGCTACAACCCACTGTAGCCCATGACGGAGTTCCGCCAATGCTTACTATTTACATATTTGAGTTTTTGGAAAAAATAAACAAAATTTATCAGACATCAACTTTTCTTATTTTCTATTTTTAACCCTCTGAGCCCAACTGTCCAAGCACCTCGTAGTGCCACTTTAAACTTTCCCGAGAAAATCAAAGAAAGAAAGCAAGAGAAACAAAAGGAAAAGGGTCAGGAGGTGTAATCCTTTGGTCTATGTTCGGAGAGGGATAAGAATGGTAATGGGGCGAATTGGTGGTGAATATGTCATTCCCATCCCCATTCTCGTTAAGCATTTTTCCCTATTCTCGTCTTCATACTCATAATATTCAATTCGGGAATTTCCTATTCTCGCCTTCATTGGGGAAAGGTTTCACAGGCCTATCCCATTACAAAAATAAAATACTTTTTTAATGAGAAAGAAATACTGTGAACAAAACATATTTACTTTTTAAACCAAATATGTAGTAAGGCTAAAGAAATTCCTCTAATTTTTAATTACATATATAGTTGGGCCTATATCTATATATATATATATATATAAATAAAGCAAAAGGCAGATAATGGTAAAACATTCAAAATACCAGAAAATGTCATTGGTTAATACAAACATTAAGAATTGAAATTATTAATTAAATGAAGATAATATGGTAAATTCACACTTTTTCATATTTTAAAAAATAAAAATAAAAACAAAATCAGATAATAAGTCCTATTTTTATAGAACATAACTACCCATGTTATCTTTTCTTAATTTTAAAAATAAAAAAAGAAAACTAATTGGCGCATGTGAGCATGCGCCAAGGGGCTAGTATATATAAAGCAAAAGGCAAATAATGGTAAAACATTCAAAATACCAGAAAATGTCATTGATTAATGCAAACATTAAGAATTGAAATTATTAATTAAATGAGGATAATATGATAAATTCACACTTTTTCATATTAAAAAAGATAAAATTAAAAGACAATTCAGATAATGGATTATATTTTTATGGAACACAACTATCCATTATTTTTTTTAATTCTAAAATAAATTTAAATTTTATAAATTTTATAATTAAAAAAAAAACAACTCTCTCGCATGCGTGAAGCGCGTGCGAAGAGGCTAGTAGTACTATAATATTTGAAATATAAAATTTTGTTATATCCCCATCTCGTTCAAAACGAGGAGGGGATTGAACGAGGAGGGGATTGAAATACTACATTCAATCCCCTCCTCGTTGAAATATAATTTAGAGATGGGGATGGTAAAACATTCTCATAAATTATACTATATATTCTAAACGAGGAGGGGATTGAAATACCATCCCCATCTCTACCCGAACACCATACTCTAAAATTTCCTCAAATCCATCCCATACCCAATTTTTATCCTTCATACCAGATCTATTAGTGTCGAATCCTAGCGAAGACCCTAACATGCGGGAAAAATTACCATCCCTAGATGCTAGATTTGAGCGCCGTAGTTGGAGGACCAAAATGGAACTCGGGCATAAATTCAAGGAATATTTTTATCAAAAATCATAGTTTATTAATATTTTAGTCCAAATTGACGATTTTAGCTTTGACATTGACGACAAAATTGATAGAATTTTATAGTGGGACTCCTTTGCCCCAACATAGAGAGTTTGAGTACCATTTGAGCGAATAATTTAGTTAGAGGACCAAAATGTAACTGTTCATGGACAAGTTTGGTCAAAAACCCATAATAAATAAGTCATATAAATAAGGTTTTTGTTTGACAATGAGTCAATTTAGTTGAAAATGCATTTATGTTATACTTTTAATATAATGTTAAGTTTTAACCTTAATGTTGAACTTGAAAACAATTGATTGTCCTTATTCAAGACCTAGTTTAGGGTTTGCTACTATTTTTTATTATTATTATGGGTTTATTAGGTTTTAAGGATTTATCATTTTGGATTTTAACTTTAATCCTAAATCCTAAAAGGGATTTAATTTACTAGAATATTGTAACGTTTTAGAACATGTGAATTTTAAAGAAAAACTTCTGCACACCTGTCACATTGCTATTAGCAAGAATGTAAGAGCTCCTACTTACCTGGTAAGGAGGGAAGTATTTTCCTTAATTATTTTTTAGGGAGACCAAAGGGAAAAAAATCCAAATTATGGCTTTAATAAGTTATTTTTAGGACCTATTGCAAAAAATAAAACGAACCTGTTACAAACCTTTCTTTATCAATCCCGTTCATGTTTCTTAACTTTTTAACAATATGCAATTGTCTTTTCCAGGTATGCTTTAACTTTTTAACAATATCCCACCTTTTATTTGCTGATGATTCACTATTTTTCATCCATGCTAGTGCTACAACTCAGAACTGCAGTGTCTTGAAAAAGATTGTCGATGACTATTGTTTGGCATCAGGCGAAATGCTCAATGTGGATAAATCATCCTTCTTTTTAAGCCCAAATGTCTCCGATACGCTTGCTAGGGAAATCAGTATTACGCTCAGAATATCTCCGACACTTGATCCTGGCACATATCTGGGTCTGCCATCTATATGGGGGAGATCCAAAACTGCAGCTCTGAACTACATTGTTGATCGTATCTAGAAAAAGTCCAAGGATGGAAGTCAAAATTCTTAAATCTTGCTGGAAAGGAGGTTTTGATTAAGGCAGTGGCCTTGGCTTTGCCAACGTACCCGATGTCCACTTGCAAACAAATCAATGGTGTTCTCAGTAAGTTTTGGTGGAGTAATGGTGATTCCAATGCTCACAGTCACTGGAAGAGGTGGGAGGTTTTATGCCTTTCAAAGGCTGAGGGTGGCTTGGGTTTCAGAGAACTGGAGAATTTCAATTTGTCCCTCCTGGCAAAATAGTGTTGGTGTACATGGAATAATCCTGATGCTTTTTAGGTGCATGTCCTGAAAGCCAAGTATTTCCCCGATGGTGATTTCCTTAAAGCTAGAAGGGGGCCTTGTCCTTCTTGGGCATGGGCTAGCCTTCTGGAAGGTCGAAAGATTATGTCTGATGGTGCCATTTGGCAAATTGGCAATGGTTTGAAAGTGAAGATCTGGAGCGACAACTGGCTGCATCACAAATCCATCCTGCGTCCCAAGCCAACCATCATTGTTTCCGGTCCTATGCCAACATTGGTTAATGATCTTATTGATCGTGATTTGAGAGAATGGAATTTGGCGGGCATTTCAAATGTCATTGATCCTGCTGTTGCAAACCTAATTCGTGCCATTCCTCTCAGTAATCTTACTCGCGAAGATACTTTGATTTGGCCTTGGAATAAAGATGGCCTGTTTTCTGTTCAGAGTGGTTAGCATTGGGCAATGGAAAATTTGGAGGTTGTGTGTAGTGTGCCGGAACATCACTCCCACCAAGTGGAAAAAAAATTATGGGAGTCAATCTGGAACATGAAAGTCATTCCAAAGATTAAACTCTTCTTTTGGAGGGCTCTGACCAATTCTCTGCCCACCCTTAAAAACCTGTTTCATCGCAGAATAAGGGCTAATCCAGTTTGCTCTTTATGTAACTCAAGTGACAAGTCTGCTGAACATGCTATTCTCCTGTGTCCTTCGACTGCTTGTGTTTGGTTTGGTATCCCTTTAAACTACAGCATGAATGCACAAAGCGTAACTTCTTTTGACAGATGGCTCTTGGGAGTTACTGCTTCCTTGGCTCTTTTAGAAGGGAGGAATAAGGAAGTTCTTGTCTTGGTGGGTATTACTTGTTGGGAAATCTGGAAAGAGAGGTGCTCTGCTCTTTTTGAAGGTCGCTCCCCGTCCTTATTCTGTTATTAGAAGAGTTCTTTCCTTATGGGGGGAACTTTGTCCTACTTTGGAAGCTATTACGTGTCCTACTCCCTCAGCTTCTCCTCCCCATGCTCTCTGGAAGGCTCCTTCTCAACCTTATGTTAAGGTAAACGTGGATGGAGCATGGCACAAGAACTCTCTGCAGGGCAGTGTGGGTTGCTGTCTGCGTGATTCTGAGGGTAGATTGTTGGCAGGTTTGAGTAAGGCTTGTATCGGAAACTCTGCAATCGAGGTGGAAGTTGAAGATGTTTTGGAGGGGTTACTGTTAGCAAAAGAGGAAAACTGTCAGAAGATCATACTTGAAAGCGATTCAATGGATGTTATCTCTTGTATGAGAAACGAAAATCTGCGTGGCAACTGGAGAATTATCCCCCTCATTTTGGAAATCAGAAGGCTTTCTTCGAGGTTCATCTCAATTAAGCGGGAAAGGATTTCTCGCCAAGCAAATCAAGCTGCCCATGCTGCAGCAGCTCTGTCAAACATGAGGGTGCGATCTATGCGTTGGGCCTCACAGCCTCCTCCCTCATTGGTTCTGGTTTTGGCTAAGGATGGTTTGCCATGCCCCCCTAGTAGTTAACTTTCTGTTATAAAGTAGTTTACTTCTTGTATTTCCATTTCATTCTCCTGGGAGGTATCGATGGCCACCTCCCCTGTTTTCTGTTTGTTGTTGCCTTTGCCTTTTCGGGCTTTCCAATGAAGTATTTTCAGACCCCAAAAAAAAAAAAAAAAAAAAACCCTTTAGGATTTGGTCGTGGAAATTATGAAGAGAGAATTTTCTTTTGAAAAATACAAAAGGGGAAAAAAGAAGTTTTGAAGTGGGTTTCCGTCTCTGAATAGTACAAATACTGCCATAAGTTTGTGATATCTCAAGAGAACTAAACCAGAAATTGCATCTCAAGGTCTCTTAGAACATTTCCACCCATTCCAACTCATTCAGAGAGTATGTTCTAAAACTATCACAGGCACAATGTAGCTTCTCTCAACCTGCATTTTTGGCCTTCCTGTTGTCTGGCCATGCTTTGTCCACTAAAACAACGCGTTGATCCACCATCTGCAAGTGATTCTAGTGTCAAGAAACATTCGCAGAATGAAGTGAAAGAAGAATTAATGCATTCTTACCTTCCCATTCATGTTCACCAAAGCGTTTTCGGCATCTTCCTCCGTCTCAAAGGTCACATATCCAAAACCTTTTGACTTGTTCGTAACTTTATTTCTCACTATGTTAGCTGAACAAGAAGAAAGACAGCTGGATGTTTGAACTTTGCAGTTTATTAACATGGAAAAATATGCTAAAGTTTGTATCAACAAGATTAAGGCATACCATCAAGAACTTTGCCGAATGGTGAAAATGCTTGAGTCAATGACTCTTCTGTGGAGGTGAACGAGATACCTAATGAGACAGAACACCAAGAGTTTTCAAAAGTTCGGCTGTGTCAAACAATGTAACTTGCAAGATGCACAAAACAGCAATCTTCGATCATAAACCCCAACCCCTACCCTTCACATAGCACCGTAGATGCTCAAGTGGATCTCCCGTTCCTGAATGCTGTGTTTGTTTTGAAAAATTAAGGCTGAAGAATGAGTTTAACATTCCCAAAGAGAAATAATGCATTCTACCAGATTTAGGGATTTGCATTATCATGTTCAAATTGAGGGTAAAAATGAGTTTAACATTTCCTAATTATGCATTCTCATGTTTTGTATAGGTTTTGCATTCTCATATTCGAATCTTGAACTTTTATACTAACTCAAAATGAACCGTGCTCTTATATTTATGCTTCCACCATCAAAGCGAAATTCCATTAATTTTTCATAAAAATAAGAACAGCTCCATTCCAAGCATTTCCAGACACGAACGGCAATTCCCAATCCATTGGCTTCTTAAAATCTTATTCCAAGGAATGAGTTACAATCCCTAAATTCGACTCCGCAAAATAAATACAACCATATAAATTCTCGTCAAGCATTCTTCAACAACACTAATAGCAGTAAGAAAGAAGTTACACACACAAAGACATTTTATTGAACCCAAAAAGAGCTCCGAAGAGGCAATTCAACAAACAGCTAAGCTGCAAAATAGGTCACATACGCAATTCAACAAACAGCTAAGCTGCAAAATAGGTCACATACGGCAATCAAAAATCAAATCTTTTTCTTCCTTAGACATAGTTGTCTGAAATGATAGAAACATATCAATGGAAAAGATCACAGAAACAAAACAGTGAGGGAGAGAGTACCTTTGACCAAAAGCTTGGAAGAAAATCCCCTGGAGAAGAGAAAGTGGGCTGGAGGGATATAGGGCTGGGGATGAGAAGTGTGCCTCAGAAAGCTTTTGGACATTTCTCTTAACGATGCCGCCATTTCTCTGAGGGAGAGAAACTGATAATTTCAGTCTTACTCTGCGTCTGAGAGTAAAGAATGACTGTAGGAGCAGTCAGCAGTTCAGCACTCGGTGCTTGAAAACTGAACCTTGTTTTATGTTTTGGTCCTTTATTATTATTATTATTATTTTGTGAAATTGGCTAAAATAACTCATTTTCACAATTTCTATTCTAAAATGGCCCATTTGCATTAAAGAGTACAAAGAGGTACTGTATGAGGCTGGGCCCATTATAAAATATACAAATTTATAAATAAACCCAATACTAGACATGTATTTATAAAAAAATTCAAACACTATTTAACCATAGAAACACATCCAAAATCAACCCCAAAGTCAACTTTTTGGGTGTGTTTATAAATGAGTTTTGAGTGTGTGTAATGATGGGTTTTGGGTGTGTTTATATGTTTAAATAGTGCTTGAGTTTTTTTATAATTTCAACCCACATTTTGGGTGTTTTAGTTAAACTCCCTATAAAATAAGGTCATGTTTGGTACACCTCACTGGATTGGACTGGGGTAAATAGCATTCAAAATCCTTGTCTGGTAAGAGACGGGACTAACTTAAATGAGACTGCATCCAATAGTGAAAAAAATGCATCACTCGCTCGTCTAATACAGTGAGCTCTGAAAAGTGGTTCGCTAAATAACACGCTTACTAAATAGAACACATGAGTCTGACGCCTCCCTTTAAAAAATATCAAAATTTATTTGTTTTCTTTTAATTATTGTTTTAGATATTTGAATGGGGTTTTTTTTTTTTTTTTTTTTTTGCAGCATTTATTTTTTTAGATAAAAATCCTTAATTACATTTAAGGGGGCTAATGTTGAGGCTCAAAAAATTCATGGTTTGGCCCAAATAAATTATCAGCCCAAAACAACACTCCATTAAGAAAAAGCGTAAAGCGGAGTACACGAAAACCCGCCACATGTGAGTTGTAGTTCACATGTCATGCTAAATAAATTCGTCATGCTAGGGGTTGAGATAAAATATACCGGCTCTACAAGCCCATGCCAAAATTAAACATCGCAGTCCTTCATAAGGACGATAAAATTAAAACATGTCAAGCGACATGTCATGTCAAGCACAAAATCGTTATCTCACACCCAACCATGCTACAAGCCTAAGTGGGCCCAAGTCACTCAAATGTCCGAGGCTTGCTTGAGTGGGTTGTGGTATGGATGGTAATAAATCAACATGAGGCCCATTGATAGGCCAAGAAATGGAAAGTCTCGAGACTCAAGCCCATTTCTTAGGCCCAAACATGTGGGTGAGCACAAGAGAGAAAAATAGCCCAATAGCCCAAGCAAAATAAACTACTGACTCAACCAAAAAGCCCAATGTTTAATAAAAATAGCCCACTTACTTAAGAAACCACCTTGTCCCATACAAAACTCTACAATAAACCACAAAAACCTCAGCCCCTTGCTAGGAAAATAAAAGCCACGAAGAGAGAGTCAACAAATTCATTGAACAAAGACTACTGGGAGATGCCAGCAATGGGGGAGCAAGTTTCAAAGCCAAAACATTCAAGGAGCCAAAGGATATTAGCATGTAAGCTGCCAGGAGAGGGAGCACCCTTCAAACCATCATGCACACCCATTTGCTTTCCTTCATTAGCTCTGGCTAGGGAATGAGGAAGGAAAGAAGAAGAAAAGTAGCTAAGAATGGAGCTTCCCACTGAACAGTTGTGGGAAAGGGGGCCTTGAGCTCCCAAAACTCCTAATTTTGTGCAAATAGATCTCACCAAGATAGGAAAGTCAAGAGAGGAGAGAAGAAATGAAGGAAAGGCTTGGCCAAGTTGGGAAGAAACCATTAGGATTTCTTGGGAAGTGATGGTTTCCAGCGGCTATAAAATGGGGTCTCTTCTACCCAACGAAATCAACCCAGATTCAGAGAGCAAGCTTTCTCTCTAACTTGCAAGAACCCAGCAATCTCGTGCACTATTCACCCTCTTCTCCATTCTTCTCTTCTGGCAGACAGAGGATCTGTCAAGCTACCGGAAGAGCATTATTCTTCATTTCTCTCTTCATAGCCAAATCACCTACAAATCTCTCCTTTCTCACCTTAACATTTCCCTTTTTCTCCTAAGAAAGCCTAAATTTTCCATCAGTGCTAAACTCGTGTTTATTTTGCTTCAATGTCACATGCCTCTCATGCCAAGCTCAAAAGTTTATCTATAAGCATGCAAAAATTACCTGTAAGTTAATGTTGTTTTAGTCAGTGAAGGTATCCAAGATGCTTCTTAAGGCTCTACTGCCTTTTCGAAGCATTTTTGGAGCTTAATTTTCAAACTCGCACAAATAGGACAATTTCATCAATCGCCATTTACAGAACCCACCCATTTATAGCTGCTGGAAGAAAAAGTCCCCTACAACTACAATAATAATTTATAGTAATTTACAAATGTTTGATATTGAAACAAGTTTAATAATTCATGACGTGATGCTCTCTTTATTGCAAGTAATTTTTACCTTGTCAACTTATATTTTTCAGTTTGAAGTCAAATATACAAAAATTATACATATATATATATATTGTATACAGAGAGCTTCCATTGAGGGATCCATCAAATAAGCTTATTTGAGGGACATCCCTAGTAGGCCTCACTCTAGATTGTATTTCACTAATCTAAACCATCTATTTTGGAAATAATCATTCAAAGATCATCTCTTCAAAAAATCACTTGAATCTGATATCATTTGACAACTCAATTGAGTTATTGAAATTTTAGTACTTTCTTAAAGCACCGTGTTCATTGATTTTGTAAGACACAATTGGATGTCGAAACGGTTTCCGATTTGTCTAATTTTTTATAAGGATGATCTATGAATGAAGACCTAAAAAATAAATGGTTTAGATAATTGGGAAAAAAATTGTAGGGTACCCTAATTGGCGTCCCTCAAATAAAATTATTTGAGGGATCCCTCAATAGAAGGGGACTGTATATATATATATATCATAATTTTATTCTTCATTAAAAAAAAACAGAAATTTTATTTGTTTTCTTTTTATTATTGTTTTAAATCTTTTTTTTTTTGGTGCCAGATATTGTTATAAATCTTTGAATTGGGTTTCTTTGTAGCATTTATTTATCTTTTAGGTCAAAACCCCCAATTAAATTTAATATTATAAAAATTATTTTTTAGTCCGACACAACACCAAACATAGGTCTTCACTATTTTTAAAATCCAGCTTCTTAGTCCAACGCAGCACCAAACGTAGGTCAGTACTTAATCCAACTTAGAACAATCCGAGCTCATCCAAGATAGTTCTAGGATTTAGTCCAGTCCATGACAGTCCGTCGTGCCAAATGTTTCCCTAAAAGTTGTAAAAATGATTATTTTAGCACAAACCCCTTTTGTCCAAGTTAAATAAAATCTTGAGTACTGCAAAACGAACCTTAAAATTAACTGAGTACACCCTACTATCAAACTATTTATTGAATTACTAATTTACCTTAATATAAAATGACAAAAAAGGATATATTTTAATAAGTACCTACTCACCATATTCAACCCTAATCAAATGTAGAGAAGTTTTTATATTGCTTGGTGCTTGTTTTCTGTAATACAAAACAATATTAATTTTAAAAAAGAAGTAAGGAATTTTGGAGGAAGAACCAAATGGGGTCAGCCCAACATTGCTTTGTTGCTACAGGAAATTTAAGTTGGGAATTCACTTTCAATCTGCTGATTAACTTGAGCTTGAGGAGATTCTTGTCCATCATTAGAGTTCATGAGGGCAATTTCAGCTCGTGTTTTAACTAATTAACATTTTGCATCTTGTATTTGTAGGGCAACAACTTCAATCCAAAAATAAAAATAAATAAAGAAAATCACAAGAATTTACAAGAATCAAGCTTTGAATGGAAGGAGTTAGCAAATCTACTCCACAATAGCTTACGAAATTAAAGATTTTGATGCAAACCCAAATCACCAAATCTGAAAAAGGGCACAAATTAATGTAAAAAGAGAAACTGATTTAGGATTGGTATTAGGGTGTTGTGTGATAAAATGTGTTAGGGTGTACCAGGGATATTTTTGGTAGTTAAATTGGGTGTACTTAGTTAATTTTACATTTTGATTAAAATATTAGGGTGTACTTAGATCATAGGATGTACTCAGTTAATTTTAAGGTTCATTTAGCAACACTCTAAAATCTTTCGAATTTGGAAATCATCAATCAAATTTTTATATAGGCTTATTTTCTCTTATTAACTCCGATTGATTTATATAAATATGTTTTTTTTAATTCAATATAAATAGATCAATTTACAATTTAAAATGTACAAGTTTTAAACCCTTATAAATTCTAAATCCAAAAATTACTAAATTCTAAAGTTATGAGTATGTAACAACTACCATAACATTCTTTTGGAATTTTATCTTGTTAATCACATAAAATTTAAGGAGTTTAGTACGAGCTTGGTGTGTTTTTGCTATAGAAACTCACTAACAAAAACAAAAAGAAATATACACAAAGCTAACTGACAATCACAATTTTATTATTAAGTTTGTGACTTGATTTTGTTTAGAAGCACACAAACAAACAGGAGTGTTGTTATTTCCACCCATCTGTCCTATTTTTCCACACACTTTATCTTTCCACCCACTATATAAATTTGGAAAAACATAATCCTATTTTTCCACCCACTATTATTCCTAAAATACCCTTTATAGTGGATCCAACCTTTGTTTTTGTAAATCATCCATATGAATTTAAATCAAGGATTAAAATATCGGCTGTGCAGATAATATCAGGCCTCCAATTTACGGATATTTCGGGGGATATATCGTTATCATTTTAGGTATCAGGAAAAAATCAACAAAAATGACATATATATGCATTGAAACACATAATTTTGGTGTAAAACTTTCATAGATGTTATGTACATTATTAATGAATATATTGAACAAATGATTAAATACAAGTGATATGTAATGCGTGTTAATGAAAAGTTTGAAAATAAAATGTTAATTAGAATGAATAAACCATGCATAAAGCCATAGTTTGTTTAAACATTGGATTACAATTTAGATAAATGTCCATCTACATAAATGAAGAACTCCTATGAGGTTCAAATAATGACGAACAACCATCTAGATTCATACAATAGTCATACCAAGTCATGTAACCAGAGCAGCTTGTAAGCCATGTTTGAACATGGTGCACATAGGTCTTTCTTGAGCTCCCTATTGTCCTCCCATATATGGGATAGTTAGGATTAACCAACTAGTAGGTCCATAATCTGTTTTATCATCTTAAGCTCCATAACTAGTTCCACTATAATCAGACATGACATAACCACAACCATCATAAGATTCATTTGAATTAGTACTAGGTCTAGTTCCTATGCTCATATATCCAAAACTGATTGCCATGTCCTCTTCGGATGGATTAGAGGTATGTGGGCAGTGGACTGTGCATAGATTCTTCATATTAATTAATTATAGGGTTCTAGACAAGGATTATCTATTTTTGGGTTTCAATTTGCTTTAATTGCCTTCAAAACTTCTGAATTTTTTTGGGTTCTGTTATGGGTATCAGGAAATATCGGGGATATATTGTCGAAACAGGGGAAGATATGGCCTTACCCGTATCGGTGTCGACAGTTAAAAATATCAATATATAGGCAAATATATCGGTGTATCGGCCGATATTTCAATCCTTGATTTAAATACAGATCATGAGTTTGGGAGTTGTCTGTGTAGATAGAAACTGAGGAATTGAAACTAACTTCAAATTTGGGAAAAATTGAAAACCACAAACATTGCATCACAAATCCAATGGCGGGTAACAAATTTGTTTCCTTGTATTTCAGTTTCTTTGTACTTTAGTTTTACTTCTTTTTTTTTTTTTTTTGTGGGTGTTAGTGCTCTAGCTTTGTACAATCTGTTTGTCCTCTTCGTTAATGAAAGCCTACTTTGATCAAAATAAAAAATCCAATAGCGGGTAACAAGAACTTGCAGAGAGAGAGAGAGAGAGAGAGAGAGAGAGAGGTTGAGTTAGGTCAATAAGGAGAGGGTGGGGGTGGGTGGGGGTGGGTGGCGGTGACACGAGGGGGTAGGGTGGGGGTAAGGAGATGGTAGGGTGCTAGGGTTTGGAGAGGGTTGTTGGGGATGATTTTTTATATTTATGAAAAATTGGAGATGAATTTTTTATTTTAAAGCTTTTCCCTTTGTTAAAGTTTTTTATTTATAAAATATTTAAATTTTACATTTACATTTAATTTTATTATTTTTAACTTCATATTAAATATTAAATATTTTTTCCTAAGTCCTTAGAAGTCATTTTATAAAGGGGTAAATTTGTCTTTAAAATTTTGAAGATAAGGTGGGTGGGGAAATAGAACAAGAGGGTGGAAATAGTAACACTCACAAACAAATATTGTCATTAATTTAAGATTCTCATAAAAATTTTGGACCACAACAAAAGCAAAAATTCTTAGACAAACAAGGTGTGATACAATTGGCAAACTGCCACCTTCAGTTGGTGAGCTACTTGAAACAACTAAAACAACTATTTATAGATACCAGGAAGATATCACTTACATTGAACCAAATCCCCCTATTTATTGTATATCTTGAATCTACAGTTGTTCGTCTTTCATAAATCCAAGAATTTCACCTATGACTAGATAATCCCAAAATATGAAAAGACTCATCTTAATTATAGATCACTAGGACACCTATTTATTATAACTGAATGAACCTCATCTTGCATGAATCCCATGGTCATGTATGTAAGTGCTAATCTCACTGCATCACTAACCAAACATTCAAGAGTACATGTCACAGACAATTACAATATCAAAATACACCTACATATATGTCAAGTACTATCTCATGCAAGAACTCATGAGTACTGACATGCTATACATTCATACGCACACATCTGACGGGGTTACGAAAAAAGAGAGCAGAACATAAGAAAAAGCTTCACAATGAACAAAAACAATCCAGCTTGTAGATTGTATGCCGCTTCGAGTAGGATGTTCAGTGGCCTACATGCTGATGGTAAAATTTCTCTCATAAGGTTATGAATGGTGTGCATTCAGGAGTGCTGCATATACCATGTCGATGAAATGATTGTCCTACAACACATTATCAAATTATGAACAGAGTTAGTAATAATCGTCATTAAGAGGAACATAAGGATTAGGCAGGAGCTTAACTCATGCAAAAAGGTTGAGTTCTTATTTGGTAGTTTAATTCAGAGTCTAGATAATTAGAACTCTAGTCAACCATTGACATGTAACAACTTCGGCCAAATCATCTCTTTTGTCAACTGACTTGAAATTTACCAGAGTTTATTTTCCACAGACTAGATTAAAATTACCACAAAGAAAACACACACACAAGGGGATAAAAGAGAGATAAGCTTTGAATGCACATTTCCTGGTTAAATTTAATTTCACTAGTATAATTTGCTGAATCTATTAGTAAGGGTTTCAGATCCTAGGTAATGACCACAAGGAAAATCATGTGCAAGAAACAACAATAGCTAAACTCTTTGTTCACAAAACTGGCACATTAAATCCAACAATCAAAAGATATCAACAGAAACTCAATAATTTTATCCTGTACAACCAGTAGCTAAACTAGGTATTGGTTTCTTTGATATACAGTATACCCTGTACAACCAGCTCCAAATATTTATCGAACATAACGCTAAAAATGTTCCTGGTGCATTTTGTATTTTGAAACGCTTGTCACAATATGCGTGAATGAATTTTAAAGATTAATGCAAACATGCGATCTTCTCAACTAAAAAGTGAAAGCAGTCACATAACTATGTAACACCAGTACTGAAAACTAACCTGCACAAGCAGCATGAGTGCATTTCGAACTTTGTCTCTGTTAAGTGGCCCACAGTTTGGGATAGGAAAAGAAGCAGGAGTGAGAGATGGTGGAGGAGCTGGTGGTGGAAAAGGTTGTAATAAAGCAGCACCATATGGACGTTGTAGACTTACAGCAGGGTAACGAAGAGGCGCAGTAGGCACTGATGAAGAGACACGTGGCATCGATGTTGGTGAAGAGGATGGAGGAACAAAAAACGAAGATGGCTTTACAAGATTATTGATCAGTTTGGTGTTTCTGTGGGATTCAGGGATGTCAAGGAAAGGGGATAAAGTTGCAGATGATATCTGCATGCTAGGAATAGGGGAAGGGGCAACTCCGACTGGATGGGAAGGTAGAGAGATTGTCGAAGAAGACTGGTAAGGCTGTCCAGTAATTGTTGTAGTTGAAGAATTCACGATAGTTGTAGCCGTCTGCAATTAATTATAAAATTCAGTCCAGCCCAGATATGGGAAAATGAAATAAGACGCACATTTGTTACATAAATTTATATCATCAGTATGTTGACCAACATATGTGCATATGCAAGGGTGGAATTGTGACAAACATAAAGTTATCTGCTTAAGAGAAAAGGACAAGAGTCAGAGACTCAATCCTAGATATCCAAGCTGTGTGCAGGTGTGTGCTGTGTTAATGTATATATATGCAGGCATCCATCGAGTATAAGAACAATATATATGTGAGCATAAAATGTGAAAGAAAAAAGAACACTAAACCCAGCACATTTAGGGAGGTAATCCATTGGAATTATTTATTTATTTTAATCCAACAAAACGACTCTATTACACATCACTGAATTTAAAAGTAGACCCAACGTTAGCATCAACAGCAGAAATTTTTAGACAAGCAAAACATTTTGATTCTACTACTGTGTATAGAACAATCAAAATTCCTACACCAATGACTCAAAAGTTAGAAATTCATGAAACCCTAGGCAGTTGATGCTACACACTTGAAAATCATGTTAGAATCATCCCATAATCCACATGGTAAGACTAAAAGTGCAAAAATAAAATACATACACAAAAACACATGCCAACACACAAATAGAGTGGCTACATTTTCTGTTGTTCAATATTACAATCATATTTACAAAAGATCCAAAAACAAGAATACTATAACAAAGATATCAAGTAGGAAAAATGTGAATGCCAGAACATATTTCCACAACCACATAATATCAAGAGGAAGAGAACATACACTAAAGAAGTTCACAAAGGCAGGATCATCTGGAACATCTGTGACAATGCAGGCAGTTGATGATGATGGCTCCAAAGGACCATCCATAAGAGCTATAGTTGGGACTGCTTCCAGTTCCTCAAACTCGCTACAAAAGAACACAAGACAACTGAACATTTAAGATGCTCGAAACCCAGAAGTTCTTATACTATTGTCCTGAGACCAGAATATAGGTAAAACATTCCAAAGGTTTAAAGGAAAATAAATTGTGTAATAACCCAGATCTCAGAAGTATACAAAAACAAAATATCAACCTTCAAGTTGATCAATAGCACAAACCCAGAAGTTCATAATACTATTGTCATGCAAGGAAAAAAACTCATAATACCACAGATTTCAGAAGAAAAAAAAAAAAGTCATTATCCTTTCAACATTTCAAACGGTATAACTAAATCTGTGAAGTATGAATGAACTAAATATTACCTCTTTGTCGATGACACCTTGGAATATGCACCAAGTATCCTGGACAAAAATAATACAAGATAAAATTTAATAAGAAACAAGACAATTTAGAATAAAGAAAAAAATCTGGTGAAATAACATTACCCTACAAAAACAGCAAGACATGGAAATTCTTTAAATACTGAAGAGTTCAAAACCCATTCCTCAGCCTACATAAATGCCTTATTGTAAATTGTAATAGAGATTTCAGACTTTGGCACTCATTTGAGATATATTGAGTTTACCCCCCAACTTTGCCTCCCTTTCTCTGTTTCTCTTTTCTCTTTGTAATTTTCAACCTCTATTCTATCTCTCTTTCTCACTCTATTTTCTCCCAGTTTCTCTCCCTGTCCTACACACTACCATGTAAAGGTACATCCATCCACTGCTATACTTATAGCGTCCACAAAGTTATTGATTGTATCAAATCAAAAACACCACAAAGATTAAAAAAATTTCAATCAACTTAGACTGCAAGACTACAGCTCTACCTGCTAAAAAGATTTGCCACATCTTCACATTCACTTGCATTGTAGAACCAAATACCATTGACCTCTCGGGCTGCATTTCGATACAAAAGATATGGAACTTGAACTTCGAATTCAAAATCTCCCAAAAGATCCTCCACCAAATTTTCTGCTTATGCAAACATACTGAATTGTTTTAAAATACAGAAACTGAGAAAAATAATAATTAAACAAAAATGTAAGCCATACAAAAATTGAAAATTAAAAGACAAAAACATCATCAAGCTTGTTAGTAATGTGAGATAGTCAAAACAAAACAAAATTTCTAGAAAGTCTTATAACCATACCAAAAGATCAATTGGAAGTCTTAAGTAAATGTCTTGTCAAATCTTAATCTCAAATACTGTCCTCTTGATCCTTAACCTTTCATGCAGGAGCAAATGCAAAGGATTTTAAGACGAGAGGCAAAGAAGAACATCGAACCAGAAAGGAAAGGAAATTGAACAGAAAAAATAACCCAGAAATGTGGTCCAGACTCCAGTAATGATGTGACATTTGGCTTACTTTCTAAGTAAACCCTAAACCTGTATCAATAGGATCATAGCAAATTTTCCATCATTCAATTTCAGTAATTTCAAGCATATAATAAGGAGTAGAGTTTAGCTTGTAAAAAGAGAATCTGATAAACCCATTGTCGAACACCAATAAAACTTCCAGTCGAAATAATTAGCTAAGCACCGAATGACAAATGTATCAAGAATTAGAACAAAATGCAAACACACTAACCAGTACTCCGGCGATTCATCACAATAAACTGAAACCGAGGTTGAGCATTCCTGAAATAACAACAGCACGAAACTTAACCCCATTTGAAAAAAAAAATTAACACCAAAACAAACCACCCCAAATTTTGCAATCCAAAAACCATCAACATAGTAAAGAGAAAATCGCCTCTTGACGACGAAGAGAGATCCTTCGACGTCCTTGCGACTCTGAAATTTGAAAACCCACAGAAAATGAGTAGAATGCAATCAGAGAATGACAAAAAAAATTTAAAAAAAAGAGAGAGAAAAAAAAGAGCATACCCATTCGCTGAGGTCAGTGTTGAACTCGTAGAAGGTGACATGAGTTGCGGTGATGAGAATTTCGTCGATAAATGGGTCGATTCGCTGGAGAACAGTAAGATTGAGAAGCTTTGTGCTCTGCTGGTCCAGATTTGGCCTTAATTTCCCGTCCTGTGCCATTTTCTTTCTTCTTTTTTTGCTTTATTTGTTTTCTTGTGCTGTCACTGGTTTGGTTCTCAGCCAGCAATGCCAAGCTTCCGCAGAGGAAGAGGGAGGAAGAAGAGACGCTATTTATGGAAGATGGAAAGGGCCCCACCCAAGCCTTCTTCTGTAAGTGACCCCGCGACGCCGTTCTTCACAATGACGAAAATACCCTCACATTCTACTGCAGAATTTTCTAGAAGAAAGGAAAGGGTAGTTTCGAGTTCTCAGCTCTGTCGTTCTGCCGCTATTCTATTTTCCCGCCTTTTTATTAAAATTGTCAACGACAAATTTATCCACTTGTCGAATGACGTGCGATGCAAGGACTAACTCAGGGCTGAGTTCTGACCAAATACCAAAAAACCGGAGGCATAAGTTTTGACCATACACCAGAACAAGGCAAAATAAGGATTAAAATATCGATAATATTGATGAAATTTCAAGAATATTATCATTTTTTCGGATCTATAATATTTTGGAATATATCCATACATATATCGTATAAGTATCAATAATATCGACGATAATATCGGAAAATATCGACGTCGATAATTTCTCACTTCAGCAACATTTTGCCTAAATGTCGCTACAATGTCGATAATATCGAGATGATGAAGACACTGAAAAATTTGAAGAGCTATTTACACTAACACCCCTTGAAATTTCTTGTGTTTTCACAAACCCACATCAAGTCTCAAAACTTACATGAACACCATATCAAAACTTACACGAACACTCCTTGATGTTTCAGTTTGTTTTCACAAAACCCATTTTTGTTTATTGTTTGTCCAAAATTGATGATTTCATTGAAGAAAAAAAAAACTTATGCAAATGACAAAATTAACCTCAAAGAAGTATATGCAATATAAAATCATTAATCTTTGGATGGAAAATCAATGAAAATGAGTTTTGTGAAAACAATTTAAAACCTCAAGGGGGTGTTCTTGTAATTTCTAAAATCTGAAGGAGTATTGTGAAAAAATCGAAAACCTCAGGAGGTGTTAATGTAAATGATAGGACCCGACCCAAATTCCACTTTGGAATCTGCCGAACCACTGCGTGTCAGACACAGCGGCGAGTGCAGAGCACAATGATTAAATTGCCCTGCTAGTTAAAATTCAAATTTATTACAAGTTCGACTTCTATCAAAACTTCGGCAGAGCCCTGTAATTTGATCATTTCCCAGAATTTCCATATGCCAAAAGCATATATATATACACATCCCAACCGACATGCAATCAGTTTACGTCTAAACAGTTCTACTAAACTAAACGGCCTCAGGCCATACAAGAAGTCCTAGGGCAATTCATCAGAGCAACTAATTCAAGAATTTACAATAGCACAATATAATTTCAAAAGAAATCCTACATAAGAGGGAGAGAGTGGTGCGAAGTGAGGAAACTGCCTGGTGGTGGCGCTCTGGTGCACATCTAATGCTTGGGGGCGCAAAACATTCAAAAATGTGAGTGGACAAAAATAAAGTTTTAGAAAATAGAGTATGAACAAACTAACTCCACTGTTAAAACATTTAGAAAACTTAATCAAGTTGCATATTATACTCGTACAGAAATCAGGCATGCATATTTATATTTATATAACATTCACATGCTCACATAAATCATCAAACCGTTTAAATATTGAAAAATGATTATTTCTCTACCACCTAGGTATACCTATTTTATTTCCGTCAATTCCTTTAGTTTTCGTCAATTCCTTTGTTTCCCATCAATTCCTCGTGCCACCGAAGTGACACGTCCTCGCAGGTCTCGAGAAACACAAGGTCACCCGAGCTGCAATTCTTGCTGGACTCAGGAGACATTTGGTCAATCTGATCCGCATTCCTCGCTCCCAAGGTCCGGGCGTCCCCGAAACTTATGGGGCAAATGTCAAGCACGCTGACAAAACCGAAGGCAACCATTTTTATTCCGAATGCAACATTAATTTTGAGGCAAGTTTTAAATCCGAAGGCAACCTTGGGTATCCATGGTAGCATTTATAAAACTATTCTTCATTATCTTAAAATCCTGTTGCCATTCAATCCGATAACTATCTCAATTCTTACTTTCCATATCCTTTAGCATATTCAACTAGGCAGCATATAAATAAAAATATTTAACTTCAATAAATCATGCTAGGGAAGCCATAATCAATAAAACTTATTAAAGATCAAATAATGAAATTCAATTGCATAAAATTATTTATAAACAAAAGTCCACTCACTGAGTGTCCGAGCTAGCTGGACCTTTGAAGGTCCCTCCTGCGTCATTTGGTGCATGAGTACCTTGATCGTCGGAAATAGTGGTGGAGGGGAGAGATCGAAGCCGTGAAGTTTCAAACGAAAATCGGGGAGTTTTCTTCTATTTCCGGCAACTAGAGTGGTGGATGATGGCGGTGATGGGCTAGGGTGTGACAGTAGGGCTTGGTCGATCGTTTTGGTACCAGTCTCGTCGATCGGGGTGGAGGTTGCAGTGATTATGGAGGAGAGAAGGTGACAGTTGTGCCACACGGAGGGGAGGAGGGGATGTGTTTGTCGAGACTATGAGAGGGAGAGAGAAAAAAGTCAGTTTTTAAAAATCTGATTTTTTAGGATTACAGTTTTGCCCCTCATCACAATTGGATAGTATTTTCTTCGTTATAAGTCCGATTCGAGCCTACTACGTGTCCATGGACTCGATTTGACGCAATCTACGCACCCGTACAATTGAAATTTCAAAATTCATTTCCAGTCAAAAAGTCAACTTTAAACCTAATAAATTATTCTAGGGGTATTTTAGTCTTTTCTTCAATAAATTAAAAATTAAATTAGGTTTGGGTCATTACAATAAATAACTCAAAAACCTTTGTTGAGGCTCAAAAAATTCACGGTTGGCCCCGAATATATTCTCGGCCCAAAACTATATATTATTGAGAAAAGACCTGATTTGGAGCACACGAAAGTCCGCCATGCACGAGTCGCACTCCACGTGCCACCCCAAATAAATAATCCACCATACTAGGAATCGAGATTAAGATTATAAAATGCATTAGTTCTACAAATTCATGCTAATTATCCCATCAAGCATCACAATTAAAAACGTGCCAAGCGACATGCCATGCCAAGCACGAAATCGTTATTTCGCACCCAACCACGCTACAAGTCTAAGCAGGCCCAAGCCGCTCAAATACCCGGGGCTTGCTTGAATGGGTTGTGGTATGGATAGTAATAAATCAACATGAGACCCATCGATGGGTCGAGAAATAGAAGTCTCGGGTCGCTTGGGAGCCTCGGGACTCAAGCCTATTTCTTAGGCCCAAACACATGGGTGAGCACAAAAAGGAAAATAACCCAACCAAAAATAAGCCCAATCAAAATAGTCTATTGACTCAACCAAAAAGCCCAAACGTTTTAAATAGCCCACTTACTTAAGGAACCACCTTGGGCCATACAAAACTCCAAAATAATCCACAAAAGCCTCAGCCCTTTGCGAAAAAAATAGAAGCCACATAGAAAAGGTCTGTGGGATCATTGAACATGGGCTGCTGGAGATTTCAGCACATGGGGAAGTAAGTTTCAAGCCAGAAACATTCAAAGAACCAAGGAATATTAGCATGCGAGCTGTCAGAAGCACCCTTTGAACCAGCATGTATATTCACTTCCTTTCCTTCATCAGATCTGGCCAAAGAAGGAGGAACAAAAGTAGCCAAGAATGGAGCTTCCCACTGAACAGCTGCGGGAAATGGGGCATTGAGCTCCCAAAATTCCTAAATTTGTGCAAATAGATAGAGGCAATTTTACTAAGATAGGGAAGTCAAAGGAAGAGGATGAGAAAGAAAGAAAAAGCTTGGCCAAAATAGGTAGAAGTCATTAGGGTTTCTTGAGAAGCGGTGGTTTCCAGCGGCTTTAAAATGGGGCTTCTCCTACCTAACAAATCCAACTCAAAATTAGGGAGCAAGCTTTCTCTCTAACTTGCAAAAACCCAACAATCTCTTCCTCCATTCTTCTCTGGCAGACAGAATATCTGTCGAGTTGTCGGAAGAGCATCGTTACTTATTTCTCTCTTCTTAGCCAAATCTCCGACAAACCTTCTTCTTTCTCACCTTAACACTTCCCTTTTTCCCCTAAGAAAGCCTAAATTCCCCCTCAGTGCTAAACTCATGTTGGTTTTGTTTCCATGCCACATGCCTCTCATGCCAAGCTCAAAAGTTTATCTGTAAGCATGCAAAAATTACCTGTAAGTTGCTATTTGTTTGAATAGTGAAGGTAACCAAAATACTTCATGAGGCTCTGCTGCCCTTTCGAGGTATTTTTGGGGCTTAATTTTCGAACTCAGACAAAGGGGACAATTTCATCAGTTTGCCCTTTGCAGCCCATTTACATCTGCCGGAAGAAAAGGTCCCCTACAACCTTATAAGAACTCTATGTGGTACTAAGTCATTCATGTATCTTACCATGCAATTTATAAAGTGTAAAATATTGTAGTAAATAATTATAAATAAATTATTATGGTGTGTTTAATCTTCTTTAATTAATTACTATATATATATTCTACACTCCCAGTGTTTGTCAGCTCACTATATAATCAACTTAAATCAATTTTTTGTGATAAAGTAATAGATAATTGACTAAATAAACATCCTCCAAAGTTTCAAGAAAAATTTCCAAGTTTTTCTTACAATTTTCTTGATTTTTATTCAATCTTTATTGATATCGATAATTTCCCAATATTTTCATCGAAATTTCCCTATTTTTGGACTACCAATATTTCCGAAACCATTGATATTTTAGACATTAGGCATAAGTTTTGACCAAAAGAAAAATAAATAAATAAAACTAAGGCATAAGTTTTCTATATCCAGCAACTTGGGATTTCGATTTATGGTGGAATTGGGATTCTCAAGTGGATTTTCTGGTGTATTTCTGTTTTTTATGATTGATTGTCTAAGATGGCATATTTGTGTTTGGGCCTAAAAATTGACACACCCAGCCCGGCGGAAGAGGCCCAGAATAAGGCTGCAAAAAATCAAAGCAATTTGGTCTTCGAGAAACAGGAAGATGGAAGCCCAAAAACCGAAGAGCCCAGCCCAAAGCTTATCAAAGCGAACAAAACTAACTGGGCCTCACAGGCCCGATGTGATAAAAAGGGAGCCGAAGCAGAAACAAACCCACGTGACATCTCTGGGATAAAAGAAAGTCAACAATGACAACTGTCATAGAAGAAGTGATTGAAAAGTTTATGACATCAAGCTGTTATGAAAAACCTGAAAAATCTGAAGATCAAAATCCCTCTTACATATATATATTCATAGATTTTTTCTTCTATTTTTACAGAGAAGGTAATTCTCCCAAAGAGATAAGCAAGCTACAATCTCAGAGAATGATAAGCAGGAAAGCAGGGAGCTGTCCAGAAAAGAAGTCAAACTAACCATCACGGATGAAATCTCACAAGGGGCAGTTGAAATTGGGAAAAGAGATTAGGTTCTTTTTCAAGAAAAACAGGGAAGTGATTGCCTATTTGAGAGCCTATCTGCCAAACTGATGAAATCCTATTTTCTTTCTTTTCATTAAAAAAGAAAAAAAAGGGAGATATCTTTTTGCCGCCCAATATTAAACAAAATCACCCTACTCCAGAAGACAATAAATACAAAGAAAGAGTGAACAAGGAAAAGGGACGAAAAAATTCAACACCCAATCAAACAAAATCTTATACAAGAAAACCATCAGTCAAATGGACAACTCAAAAATCAACCAAAAAGCCCACTTGAGTTTCAAGTGAAACCAGCTTCAGATCAGAATTTCCAAGGCTCAGACTTAAGGAATAAGTCATTCAAAACGAGATTTCTCTCGTTACAAATTTGGTTCAGCAAAAAACCAAGACAGGTAGAGCTTGAGCTTTCCCCAAATATGAAAAACCTCAACAAAATTCACAGTGCAGTCTCTAGCCCCTAAAGCCCTCAAAACACTGCGCAGTGAGAAAACCGCATTCGCCCACTCAAAAGCTTCACAACAATGAGGTACATTGAAGCTCACAGGATCAACCTTTGGTATCGATTTATAGTTGAAGCTTAGCAATCAAATTGGTCAACGGTCCAATCCAGCATGTCCAGTCTAGCGGATCGAACCTTCCATCCCGACAAATGGAGTTCCAGCTGTCTCTTCATCTCTTTCTAGCATGAGTATTTATTGTTATAGTTTTTGTAAAAGGCAGTTCCGCCTAAAAACAGTTTAAATTCCATCAACCATTCTGGCCAGAACAACCTCTTTATACTGAGATAAATTGTTAAAGTCCTCACCAGTTTGAGGCAAGAAAAGAACTTACTTGGGAGAATATTCCTCACCCAAATTCACAATGGTTTGTTTGCAGAAATCAGTAACTTGGCGCAAGTTATCCATTCCAAACTAAGTCTGCTAGAATTTTTATTACTAGCAGTGGCACGCTCGTACACCAAAGAAAGCTGACTTGTTGACCAATCTATGGTTCTCAAGGCAGTGGGGAACTTTGCCCTTCCATCATGGGAGTAAACGCAAAACGAGTGAACAATTTGTGTTACTGTGTTTGTAGCCTCAATTTATGGTGTGGTAGCAGTTTTCTGATGTCAAACGAGCCGTGGCATGGCGGCCCGATATCTGATCTTCTCAACTAAAATCTTAAATCCAGAAATTGAATACAAAAAAACAAAGGAAAGACAACAAAATCCACTCCTTTTTATATGGGTACTGAACAACTGACCTTCTCCCCAATATAAACAGAAAGGGATAAATTGCCATTTGGCAATTTTTATATAGTTCGTATCTTTAATTTACCAAAAAAATAGATCAGAAGATAAATTGACAATTATAACATCAAGGGGCAAAACAGCAGTTTACCCCTTTGTTGGGCTTTTGGCCCTTTGTGTGGCAATAGTTGGCCTTACCAAGTGTAATTGGAGGAAATGAGTCATTTTGTATTTATTGGAATGTCCATGAAAACCTAGACCTCTCCAATATGATTTTATTGTGTGTGTACCTTTTTCTAATTTTTCTATTTTAATGAATTTTTTTCTAACTAAGAAATGTAGTAAACTACAAATAAATTGTCTACTTGGCTTTATTAATCATTAAGCTCATTTCAATAAGAGCATTTTCACCCATTTGTTATGGCAAAGGATAAGGGGAGGTAAGGACTGTTACTATTCACGTGAATAGTGTTAGTTTTTGCAAAAGACTTGTGGTGTCTCCACTCTCCACCAATTGCCATGGCAAAGGGTAAATACTATTCACTTATTTATTTTTATTTATTTTTACTTAAACGATTAATTTAGATAAGATTTTTGGTTGTTATGTGTCAATATTTATTATAAAATTCACATCTCATATTTCGGATAAGATTTTCGGTTGCAACGTGTCCATATTTATTATAAAATTCACATATCAAATTTCATCATTTAAATTAAGTAAAAAACTAGCAATACAACCAATTAAATAAAAGACAAGTAGTACAACTAACTAAATAAAAGACAAGCAATACAACATAATGGTTTTCATCATTTAACTAATCAGTATTACTCGGCCCATCGTCACGGAAAAGCCTTCTCATGACATCCCTTCGTTCTAACTTGCAAAATAACTTTGTTTCAAGAGACATATAGCTCGTATCCATAGCCATGGTTTCCCGATCCTTCTTGTCCATGTCTTGTTTGAGTACATACTCTCTTTCTCTTGCAAATGCTTCATTTCTTGCCTTCTCATCCGCATCTCTTTTATGTCTCTCTCAATTCTCATTGTGACGTATTTTGACCCAAAAATAAAATGACGCATTTTAAATGGCATTTTCCACATTCCACTCTTTGTGATTGTGTTTCAAATGTCAATTTGCACAATCATACATCTACAATTCATGAGTTGAATAAAGAAAATTTGTTGATTGTGCACCAAATTGATTAAAAGCAAAGCCCCTGCGATTCTCCCTTGCTTCTTTTTTACCTCGAAGAAGAGAATTTCTTCCTTATAAGAATGCATGACTTCTTTTTCCCTCAAAGAGGACTGGTTTTTCGACCCTAAGGCCATCTTCAACCCTTGGACTCAAACCCAAAATATCCCCCCAAACCTCTCCCAACCTAAGAAAATGAAGGACCCAAAATTTGAGAAAACCTAAATTTGGAGCCAAATATGAGTCAGTATTGCACCTAATACTATTCACTGGAGCCCACGTTGAAGTGGCAGAGCTCATGTGCTTCGAAAAATAGCGGGACCCGTGCTGGTTACATATTCTGATGGGCTTATCTGTGGCATGGGCCACGCGTTGGCATTAGATGAGAGAGTTGTTGGGTTTTGACTGTCTCCTTTAAAAAAAAATCAAATCAAATCAAATCAAATCAAATCAAATCAAATCAAATAGCATCGATTGGGCCCACATTCTGGCTATTTCTATTAAAAAAAATTATGGAATTTCAATTCCTTTTAGGTCAAATTGTTCAAAAAATTAAATTATGATGTTATTTAAAAAGATTAAATGAAAAAAAGTTATCCATTAAAAAAAAATACTTAAATAATTTAAATAAAGTTATGGACTTAAAATTTGAGTCCGAAAGGTTGGGAGAAAAAACGGTTTGAATCCGGACAAAACCCAAATAGTCACTTTTTGGAGGAGAGAAATTTGGGCTTATCCCCTCATAGGTTGGAGAAGGCCTAACCACAAGTTATTCTTTATAAGGAAAGAGAGCACGATAACATTTTTGGAATGATAAACACCATCACACAACCCTCTAAACAGATTCGGCTCAATTTGCTCATAAGCTGAAAGTTATTCAAAGTGTGAATAACGATACAGTTGTATTTTCCTATATCATAATGGCGCGACGGCACCTCTGGAAACAGATTAGTTTGATAACAAAGACTACAGTTTATTGATTTAACGTAGATAACATATTTAAGGTTCACAGGCTACAACTGAATAGGAATCATTTTCTTTACGAAGACGGCAGTTTGATCACAAGGAAGCCAACACAATCTCACCAGCATTCCTAAATTTGTATTGTACCAGCTCATTCAGTTGCCTTGCCTTTGCGCCTGCTACTGCTGCTAGTTTCCAATAAGTAACAAACCATGGAATCAACATCATCTCCGAATATGCTGTAAGCCTCGATCACCTGCGGGTAGCTGAACCCCATCGACAGCACGACTTGCATACTGCTGCTAAGGGGGGAATCTTGAAAACCATGGTCCCTCACTCCTAGCTTAGTCTCACTTCCTGATGATCCTGTTACTCACAGGTTGCACAGAATCAATCAAGTCATTTGACAAACACACAACAAAGAGCAGCCAAAACTATATCCTACAAAAACGCAGTTTAATCCCATGTAAAATGATCCCCTACTACTAAAAACTTAACAAGTTCATCTACCCAGTTCTGTTTGTACGAGGAAAAAGGAAAGAAAACACAAGATAACTCACTAGCTCCAGAAGATGATGGCTCGGCGCTAGAAGTGGAAGATTCTCTCCTTCCAAGTTGTTGCTTGAATGTGTCATCTGCATGATACTCAGCCCTCGAAGCTTCCATCACCATGCGTTCAATTTCTTTCTCTGTGAGCTCAAGATCTGAGTAGAATCGTCCCTCAGCTAGAAGTGCCTGCCAGTAGGAGAAGATGAGGGAAAAAGATATGATCATGACATTCCAGGTAAAATATTCTTGAAAATTATAATGCACAAAATCAAGACACTTGCATTATCAATTTGTTGGTCTTGTTGAGCCTTAATAGCAGCCTTGACCTGATCCTTGTCAACATTTGCCTGCAGCAATGAAAAGATGAAATATCACGTTTGTTGAAGTGTCAATTGAAGAATGGTAACAAGCCATTAACTACTGCAAGGTTTACAGAACAATGAATAATTGCATATTTCTTACCCTTTATCCAAATTCCCCAAAACAAAAGAAAAAGAAAAAAAAAACACACACACACACACACACACTCTTATTAAATGATGCTGATGATCAGTTCCTGACGTTTTGACAACTTCTCCAATTGCTAATACTAGTAACTGAATTTTTTTTTAATGAATGGAGCTATTTCCAGCCCCCAATATCATCATCCCATTCATCTTATTTTCCACCCCCAAAAAAATTATAAAATCACTTTACCCAAACACCCCTTGAATCAATACTCCCAAATAACCCTTCCCCTTCCCTTTTCCATAACCAGAACTTGTTATTTATTATTAACTAGACATGGATGACATAGAAAAGGAATATCTATGTCATCCATGTGTCATCCACATAAAGTAATACTAACATAATCAAGGCCAGATGAAGATAGAATGAAGCACATACACCCATCCCGCGAAGACAGCTGAACCCAAGTCCTGCACCGATGGTCTGACGACGTGGATCAACAAGAGAGTTGTAATGATTTCCATGATGGTAACTTAATCGTAAGGGTGGTGTGTCCGTGCCATAGCTCCCGTGGAAGATATTAATAGGTTCTGTCATCAGACATAAAGTTAACAAAAATGATATATTGCAAACAGCAAAGTTCACTGAAGAAAGCAAGAATCATTATGCAGCTAGGATAATTCAGCACCTGTGCTATAGGAATAAATATGGATGGGTCGATTATACATTTCGGATAAGGCTTGGATCTCCACATTGTTTCCGTACACCTGAAACAGGATAAAATCAATTATTAAACGGATCAGCAGTTGAAAAGATGGGGAACTGTGTGCAAAATCCCACTGAGTCAGATAATCCACTGATTATCATTAAATTTAAAATTAAGCAAACATATTCACATGGTGAAACTGAAGCCACAATAATATGAAATTACTAAAAGAGGACTACTTGAAAGGCCATCAGATAATTAAACACTGTCTTAGCAAGTAAGGAGGCCGTGAGGAAGAGTAATAGGTACCATCCAATCTTAGAGATAAGATAAAAGGTTCAAAAATCACCTACCATAATTGTTGACAATCACTGATAGTCATCAATGTGCCATAATTCAACTTCTAGACCTTGCACATTCTCACAATCAGCATGCATAGGAAACCTAGTATCTATACTTTCAACGGGACAGTGCAATTGTCATCCTCGAAAACAACAGCCAATTAGGGCAATTGCGTCTCTGAGGGTGCCATGCTAGGTTTGGAAAGACTTCAGGTGGTGGACTCAATTTACCAAGCCTGAACTACCCTCTACCTTTAATTAAATAAAAAGTTAATCAATAACCAATGTGGAATTGGCTGCACATGTGTCCCACTATGTGGTGGTCTCACGTGAGGAGGGCATGGAACACTGAGGCCTTTTGCAATAAAACCTCACACTTGCTGGGCTATATAGGTGCTTAAGTTGTGGACACTATCAGTGTTGGTAACAGTGGGCCATAGGTTTGTCATCTTAATAGATACTACCAAGACTTTCGCTAATCTCCAACATAGACATAACTATTATGTTAATGAACTTTAAGAGGAAGAATTTGGGGATGAAATTCGAATATGATGAGCGTCTTTGATGACAATTTGGGAATAAAGGAGAGGAATTCAGGATGCCAATCTGAGAAACTATATGGAGCTTCTTACATGTGCAGCCATACCTCCTCTGCTCAATAATATATTTCAAGGAAACAACGTTAATGAAATTATGATACTGCATACCTTGTCTCTTCTTTTCCTTTTGCAATAAGAGGTGAATCCTTCTGTAATAAATTGAGAAAAGTAATCCCTCTCTCGCTCCTGGAAAAATAAAGAGAACTAAGTATCAAGAATCATAATGAACTACAGCGTTAAGAGGGTACAAGTTAGATTATGATAATTTCCTTTCTGGTCTAGTATGACTTTCTTTTGGAAAACCATCAGCCAATTGATGAGATTATAATAGTGAAAGGAAACATTTCTTTTCTCTCTGGTAATTTATTTTCTTTACCAATTAGTGACTAGGAATATAAAATACAACTGTTTTCGTATGTACAAAACATATACTCTTCTCCCTGATTTTATTCCCTTCTACTATTCAGTTCTTTCATTTTTCTTCTCATTATGCACGCATAAAGCACAACAAATAAATTATTGTTAAGACTTGAGATACCCACTAACTGAACAGAAGATCTACCGACTCATTCCACCAATCAACTTGAAATATCATTTATCAACGGCATCTATCACATGAATGAAACTCATTATGATGAACCAACCTCAGACAGTACATAACATTGTTCGGCAAACCACTGTTGGAGAACAAACCATATAGATATGGAATACTTTCAAGAAGAATTCAGAGTTCTTTTTATTATTTGTGAGCATGTAATAACATTAAATGACCATATTCCTAATTAACCTCTCATAGAATTAAAAAGTGAAAAAATGTGTACGTATGTAGTATTGTGCAGTGGCTAAAATCATCACAATAGCATGCAACAGAGAAGATCACAGATAAGGAATCGCACCATATAATCTATGCACATTTGCCTGATCAAGTCATATGCTTCAGAATCCCCATAAACTTGATCAGCAACAGCACGAAAGAGACAATTCCCATCCTCCAGCATTCTTTTCACTTCAAAACCTTTTGCACGTCTAATATCAATTTCGAACTGTCGTTCTCTTTCCTGACATACATTGAAAAATGTCAAATTGAGATTTCTGAATTTGAAGTGAAGAATGGAGCCAACAAATGATAACATCAAATTGAGAGTGCAAAATGCACAACCTCCAAAGTTTCACCTGAAAAATAATAAACATTTCAAAGATACATCCTCTTAGAGGATTAGCTTCTGTTTGAGATTCTTTGTTGAAACATTTCAGAGGCATTCCCCTTACTGCAGTTCTAATCGATTTTGTAGTTTGGAGTGTAGTTTGGTGGACATAGGAAGTTACTATTTCTAAGGTTTTTAATAAAATGCAAGTGGTCAGTGTTTCTGGATTCTTTATGGTTGAGTGATTTTTCTTGTATTTTAGCTGTGGCACTGGCTTCTTGTTTTTGAAGGGTAGCATCTTCTGTGGGCTGCTGCTCCACTTTGATTGTACTTCTCATTTCTTTTAATACAGTTATCTTAGTTCTTATAAAAGAACTGAAAAAATAAGCATCATAGTTTTGTCAAGGAAGATGTGAGGATACAATTGGATATAAGCAGAGCTCTAATTTGAGAAACCCAAAGTATTGTTTTGTGATATAATGTAAGGAGGTTCAATTTTGAGATGCGGCTAGGCTTGCGTGCCCAAAAACCAAAGCAAAATTTTAAATATTGTAACAAAAATCGCTAAAAGAGATGAATATCTTATGCCACACTTTTCAATTCAGTATAAACCACCAGGAATATATGCAATAAAATCCATGAGACAGACAGACTTGCCTAGATGTTTGTAAATATGAGATCAGAAACTTACAACATCATCATAGGAGGATACAAAGCAAGTGCTCTGTTCATCAGCACTATTGTACCCCTCGCCTTCACCATGAGACCTGGGGGAAGAAGGCCGTGACCCAGTTGGTGAAGTCCTAGTTGAAACAACAGGCCAGGCAACTGCTCTTCTCGAAGGTCCAATTCGCACAGAATTTGAACTTCCTGAAACAGATCTCCTCGAATTTGAGTTTGCTGAGGAAAGTTTCGGGGGAGGAACAGGAGGAGGTGGTGGCTGAGAACTCCCAATCGCATTTTGTAAAGAATCCCTGCTTGAGTCCACATTTTCAACTGTCACCTTTTCAGAAATCATCAACCCACCTAAACCTTTCATCATTTCCCCGGGGTCTGCAATGTCATTTTTACCAACTTTCTCCCCCTCAGCTAGCTCATCACTTGAACTCACATTGTCATCATTATGAATGCTTTCGGTCAATAGATCGTCATTTTTTACAGCCTTATTGTCACCACTCCCACAATACTCTGACAGCTCATCAACAATAATATGTTCCTGTGCCTCCTCTCCAATTTCCTCATCTTTCACAACTGAAACAACCTGAGGACTATTAACCTGTGGCTGTGCCCAACCTGAAGAGGACCCAGACAAGGAAGAAGGACGGCTTGGGTTCGAAGAAGAACCACTTGAAGAACCTCGCTGAACCAGAATCCGAGTCATTGCATTCAATGTTTAACGTCTTCAACAGAAACCCTAGCCTAATCTCCTTCACAAAACCCCAAACTTAGAGTTATGCTTGTCACGGGTTCTGGCCTTGGGTGCAGTCACACCTATCCCTTGGCTGAAGGTTTTCTTCCAGCCCAGCACGTTCTGCTCCTTGGGAAACGATCTCTGCATTCCCCTAACAATTCTCATGAGACCCAGAGCTCGAACTTTAAACAAGAAAACCCTCTAAGCTACTCGAATTTTACCCGAAAAATTGCCAAAAATTTCACCCTTCAACTATCCCAAGCTGCAAGCAACAAACACCATACATTTCCAAGAAAAATCAACAAAACAAAACAAAAACGCAGCTTTCTAATAATCCGCTTGGCTTCTGAGGAAAAAGATAGGAAAACTAACAAGATTATAACAAAACCCTTACTAAACTTGGGGAAAGTTTATCACTTTATCCAAAAAGCACAACATCAACAAAGCACAAAACTCAAAACTAAAATCTTTCTACTTTCTTTCAATTTGTTTCCCTTTTCCTACCTTTCCTCAGCAACCAAGCAGGCACAAATCCAACACAATCGAATCAAAAACTCCAAAACTCCACGACCCACGGCAGAAAAACATCAATCAGGGGCATCAAAGACGACCCAGTTAAAAAAAGGCACATAATTAACAAATTCCGTGAATTAAATAGAAAACCCTAGGGTTGACTCAGCACGAGTTGGCGACTCACCTGAGAACAAAGATAGAAACAGAGCCCTCTCAAGCTTCAAGCGCGACTCTGAGATCTGCAAAAGCTGAGCGAAATTTAATCAATTTTAATTAAATTTTAACAAAATTCCTAACTTTTGTGTTAAGGGTTTTGTTGATTTTGCAAGGTGAAAAAGAGCAGAGAGAGGAGGAAGAAAGGGAAAGAGAACTTGCGAGGAAGAAAATGGGAGGCTGCGTTTTAACGGAGAGTGGGAGACGGCCACGTGACGTGGACTTTACCAGCTACGGCTAGTCAGACACCAGGGGCTTACACGTGTCCAGTTCCCCTACGCTCACTACACTTCTGGAACAGGAGTCAGTCAGTTGAGTGCGCGCGTGCGAGTGAAGTTAACTTCTATTCTCCACTTCGTTAAAGTCACCTGACAATTAATGATGTGTAAATCTTTTATAAACAAGTCTTTTATTCAAGGGTAATTTTCTCCACTCTCGTACTCCGTTTATATGGATGCGATGACAATATGTATGAGTGCTCTTAAGTGAACTTTAAAATTAATTGAGCACATCTGATGATTTAAGTACATTCTAATACTTAAATTAAAATATAAAATTAACTAAGTATACCTTATCTAACTATCAAAAATACCTCTAATACACTTTATCAAAGATTTCTCTTTTTACATGAATTCATAACATTTTTCCAGATTTTAGACTTTCTAATTAATTTCATCTCAATACACAAGTGAAGCAAGCAACTCTCAACATCACAAACAACATAGTCATTAGGGTTAATTACAATTTGGTACCCTATGGTTACACTCTTAAGACATGTTAGTCCATATCTTCTCAATTTTTACAATTACATACCCCATTCTTTTCAATTTATTACAATGTGATTCTGCCGTTAGGGTTTCCGTCAAATCTCTCCGTTAGTTGCCTACGTGGCACCATGGGGCCCACTTTTTTGCTTAAGTATAATAAAATATTAATAAAAAAAATTAAAACATTTAATAAAAAGTGTTGCTATTTCCACCCTCTATCATATTTCCTCACTCACCTTATCTTCCCACCCACTATGTAAATTTAAAAAAGCACAGTCCTATCTTTCCACCCACCATTATTCCTAAAATACCTTTAATTATTACCTCTTTTCCGCTCTCTCCTTTTATTCTCTCTCTTCCTCTCCTCTATCTCTCATGGCCAAACATAGATAAGGCCACGAAAGCTAAAATCCACAAAAAATACGCCCCATAAAAATATTTGAAAATTTTAATTTTTTATCACCAAATCCTCGAACTTTCATGATACCCATAAAAGTTTAACCTCCAAAAACCCAACTTTGAGTCAAAGTTGTTCATGGAATCTGAGCCATTTGTGATTGGCTATAACTTTGGTTTATTGAACTAGGTATTGGTTTGCAAGTTCCCTTTTCTCCCTGGCAAACAACTTTGGTCCATCTTAATTGGGTGTTGGGTTCCATCATTGTAATCAAGCAACATTGCTGCAAATTGATGAGGTCAAGGATGTGGGTTGAATACCTCCATCTTTCTTGGCTTGGATTTAGCATAACTAAGCCATAGCAGATAAATATGAAATTCAAGATTGGTCGAGAATGCGTTTATTATATTTATATGTCTATTTAGTTTTGGTAGTTCGATTTTTATTTTTGTATTGCTTGAGGAGAGGGTTGCTGTAGAGAATAGCCTTACGGTGGGGCTGGGTCGGGTAGGTGGGAAAGATAAAGGAGATATACGTTTCTTTTGTTTTTATTTTTTTAAAAAATGCTATTTTATTATTATTATTTTTACTTTATTTTTGAATTTTTAAATATTTTAAAAGATTTAAAAGCTAATTATAGTGGGTGGGGAATGGTATTTGGAAGTCATTTTACAAATGGGTACATTTGTCTTTAAAATTTTGAAGATAAAGTTGGTGGGGTAATAGAACAAGGGTGTTTAGCAGCACTCTTAATAAAATATTCATATGTTTTTTAAACCAATATAAAAAATAAAATAAAAGGGAAAACTACATAAAACCCCCTAAACTATGGGGTCATTTTCATGTTCATACCAAATTTTAGAGTCATTTACGAGTATTTACTCAAACTCCCCGAAACCCTATAATTTGCCCCATCTGTTAGTTAGATCGTCGGGAAATCAATTATCTGCCTACGTGGCGTTTAGCTTGACAATTCTTGAAGGGCATTTTTAGCATCTCAAGTTTACGAAAATCCTCATACCTTAAGTTCAAAACATCCCCAAACCCCTCAGACCTTAAGCCCCAACTTGACAGAAATCGTTCCCTAGGTTCCAATTTGAAGAAGATGAAGACGACATGTCTGCAAATCGAAGATTCGAAGTGTGCTTGCCCATTTATTTCTGTAGCAATCAATGTCGTCTGACAACGTCTTGGACTGACAACAACCCTTGGAGAAGAATTTGGGGTTGTGCTGATTATGGGGTAAGAAGAGGTTGTGCATTCTTTGAATAGTATGATCCACAGGTATGTGAAAGGTCGAAGATTGTGATATGTGGGCTATTGAAATGATTACACAAGGAGGAAAAGGGAAACCAAAAATTGAAAATAGAGGTTAAAGCTGCCTTGAAAGCATAGAGATTTCTACGAATAAATCTTCTGGGTTCATGGATTTTTTTGATTGTGTTGTTAGGAATGCTAGTACTGGAATGGAGAAAGGATGGATCTTCCAAGAATGTGAAATTAGCACTTCAATTTTAGGGTCTACAATTTAGGAGACTTGGGTGATGTGTTTTGTGGCCATTTGTGGAACATTTTGGAAAATCAAAGTGCTTTATGTGTATGAAAGTGGTTTTGTGTAATCTCCCATGTTTATGTATGAAATGTTAGGCAATTTCCAAATGTATAACTGTTTGCTTCAAGGCAATTTTCATTATATATTGAGTTCAAAATACATACATCCTTTTCCAACATTTGCAATTCAAAATACAAAATGAACATAATTACTTAATTTGGAATACAACCATTTCCAAGTCATGATAAAAATTACCAAAAGTTGACAAAACGGCCACATCACAAAACCAAAAATTGTACTAGTTCAAAACACAATATAAGGCATAAACTAAGAACTAAGAGCCTATGTTCTCTGTCTCTTGGATGCTCTCAATCCAATTCCAGCAGTATCAGCTGCATTGGCTGAAGCATTTAATGCAGCCTTTTTTTTTTTCCTTCCTCTTCTCCTTTCTCTTTTCTTCTTCCTTCCCAAACCCCGTTTCTTCCCCCCCTCTCTCTCTCTCTCTCTCTCTCTCTCTCTCTCTCTCTCTCTCTCTCTCTCTCTCTCACCCTAGCATCAACGATGATGGGTCGAAGGCGGTTTCCAGAGTTGGGTATAGGAAGAAATTCCTAAAATACGTTATTTTCTTTTGTTGTTTGGTCCAATCATATCTTGGAGCTTCTGTTTTTTCAATCTCAATTTTGTTGAAGTGAAAGGTTCATGATTTGTTGGGTAATTTGAATACCCAGAAGAAGGAACGACAGTCAAAGAAGAAGGAATAGAGCGTGAAAAGGAGAAGGATAGAGCATGTAATTTGTTGAAACAGATAAAGATAATATGGGAAATCTAAAAATTTCATTAAACTCCTCTGCTTCGCTTGCTTCTTCCCGCAACAGTTTTTAGAAGCAGCCTCTCACTGCTTTTAAAAACTGCTGTGACCCCCCAATTTTGAGAAAAAGTTGCCTTAGAAAATCCAGGACCGACTATGATAGTGAGAGCCATTCCAGAGTGCAGTGTTGGAGGGGAGGGCAAGCCCAAAAAGGTTTCTAATGGCCTGTTTTGCCGGGTAGCGATGGGGCCACGAGACTGGGCTGGTCTAAGGGCAAAGCGAGCTCGAGCTCCAACCCGATTTTGGCTTACGTCTCACCTGGAACAACAGTAAAAACAATTTGCACCAGGCGCCTCGGTTTCCACCAACGGCTAATAGCCACGTGGCGTCGTCTGGGAGCTCCGATTGCTTTTTGTCCTCCAATCCAACGACAGTCAATTTTCTTTTGCAATAAAATTATGAAAAAAAACCCAAAAATTAATGATTTTTTTTTTCTTTCTATAAATACCAACCAATACTCTTCACTTTTTACACCAAATCCTCATACATTTTGTTCTCCTTCAACTATTATTCACTTTATACTCAATATTTTATTCACTTTCAAGTATTCATTTTTATTCACCATCTTATGACATCTTCCATCGAAGCCGGAGGGTCGTGTACAAAAGATCAAAAAGGTCAAAATCTTGACGATGAGGTAAAAAAATTAATTGTCGTTTTATTCAATTTAATGTCATTCTTTTTTATATTTTCTTGCATGTCCAATTTAATTTTTTTAATAAATTATTCAAGGCAAAAAAAAAAAAAAAAGGAAAACCATTACACATGGCTTCTCAAGTGAACAATGCCTGCAATCGATTTCCTTGGTGTGCTTCGTGTCGAAAATAATAGCACTATTACATCCTCCGAAGGAAAATACTCTCCCACATCGTGATTCGGTGGAACCGCCTCTGCCAATGATCGAGTCATCCTTGTACTCGATTGTGTCGAACTATGAGGACCAGGAGTATTTTAATTGTATGATGAGTGAGTAAGTATTTAATTGTATGATGAGTGATATGTGAATTTTATAATAAATATGGACATGTGGCAACCAAATATCTTATACAAAAATTTTATCTGAAATTTGAGATGTGAATTTTATAATAAATATGGACACGTGGCAACCAAAAATCTTATCCAAAAATTTAACATGAAAATGTTATCGAAAAATCTTATCTAAAAATTTATCCGAAATATGAGATGAGAATTTTATATAATCAAAAATAACACATGGCAACTGAAAATATTCTCCAAATTAATTTTTTAGGTAAAAAAATAAAATAAAAAACTAAAAATGAATAGCATTTGCCCTTTGCCATGACAATGGGTGGAAACACACATTGTTTTTTGTAAGGACAGCCACTATTCACTTGAATAGTAGTTAATGGTGGCAATTTCGGACACGACCCGTTACACGATTCGAAACCCAGACAAGAATTTAGCTGGTTCAACCCGCACGATTAAAATTCGAGTTATTTTCGGGTCAACCCGCCATGACCCGTTTAATAAACGGGTGGGTTTCGAGTCAACTCGCTAAAATACCTATTTAACTAGTTTAACAAAACGGGTCATGGTGGGTCAACCCGCCAACCAGCTAAAATACCTATGTAAGAAAACGCAAATAATCAACACATATTAAACATCATAAATTGACAAAAAAGACTTGGAGCCTTTCTTTCTGTCTTTTTTCAGTTTCAAACCCCTTCCCTTCTTCCTAAAGCCAGTCAACAAGAAAATACATACGCCCCAATCCATAAGTCCTGGCAACTAATAAACCTTGTAAAATAGTCAAAAACCTAATTTTCCTACTCAGATTACCTCCTACTTATTTAACGATTTTAATTATAGTCAAATACTAATTCCTACTGAAATTACCTTTGATAAAGGACTTTATTGATTAACGATATATTAAAAGAGACATGTATGCTGATGAGGTTGCCCTATTATCTTCTTCTTCTCCTTTTTCTTTCATACATTTTTCACTTTGAATCTCTTCCCCCAGAATATCCTTCTTCGGTCTAAAAATGAAATCATCTATTATCTGCTGGAATTCCTTATCGTTCAATTCCTCCATAGCACTTGGATGCCTCCCTGTCGGCTCTTCGCTGCAACTCATTTTTGTGTTGTCATCAACAAGAGGCACTACGGCACTAATACCCTCAGACCATGCGATTTGTTTGTTCTGATCCTCCTCCTCCTCCTCCTCCTCCTCTGGCGTTGTCTCTGGTTCCAGATATATACTCCACCAACACTCACTGTTGATGGCGGACTCTTCGTAGACATCGGGTGATCGCCCAATGGGGGACATAGAGTAGATGGCAACAATAAGCACATTGCAGAGCAAGAAAGCGTACAAATGATGACTACCGAAGAGTGCCATGAGTGCCCAGTAAAACTGGCGGGACAGATTGGCGGCGGCCGGATGCCACGCGGAGGAGCACCAGAGGGCTAAGAAGAGAGGCGGGAATGCGAAGCACAGTGTGATCAGCATCTCCTTGTTGAAGTTTTGGTAGCTTCTCAGGACAATGGCTTTCTCAGCTGCCATCACGTTATCAAGGGGTTGGTGTGAATGCATGCTTTGCAAATGACAAAGAAAATTAGGGTTTAGGGTTTAGTGTTTGAACGTCTTTTGAGAACGAACGCAATTGCAGCCTTGGGGAATTATTAAGCAAGGAATTAAAGACTGAGGAGATCATGGAAGATTTTCCGGGAAATAAGAGCGAGAAAAAGAAAATCTGTATGGATTATGGTTATTGGGTTGGGGAATAAGTAGGCTTTATTGTATTGGATTTTATGGAAATGTTGAAAGAGAAACTTGGACATTGAGACTGATTTGTTGCCTTCTTATAGAGCTATGAATAATTATTGCGTTTTTCTTCTGATAACGTTATGTTATGTGATCTAATTATTGATAGTAACTTTATCCAATGATATTAAGGGATTTTGTAGCTCAAGTAATTAAGAGTATTTATTTATACATCTGAGATCCTAGATTCGGTCTTGTATAAATTTTTTATCCCAATAATGAGATACATGCATGGTCAACAAGATATCAAAATTTAGTGAAAGGGACTCTTCTTCCTTAATGTTTGTTTTGTTTTAAAATGGTTTAATTTGGGAGCTTTCATTTCCTTAGTTTGTATTTTAATTTTAATTTTAAAGGGCTAACAAGATAATGCTTGATTATTAAGTATTACTTACAATTAATTGGTTGTGTTCGAGTAGACCATATAAATAAGGAATCTATATGCCGGTGCGTACTGGTCAAGAAACAAGCAGCAATCGCATTTAGTGACTTTGGATATACTCGGGGAATCATTTAGATTTTGGGGCTTAAATAGATCAGATGATTTTTAAAATATAATTGAAGTTGTGTTTTTAAAATCCAATGCCACATCATATTATATATAGTACCTCATGTGAGTATTTCTTCAGAGTGACAATTATATTGCCACATATTGTTCTCAATCCATTATATCATGTGTACATATATTTAATACTATACCTTAGGCAGGGATCCATGGCATATGAGCCTTGTCGTCGTTCACCCATATTGTAATAATTGAATTGACAACACCACATGATTGTGTGATAGTACCTTAAAATTCCTCCTACCATACCTCTATATTAAAGTTGTCCATCCAACTACGGTGGTGCAAGTAGCACCATCGCACATGATATTGACACAAATGAGTGTTCAGCAATTTTTCCAATCATCACAACCAAAAAAAAAGGGTAAACTGTCATTTTACCCTTTGAACTATGTCATAATTATCAATTTGCCCCCAATCTCAAAATTATAGCCTCTTAAAATATTAAATAATAGAGAAAATACAAGGGAGACTTTGGAAAAACACAAAAGAGAGAAATTTTGTAAAAGAAGCAAAAATAGACAAAATTACCCTTATTTAATTTTGGATTTCTAAGGAATCCTTTACATTTGCATGTCTTTGATTTGAAAGTTGAGAGGTTTTTCTGTCTTTTTCAAAAAGCTTTGGCTTTTTCCAAAAGTGAAATTTTTTTTTTTGCTAAAACCTAAATTTACTAAAATACAAAACCCCACTGCCATCAGCCACCTCGAGAATAAGTCGGCCTTGCCCATTCACAGCAACGACATCCACACTGGCTCCGGGATGTGCGACCTCCTTTCTGTCTCTTTCTCCATTTCTCTTTCTCTCCCCTCACCTCATCTCTCCACCTCCCTCCTATTTCTCTTTTCCTCATGGCGTTGACTTGGATCTGGCTATTGGCGACGAATTCGAGTGGATTTTTCCATTTTTCCATTTTGAAATTATTTTTTTCTTTTTCACATGCGAAGCACGTGACATTTTTTAATGGAAAATTGGATGGAGTCTGAAATCTCACAGTAAGGGAGAAATTGGCTATTTTTATATAGTTTGTATCTTTAATTTACCAAAAAAGAAAAGGAAAAAAAAAATTATTGGGTGAATTGAAAATTATGATGACATAGTTCAAGGGCAAAAGGCAGTTTACCCAAAAAAAATTGCAGTATATGGGTTCTCCCACTGAAAACAAAACAAAAAAAAATTCATGTCTTATTATTCCTCTTAAACTCTTATTTTCTGTTATGTAGAAATCATTATCAATCTCTCTCTTTTCTTTCTCCCACACTCAAAAAAAAAAAAAAAAGGAAAAAAAAAAGAGAATTGGTGGAGTCGTTCAAAACCGAATCAAGAGTGAAATATATTGGAAAATATAATTTGGCTTTTTGTCAAACTAATGAGAAGATCATTTGGCAATGGATTCTTATTTTTGTACCAAACATACTAATATTTAACTCTCTCAAATTGAAACATTAAAACTTTTATGAATTTGATTTGTGATTGTCATTAAATATAATTTGATTATGAATTTTAATTATAAACAATTATTTTATGGCATTAAGTCATGATAAATTAATTTTTTAGTATTTTCGTATTAGATTATGTGAGGCCCTGAGTTTAAGTTTCGCATATGACCATCAAAATCTTAGGACCGGCCCTACAACAAATACATTAGAAATAGGAAATTGATTTTATAACAACCAAGAATAACTCCACTCAAATACTCTCGTCTTTAGCGGTCGTGTCATATTAGTGTTCATGTCATCAAGTAATGGTAAACCCTATCCTACTAACTTCTGTCGTTTTAAAGTAGTCGAAATTAATTTGAAAACGCTCCTATGATGTAAACTAGTACTACTGCGTTTGGCCACATAGCTAATGCAAAATGAAGGTATTGAGATGGATTGTAGCAATATTATGTTGGGTAACACAATTTCGCACACTTTGAGAAAAGATTTTAAGAACTGCAAAACGAGAAAGAATAATGTAAGGGAGGACTACTGGGGTACCGACCAAGAACACTCAGACTGGAGCCTTATAACGGAATATTCTCCAGAAACTGGGGAAAATAAACAAAAAAAATGAAGAAAAACACCTTGAAGCAAACCCACACAATTCCTCCATTACTTTAGTAGTTTACATAAATCCTAATTATGATGCAATTAATAATATACACAGATAACATATATATGTCCCTGGCATTTAATCAAACCCGCACAACACAATTCCTCCACTCCATCACTTTACTAATTCACAACAGATACCAGAAACTAGAACCATTGTGGTTTCTTCTTCTTCTCCATCTCCTTTCTCTTGAAATATGCTTGTGATGGCCATGATAACTAAAGCATGATATTCAATAAGGAGGTGGTTTCTCATTTTCTTTTTAGAGCAAAAGTAGAATTCACCACCAGCAACATGAAAAAGACTGCAGCGACAAACGAAGCCACAAGAGCCCCAGTAAGCGCCTGGCAAAAGTCAGTATATTGCATGCAAATAGCAAGCCAGTTGGAGTTCAAGTTCCCATTATGAGCCAAGTATACAATTGCTGAAGAAGCGCCAGCTGCAGACATAACTAGAGCAACCATAACCTGCAAAGCATTTAACAACAATTTTGGTATCCATTTTGTTACCTCTTTCTCAAGACCAAGCAAGCAATGTTTTCAGCAAGTCAATCTTTATCCAACAAGCAAGAGAAAAACCCTAAACCCTAGTATTTATTTATGTAATTTGTGAGTCAAATGGCTTTATATTAGCTTACTGTGTCAAGGAAAACAAGTAGTAGCCTTGGCCCTATTGCATGAGGTCGAACGATGCAGACTATCGAGAAGGGCAAGGAGACGGCTATGTATCCACCAGCCACTGCATTTGCAGCCACAAAAAACCTGCATATTTTTTCAATGAAACCATCACTGCTCTTAAATTAATTAAACACAAAAAATATTTGTTAATCAGAAGTTTGCATACGTGAAAGTTGGAAGATCATTGTACTGAGCATGGAACTGGAAGAACTGGGTGAAGAAGGGAAGAATCTGTTCAGTATTCCCTGAAATGTAAGCAGCAGCAAGAGCAGCTGAACCGGCGCCGAGCCTCAGCACGATGTCTATAATTGCCAGACCTTTCTTTCCTCTGATATTCCGGATTTTGGTAGCTTTTGTGGTAACTACAACAGGCGGAGGAGGTGGAGGAGGAGCACCTTCGACAGCCTTTCCTTTGGCATCATAATTGGCCTTGGCATCCCTACTAATTGCCACCTCATCACTCTTTTTTGAGTCCATATTAGAATGTAGAATGTGAGAGGTTTCTGTGATCAGCTTATTGAGAGGGCTTGGGATATAATGTATTTGTGCAAAGGGATGCTGGGATATGCGGGTTTTATATAGGGATATGATATGAGAGGAGAGATTTATAGTTAATGGGTTAGTTAATTTTGTTCTTTGTTTTAATGTATACATCATAAAACGCATGTACAGAGGAACAGGAGTTGTTGCCAAAAGCTCACTTGCTCCACCTATGCAACATCATGGGCAAATGTGAATGGAAGTGCAAGTGTTATGTAAGAGATGGTGTTTAATTATGTACAACCTATGCATTAAGTTTATGTATGACAATGATATGAGTATAATCTGCACTTAATTAGTATATAATGATTGATTTGGGTGATGGATCAGATTAGTGGTGGGATTTAGTCAGCAATGAGATCACGAAAATAATTTACACATAATGTAATTATAAGCTTGATGCTAAGATTTCCTTGAGTTAATTTACTTCACATAGTATATATTCAGAAACACTAGAGGAGCTCTATGACCATGCTAGGTCTTTGAAAAAAGCACATCCACCAAGCTAAGTAGACCAAACACTAGTAAATAGTTGGCGGTTTCTTTCTGTAGTTTTCGAATTTTCAGTTCTTTTACTCCTTCCCTTACTAAATTTTCTCTAATTTTCAATGCTTATATATTACTTTCCCGATAAACAAAAAGAAAATTTGAGGATTTGTTTTGACAATTTTCAAATATTGCTGGTTGTATAATTGTAGTACATTTAATAACTGAGTGCACTGTGCCAACGAGGTTTAGCTTAGTGGAAAATAGTTTTGACTTGTAGGCCAATTATCTTAAGTTCGAACTCCCGTGACATCTTGGTAGTATGTGTGTGAGAAACCCTCCTCCTCATTGTAGTTTAGAGTATTGCTTGTATTCAAATAAGAACTAGGTGCACCTCTATTGTGAATAATTGAATGTACTCCTACCCTCCGTTTGGATAAAGGAATTTAAAATTACATAAAATTCTAAAACAATGGAATTTAGAATTCTATCATTTCAATTTCTGGCAATTGAAGATTTCAGTGTTTGGATTTATGTATGTTGAATTTTGTAAATGACATAATTTTGTAAATTGCACTATGAAATTTGTGAAATGATGCATGTTTTAGTGGAAATTAAACTTGAGAATTTGATGTCACAATTTCCACGCTTCTTTCCATGCGTCATTTAATAAATTCTGCGCTTTGCCAAACAAGGGAATTGTAAATTTCTCCTCTTAAATTCCTGACTTTTAGCTAAATTCCAAGTTATTTTCCCTCATTCAAACGGAGAGCTATAGAATTACCCTAATTATTTCTATACAAATTTATAAATAAACCCATTCTTAAACATGTATTTATAAAAAAACTCAAACACTATTTAAACATAGAAACACACCCAAAATCAACCCCAAAGTCAACAATTGTATATTTTTTGGGTGTGTTTATAAATGGGTTTTGAGTGTGTGTAATGATGGGTTTTGGATGTGTTTATGAAGTGTTTTGTGTGTTTGGTTCTTTTATAATTTATGCTCCCATTTTGGGTGTTTTAGTGAAGAGTAATGCTACACTTACTACATTTATATCCCACATTTTCATACCACCTTATGTGGCAGATGAAGTGGACAATCACATCAATTAAAAAGTGTCAATAAATCATAAAAGATAAGAAAACTTTAAATTAATTTTAATTGATGTGTTGTCCACCTCATCTGCCACATAAGGTGGTATGAGAATGTGGTATACAAATGTGGTAAGAGTAGCATTATTCTTTAGTGAAACTCCCTTATTTCTATTGGTACTACTTTAAGTTTCAAATTTCACAATTGCAAGACTTTCGGTCTCGAGGGCTTTGTTCTTTCTCCTCCCTTGAACTCCAATTACTAGTGAACTTTAAGTCCATGTTAAAGTTCAAGTACAAACTGGCTCTTGAAGGACGATTTGATAAAATTCTAATCAACCAAACAAAGTCCAAAAACATTTAAACAAGTTCTAGGCAGTCAAATTAATTAAATTAATCCACTATCTCATACTTGGGTGTTATGTTGCTCGATCCAAGCTTGCCTTGTCCACCAAACAATGCTAAAGTCTTCGAACACAACTCCAGACAAACACAATTCTGATCATACTAATTTCAAATCAATTAGGAAACGAAACGTAAGATAAAAGAGGAGATTAACATAACATCTTTTTGGGAAATTTTATGTTGCCACCCTGTCAATATTAACTATTAATAATCTGGGACCTTATTTAAAGGTACGGTAACAATCTCATAACAATCTACTACAGAATTGCTCTAAGTAATTGGAAATAGAAAAGAATCTAGTAAACCACTTTAAATTACAAATGAATTGTTTTCAGAATAAAGACCAACCCAACCTTAGAAAAATAAAAGCTCGCCCCTCAAATTTACAAGCCGCACAATTATAGATAGCCTTTATTCTACACATCTCAAGACCCCAAAAAGGGGGAAAAATCAAAATATACGTGCTACCACAGCCTTTAGCTGTCATTCCTATACGTGCTATCAGGAAAACCTAATTTGTAACGGGTGTACCTTTTAACATAAGATTTGAATGTGTTTACAAGAAGCAATGATTATCAATTCACTTCCTATGGCCGCAATCTCCATCCACGCTCAGCAAGTGCTTTATGCACTCGACTCGCTGCTTCTGCGGTGTCATTAAGTGGAGGGTAACTCCAGCTCTCTGAAATCTGTCAAAATTTGAATAAAGCAACGAGATAATAAGATAGAGAAAAAAGAAGTATAATTCAGACCAATATAAATCTTCCTTCTGTAAAGATGGCGATCAAAAGAAAGTAAGAATATGGTTAGAATAAGGGTAAGTAAAAGAATGAGTTTTTAAGCAAATTCCAAGCACGAATATTTAACTTATCATTATAAGCAAACTAAAATGTACACATTTGCGGTGCCACCAAGAAATCTAGAAGAGTAAGAACCTTATAACACTATAATGGCCCATAAACCTCATGAAACTATAAAAGAAAAAAACAGAACCCATCCAAAGAGAGAAAAAACACATTTACGAACAAATAGTTACCTACAATTGAATACAAAGTAACATTTAATTAGAAGAAAACATCTGAATTTTCATTCATATAAATATGGGTTCATCAAGAAATGTTAGTTTAAAAAATCATCGGCAGAAGTTTTAGGTGAGGAAGGGCCAATTAAAAGGGTCAAAACTTGGATCTGAAGGGATATCAATATCACCTCTCCCCTTTGTTTTTCTGTCTCTTTTATTTCCCAACAGTCTGTCAGTTTGTCTATCAGAGTGGACAGAAAATGATGAAAAGAACAATTCAATCCTAAAAAGGGCATCATTCTACAATCAGATGACCCTTGTATAGGAAGAGTAACAGAAACAGATTAATTTTTACTTACATTCTCAGAACCTGTAAATGGTCGAACTACTCCTCTCTCTTTGAGTGATTTATGGAACTCTGACAACTTCCATGTACAACGCTCAGCTCCCATAATATAGACAGGCTTCCTGAAAATATGGACAGATAGAATTAATCTACTTAAATAAAAAATAATGTTAAAGAAAATATGCCCTAAATCGTCAATTACAGATGTAACTTCCTTAATCTTACCCAGTGCTGCAAACCTCACTTATCATACTGACAGAATCTGCAGTGACAACAAAAGCATCGGCCCAGGCTAGATGGCCCATGTGTGGGTTTGGCTCTGGCAATCATATCAGTACAACATAAAAACCCTACATCATTTCAACGATAAATTTGACCTGAAAAAAACAAAAAACAAAATTCACATGATACCTTGACCATCCCAGATGTAAACTTTTGGGTTATCTCCAAGCTCTTTTGTCATGACATTAGATACCTGTGGACAAGCAAAAGGGAAACAATGAGTGCCAGCCATAGTAATACAAATTTTTCTAAGAAAATGTTTTCTGTAGCAATACTTTTTCAGGCGTCCTATTAGAGAAACATATTCTGATGCTTCCACAGCTTGCAAGAACACTATGCAGATTCGTTGTCAATTGCTTTGCAAGGTCAGCACCATAACGACAATTTCCTATTAAAAAGGGGAAAAAAAAATTAAAACCTTAACTAGAATAAATGGACCATTCCAAACAACAATAACAAAGTAGGATGAGAAAAATTATTCCAAACATTCTAGAACACTAAGAAAAAGAATGATCTAATATTCCTCAAACAAATGAGGTCTGTATTGACTCTTCAATCACATACGTGAAATGGAAATCTCTGTAACATAAAAGATAAAACATCTTAAGCTTTCCTAAATGTCCTTTAACAGGTAATAATGATTTGAACTTGAGATTCAAACAAATTCCAGAAAAAGGAGAGCTATAAAATAATTCTTGCATTATCCTTCGAAGTATAAATTTGGAGTGAGCCGGTAAAAAATGAAAGGAAAATAGTATGCCACACAACATAAGTCACTCCCTTTGTCAAGGAATGCATTTTATTAGTACACATATGTTTTATTAGTGACTTGTAAACTCTATGTGTCTATCAGCTTATAAACTACTGTATCTTATCAAGTTAGTTGATGAACGAAAAGGCAAAAAGAAATTAACAGGTATTTAAAAAGAAATTCTAAGAAATTAACAGGTATTGGAAGGAGAGGACTAGATGGAGTTTTTAGGACAACAAGTATCTTGTTGTACAGTTAAAGAAAGAAGTTTTGCCTTCTCTGACTGATCCAATACTAGAAATATGGGTAGCAGGGGTACTAATATAAAGTTCATGGATTCACTACACTTGTAACATATACTCTGTGTATCCTGGGCTCCTTTTCTGGTCTTTTTTCATTAGTACAAGCTATTGATAGAAAAATAAAAAATTAGAAGAGAAGAAAAACATCACAGCCAAACGCTAACTTTTTTGCTAGCATTCCAAAGAGCTTAATCTAACCTAAGTAGTTTTGTCGAGACGTCTAGGTCAAAAACCTACGGCAAAAAACACTTGTTATTTAGTTATTTAAATTAAAAAAATTCTCCTTTCCTCATCTCATTAAGTTCTCTGATACAACACGTAAACGCTCTAATTTTAATGATTATTTTATGATCCTAGATTCAAAAACAGCATAATAGCAATCATCATGTAGTGGGTCAAATAATTAAATGCCAATCCTGTAAAACATCAAGCAAGAAAGATTCAGTGTATAACAAAAGATTACCTGTAGGGCCACCAATGTTCACCACAAGTATGGGCTTTGGAAGAGTTGCAAACTCATCACGCCATGCACTAGCTGCGTTTCGAAGTGCAGTAGCGTCAATTTGATGTAAAGCTCCAGTAGTGAGGACCTGATTTTATAAGTTTTTAGTTATCATAGCTTTTGGGAGGAGGGGGCAGGGGAAGGGAATTATAATAGCATAAAGCTTCAAAGTGCAGGGAGCAGTTGATATTTAAGTAAGGTTAAAGCTTCTCAAATTTGCAGTGCAAATAATTAGGTCTTCATACATACCACATGCCTGTCAGGAGGTTCACGAGGAGTTAACCACCTATGAATAAATTGAGGAACCTGCTTTTGTGCTTCAGGAGTCAAAGGATAATAATCGTGTTTAGGGGTAATCACCAAGTCAAACCTATTTAGATGCAACCTGGGATGTTGTATCTGCGAATGGAAAAAGGTGGGTCAATCAAATACTCAAACACATTTTGAGGTATTCCAATGACAAGGCAACAAATGACCACAGCCACAAAAGAGATCTCCACAGTTAAGATGCTGAAACTTATGAACCTAGTCACAGAGTAAAAGTCATTTGGCAAGCCAGCAAATGATTCCATAACTGTATCCAATAGGCTCCCACTCCAAAGATCTCTCTAACCTTAGCACTTAATGAAGATAAAATTGTGTACTTTAAACAATAAAACCACATAAACCGTTATGTAGGCTTCCCAAACATGAAAGTTTCAAACTCCCTAAGTCCTCATTGCCAAACAGATGAATAAAACCATAATAAACTAATAAAAATTGATGATGGAAGAGGAAAAGCATTCAAAGTGAAAGAGAAACTACCACGGATTAGCATAGAGGCATTGTCTTAAATAAAAAAGGATGGCACATTGTTAGAGTGGATATTTTATGCTAGGCTGGAGGTATTATTGTAATCTCCTATTTTTGCAGAATAACGTTATCATATAAAATCATTATTTAGATGACAGGGCTGTTAATCATCAGACCCCAAACCTTTTTTTCTTAAATCTCTCTCTCATACTTTCCCTTTCACTCTAATATGTAGTTGAATATCATGATATGATTTTGTTCTAATGATGGGAGCTGTCTTGAAGAAGCTTTTTGATAGATTTGGTGTTGAGTTTGGTTATACGGCTTCTCCCCGACTGAGAATGCGAGTTTTTTTTTTTTTTTTTGGTTGCTCTATGTTTGCTTTCCTCCTAGTGGAGCATATATACTGCTGTTTCTGTTCTTGTGAAGCATGGTAAAGCCGAGAAAACTATGGGAAAGGGAAAAGGAAATGCCCAATGGAATATAATGAACCAATAACAAGGCTATTATGTGTTAAAAAAGAAGAACAACATTTACTCTGTTCCAATAAAAATTTACCACAAAATAAAACTGTACTTGGGAGTAAAAATAAAAACTATCTCAAGTTGACCTAAACTCGAGCAAAACATGTAGGAAATTATTAATGTTAAAGGATATTGTGAACACATCACAATAAATGTAAACATTGACATATTCATTTATCGTTATCTCTGCATCTACAACTAAACCATGTCATAATATAGGTTCATAGTCCAAAGTAATTTCAGAACAGAATATATAGTTAACTGCAAACTGATAAAGCCAGGTCCCATTGACAAACCTGAACAACAAAAACATTATCCGATGCTAGTCGTTTAATAGAACTTGCAACAGAAATGGTATCCCTGCCCGAAGCTACCACCAATATAGGTCCATCCCTAAATAAAAAATAAAAAATAAAAAGAAGAAGAAAAGAATAAGTACCAAATATGAAACAGAGATCAAGTTAAGCACCAGATTCTAATTTTTAAGAAGCAAAACCCATTCTGGTTATTGAGCATGTTTGTTTCCTGAATAGTAAATACACTCATTGGATACCCAGAAATCACCCAAACCCGCTTCACAGACTCAGTTCGAAACTGGGGCTCCGTACCAAACCCTACATTCTTTGAAGGGAGGAAACTCAAGCAAATAGCTAGATAGGTTCCTTATGGAATCGAATCCCAGACCACATCAGAGGAAACCACAGGCCTAACCACTCAACTAACCCATGTTTCTTTACTGAATACACAATTAGGAAAGCAATCAAAGAAAGCACTTCTTATAACTCTGTAAAAATACAAGAAAAAAGAAATTTACTTTTCAAAAGTCTGACGAGCCATTGTCACAATCTGCTGGACATCAGCTTCTAAAACACATTTCAAGCCCGCACTTCCACCATTTTCTGTAGGTGAAGGCAAAGTTTTCTGCCCTCGATATATCAATAAAACACAGATCCGCCTTATGATGTAATCTAACTTCTTGTGAAGAGAAACCGGGAGCCAGTGAAGCCATTCATTGATTCCTCCTTTTGGCCTTGTAACCCGCTGCATGGCATTGTCAATTTAAAAGATAAACAAAATCAAAAGGTACGCATGTAAGTAACTGCAGCTGAAAGGCTGGTAAAACACTGATGTTAAGACCATATCCCCAGAAAATGATTGGTTCTAATATGGTAGTTCTCAAATCACATGATTTATATAAAGCATGATTTTACGATGTTGTTGCTTAATGTAATTTGGGCAGAATCTCATACATAATATAAAAACCAAAGGGGAAAAAAAAAAAAAAAAAATTCTGAATCCTGATAGTTCAGCCATTTACACGACAAAGGGATGTATAGTTAACATGTATGCGTGAGTTTAAAAATTAAACTATAAAACTTATAGGGAAAACGAACCCTCAAACACATATTGGAAGCAATAATTTCTTTACTGCAAGTAAGGGACTGTAACAAGCAATAACAATGTGGTGGTCACTCAGGTCACTCAGGCCACCATCTTCGATGAAGACACCAATATATCAAAAACCACCTAATCGTTCATATTAAGTATTCTTTTCACAACTGAGAAATAAGTGATCAACAAAGCAAAGCCACAAAATCCTCTACCAATGACCATTGGAAATCCCATACATCTTGAAAGACAACAGTCTTTGGAAAACTGTACATTGGTTCATACCAATTCTAGTTGGACCTGATAGTGAAATCAACCTTAACTAAACTAGTTTAATGTTATATGTCTAAAATTTAGCTCTAAGGTGATATTTTGCTAGAGTTATCAAAGGATGATACTTCAGTGCTAAGTCGCTAACACCCTCATCCTCATGTCATGTACATTAAGGCACTAGAAATCACATATTTAGGTTTATAAGTGATATGATTTCTACATAGAAATTATAAAGGTAACTTTGCTATGAAGCCAACCATTCTTTTCTTTGTTTATATGCTCTTGAACTTAAAACTGCAGCCGCTTAAAGAAAATTTAGTTAATGGGTAGTTTAATCTTCATAATTATAATCATAGTGTGAAGAAAACAAAAGGATTAAACCTGTTATTAAGTGAAATCAAGTAATTAACTTACATATAACACATGCTTATCAGCGAGGCCGAGAGCACGAACCAAGCCGATGCTCTGATTCTCCGAACCCGGGAAGCCGTTGCCAATCACAACGGCGCGCCTAACGACGCCGTATACGCCACCTTCGAAGATTTCCGGCGTGCCCAGTTTGGGACTGGGCGGCTCCGGAAGTTGTATGGGCCTCATGGAACTTGAGATTTTGGATCTTCAATTCGAAACTTGATGCCAAGAGGCGAGCAGAGTTGAGGGTTAGAGGAAAGAATCGGTGAGAACCGCGAAGGATGGTGGAATAGATACGGTAGTTAATTTTGCTCGACTGGCCTGCCTCTGTCTACTCTTTGGTTGCCCAGAAAGTCACCCAGCAAAACAAGGCAACTCCACGATGCCTTTCTTCTTTCGGTTGGGCCTTATGGGGTGTTACAGGAGGTAGAGCCCAACTCAGGATCCATATCATCATCCATTTACAATTCTCTACAATTATACGTCGCCTAGAGTTCGGTTTGGATCAGGTGAGAACGCTTATGTGAGAACATTACATGAGAACACCGTTGGATCTAACAAGTAAATCTTTTAGGTTGACCCAACAAGTAAATATCAATTTCACCCTACCAAAACCCTGCAATTAAATTTTTGGGAGGTTTGGTTTAAACTCAATGGGGAATTTATTGTTGTGGTAAATAGTAACCTAATTTTCATGCCTAAAAAATAAAATATAATTTACAATAATATAATTGAAAAATCTCAGAATTACACACATTGTCAATCCTTCTAAGTCAATCACATTATGCCCAGGGACGGAACTAGAATTTTATACTTTGGGGGGCCAAAACTTCAACACAAAGTTTAGTTATATGTTTTTATTGGCCCATTGAGTAAACTATTACCAACAAATGTACTAAATTGAAATGAGTGGTTTTCTTTCATAAATGTAGTATGATTTTACTACTATATTCATATTAGAACACAATTTTGACAAGTATTGATTTGTGGTAAGGGGTCCATAGGCTTAAGCATAGCAATTTTTCTTTACATTTGTTACAACACCCAATATATATATATATATACATTCAAAGGAGTTAAATAAAAGTAGGGGTTACGTAAATGTGGGCCAAGGCCATCCCTGGCCTTAACACAACTGAAAATACCTGCAGGATGACTCAAAATGCCTAGAGGAGTGTGAATAGGCCAATTTAAGATTCTAATCAAATAAATAAAAATAAACTTCGGTAGCAGGATTGATATGGCTTATCAATCCTGTAACGTGCTGGGCATAAAATAAAAGAACACGCAGAGAATTATTTTACGTGGTAAAACCCCACCTCTGGGAAAATCCACAGGACTCCTCAGTCCAACACAAATCCACTATAGAACGATGATTACAAGAAGTACTCACACACTTATCCTAGACACATTCTAGATAATGTTTACCGACTTCTTCGTAACTCAACTTCATCACGGGATGATCTTCGACACTCCTTATGTTGAACGCAATACTGGCCACGATTGCTTCAAGCTCACCGGAGGAAAACCGCCACCACGGTCTTGGTGCCCTCAACCGTATGAGTCACCGACATGCATATGAATGCAATATGAATGATTAAAGTGTTTGATAAATCACCAAGTAAACATTGAACACTTGATGATTTATCTCAAATATACGCACAGCAGCTTTTCTTAGAATTCTATATGCTCAAAACAAATATCTCAAAAGCTCTACAAATAAAAGAATGGCACATGATCTTTTATACAAGACTTGTTCTCTCTCATGGGATGGGAGAGAAACCCAATAGGCCACGAATATTAAACTTCCTATTGCACCACAACCTATCATCAATAAGAGATTTGATTCACCTTGGACTCAAAGTAATGACGCCTCTCTTTAAACCAAATTAACTAAGAGGTAAGCAACGTGCAGAGTCACAATAGGAAAAGATAATAATTTAACTTCAATTAAAATAGAGTTGAACTAGGAAAGTAATCTCAAGAGATAAAATCTAATCTTATTAGAAATAAGATTAACATAAAAATACTTGAGTGAAAATAACTCCAACTAGGAATCCTATAATGAATGCGTGATTATGTCATGATTTACCTGATGTCAAGATTCTCATATGGTCAGGGCATGCCTCGGAAGTGTGGGGTTGAAAGAGTAGTGACAAAGCGTTCAATAACAATTCCTCACAAACTAATTTTCACCCTATACTAAAGTCTAGGAAATGCCAATACGAATTTCGTACTAACAATCTCCCCCTTTGGCATTTCCTAGACAAAACACCTATTACAACTCAAAAGAAATTACATGGGATTTAACAAATGAATTCTTATTCTAAGCTTGAAGCCCTGAATCCCTGCACATTATGAAACAACAAAACCAGTGAAGCATGTGGGAGAAGAAATGTAATTCAAATCAGAATTACAACACAACTCCCCCTTAATTCCATAACACAATCTCTCCCCCTTTTTGTCAGGAAATCCAAAGGGCAAAGAATGAACATAAGGGAGCATATATAAGAGGGAAAGAAAAAGAAAAAAGAAAAATAAAAAACAAAAGCAATACACTCAAGACAGAAAGCTCAAAACAATCAAGACATAAAACATACTGTAGATGCAGACCCAAAGTTCTCTTGAAGATATAATTATTTTCCATTCATAAACATGCCAAGTTTGTGGGTAAAGAATGAAAGGAGCAACAAACCCTTTGCTGTCTTGAACGCATGTGAAGCAAAGCATGTCAGGGACAAACACACGACAGCACACAAGACTCACAAACTCACAGAGAATGAGGCATACCACAGTCATGGTGAAAGATAAAAAGGCATCAAATGAGTCTACCATCAAGGAGCAAATGTGTTAAATGAACTCTTTTTCAATTAAGCACAAAAAATATGTCCACACAAAACGAATCCCACCAAAGATTGCACAAACACTAAGTGCATAGTAAGTATAAGAAGATCAATTTATATATTTTTTAATACGAATTTTGTGGCTCACTTTATCTAGCTTTCGACATGATCCATGTAACGGATGGTCAATCAGTGTGCTTACGTCAGATGACTGGAGGCAACTGGGTGATGAAGCACCCCTGGGGACATACTGATCCGAATCATGAAGGCTCCAAAGATAAGCAAGGATAGCAAACCATCACAACCTGTTGACTCGAACCTCGACGTTGGTTAGACAAGAGGCCCGGTTACTGAGCAATGAGTGGTTGACACCTTTTTTTTTTTTTTTAATTTTTAATTTTTTAATTTATTTTTATAAACAGATCAAGAACTTACGCACAGTAGTGTTATGACAATCCAAAGAGAGACAAGTGCATGATAAGAGATATTCAAAGGACTTCAAGGAAAAGAGTGTGGCGAGCAAAATAAAAATAAATAGATGGATAGATCATTTAATGAAGTTTATAATGCACCAAGACAATGGAAACCTTTGTGTGAAGCTGAGAGTGTAAGTTCTTAATGTAGTCCAATGTCAGAGCCCAATCTAAGATCAACAAATACGTTCAGACGATTCTGAGGATTGATACACCTTAACAATCCTTGCACGAGCTGGACAGATTTATAAACACAGAAATTAATTGAAATATCATAAAACATGAAAGAGGCTTTGGCATGCAATAGACTCCAAATTAATCTAGAACACATATACCTAAAGACTTTCTAAGAGTGTCAAATCGAAGATTATCCAAGGGTTTTGCAGCAATACATTTAAGATCCAAACTTTCTAAAGCAACGGGTTCATGCACAACATTAGTGGAGGAAGACATACAATTATGATTTTCCTTTTTCCTCCAAACTAACTTTGTCTTAGTTGACGGCAAACAATGAAAAGAAGATAGTTTGGATAAGCGGTTTACCTCTTTCATAAGATTTGAAATCTTATGTTGGATACTTACTTTTCCACCCATGCCATGAGAATTTGAACGAACAAATTCGTTTCGAAGCTTATTGCATCTCGGTCTTATGTGCCCACGAGTTCCACAAAAGTGACAAATTGGAATAAATTTCTTGACTTCATGAGAGGCAGAAGGTTCAATAGGTGAAGTGGATTTGACAAACTTTGTTTTAGACACATCGGAAGACTTATTACTTGGTTCAAATCCCAAGCCTCGTTTGTCACCATCTCTTCGTCCCATGCTAATCATCTTGTCAATTTTTTCTGCACCAATGGTTAAAGAAACAATCCTTTCTTTTGAATTTTTAAGTTCAAGTTCAAGGGCTTTGTTGTCAGAAGTTAGAGAAGCAATTAATTTATTCTGATCAGTCAATTTTTTCTGCAAAAACATCAATTTTTCGTTCATACCTGCACTTACCTTTTCGGAATCTGCATCAGGGGATTGAAACTCGTTTGCAATCCTGCAATTTTCCAGCTTCAGCACAGCAACTTCTTTGACGAGCTCACTATTTTGTTTATTGAGCTTCTGAGATGCAGCCAACAAATCATCATATTTGTTCATGATAAACTCAATATTTATACCTTTCGAATCTCGACTCCTTGGATCTTGATTCTTGAGAAAGTTCATGAATCGTCTTGTGAGAATCGTTAATTCCTCATCACTGCAATCTTCATTTGAATGCCCATCATCTTCTTCATTCACAACCTTGAACGCAACATTTTTGCTCTTTTTAAGAGGTAGATGTTTCATCTCATAGGTTTGTATGGACCCTATGAGTTCTTGAACTTTCAAGGTGTTCAAGTCACGGATTTCTTCAATAGCCGTGATCTTTGGTTGAAACCGTTGAGGCAAGGATCTCAAAATCTTTTTCACAACTCTATCTTCTGGAATTTTTTCACCTAAACCTGAACAAGCATTCACAATTACACAAAGTTTAGCATAAAATTCAGAAAAAGTTTCATTCTCATCCATCATAAGTGTCTCAAACTGTAAAGTGTGCATTTGAAGCTTGGCTCCTTGACAGTGATCTGTTCCTTCATGAGTAACCTGCAAAATATCCCAAGCTTCCTTAGAAGTATCACAAGCACATATATATTCAAATTGATCGGAAGAGACAGCAGTAAATAAAGCATTTAACCCCTTTTGATTATTAGTGCTGTGTGTGACTTCTGCAGTGGTCCACTCCTCTCTAGTTTTGAGGACTGTGGTTTCTTCATCTCCTTTTCCGATCGTCTTTGTGGGTTTAGGAAATCCATGAACCACTGTGCTCCATACACGTTCATCTAAGGACCAAAGAAACGACTTCATTTTGGCCTTCCAAGCGCCATAGTTGTTGCCATCGAAATATGGTGGATGTGCAATTGAGCCCGAGGCACGATCCATCCTAAGGTATGTTAGATCTTGCTGAGTATGTCCAGCAACCTGCTCTGATGCCAATTGAAAATACCTGCAGGATGACTCAAAATGCCTAGAGGAGGGTGAATAGGCCAATTTAAGATTCTAATCAAATAAATAAAAATAAACTTCGGTAGCAGGATTGATATGGCTTATCAATCCTGTAACGTGCTGGGCATAAAATAAAAGAACACGCAGAGAATTATTTTACGTGGTAAAACCCCACCTCTGGGGAAAATCCACGGGACTCCTCAGTCCAACACAAATCCACTATAGAACGATGATTACAAGAAGTACTCACACACTTATCCTAGACACATTCTAGATAATGTTTACCGACTTCTTCGTAACTCAACTTCTGTCACGGGATGATCTTCGACACTCCTTATGTTGAACGCACATACTGGCCACGATTGCTTCAAGCTCACCGGAGGAAAACCGCCACCACGGTCTTGGTGCCCTCAACCGTATGAGTCACCGACATGCATATGAATGCAATATGAATGATTAAAGTGTTTGATAAATCACCAAGTAAACATTGAACACTTGATGATTTATCTCAAATATACGCACAGCAGCTTTTCTTAGAATTCTATATGCTCAAAACAAATATCTCAAAAGCTCTACAAATAAAAGAATGGCACATGATCTTTTATACAAGACTTGTTCTCTCTCATGGGATGGGAGAGAAACCCAATAGGCCACGAATATTAAACTTCCTATTGCACCACAACCTGTCATCAATAAGAGATTTGATTCACCTTGGACTCAAAGTAATGACGCCTCTCTTTAAACCAAATTAACTAAGAGGTAAGCAACGTGCAGAGTCACAATAGGAAAAGATAATAATTTAACTTCAATTAAAATAGAGTTGAACTAGGAAAGTAATCTCAAGAGATAAAATCTAATCTTATTAGAAATAAGATTAACATAAAAATACTTGAGTGAAAATAACTCCAACTAGGAATCCTATAATGAATGCGTGATTATGTCATGATTTACCTGATGTCAAGATTCTCATATGGTCAGGGCATGCCTCGGAAGTGTGGGGTTGAAAGAGTAGTGACAAAGCGTTCAATAACAATTCCTCACAAACTAATTTTCACCCTATACTAAAGTCTAGGAAATGCCAATACGAATTTCGTACTAACAACAACTATGTTCCTGACTATGCCTGAACATATGTTTAGGGATGACAATTTTTCCTGCAGATAATGGCAGGGATTCGACCCTAATAGGTTGGGTACGGGAAATTTTTTGGGTATGGTGTTTGGGGAGGGGCAGGGATGGTATTTTAATCCCCAACCCGAACTCTCCCCATTCAGAATATATGCTATTAAAGTGATTGTACCAACTAAGTTTTATATTTTCTATTATTATATTATATATTTATATAATTTATACAAATCTCAAGCCACACTACTTATTTATTTAGTTAACTTCTAGTTCATATATAAACATTCTTATATTGTCTTATAAGTATATATTATATATAGTCATTATCTTACCTTAATACCTTTTTTTTTTCTTTCAACAAAGTGGTTATATATTGATTTTTTCTTCTGTAATGGGGCGGGTCGGGGAACTCATTCCCTAACGAAGGTGGGGATGAGGAATCACTTATATGAATATTGCGGATATGAAGGTGGGGATGGGGATGGGAATGACATACCCACCCTCGATTCGACCCATTGCCATCCCTACACATGTTCACCTTCAACAACCCCTTCCGGCTTGCCACGCCGACCGCTGCCCGCTTATTGCCGATAACCACTAGCCATGGCCTATCTCCCATGAGCCATTGCCACTGTTTCCTATTGCTAGACATCAACTGCCGCCGCCTCCCATCGCCAGGGAGCTGGCACCATCATCCTATATTCACCTTCAATCCATTTACTAAAATTGTTCATCATTACAAGAAGGAAAACTTGATGGTCTTGTTGAAGTGCCCTGTGTAAAAGCTACTTGATGGCTTCGTGATTTTCTCTTTATGGAAAAATTAGTTGCAGGTTTCTTATGTGTGGAGGGTGAAGGGTGGGGGTAGGCCTCGTCAATGGGCCAGGCGGGGCTAGCCCGATTCAAATTTAATGGGTTTGGGCCTGGCCGGGCTGGATTCAAAAAGGAGAGAGAAAATAATGGGCCAAGCCTTGCCGAGTTTTTTTAGAAAATTCAAAGCCCAAGCTGAAGGAAACATCCATATAATACTTAGGAAAAGAACTTTAGCCACAATCTATACAACAAAATATTCTAAATGGCGGATTCATTTTGTTTATACTAGTTGAGCTAAAAAAAATTTCATTTTAAACTAAGTATCTTAGTCTAGTCTCTTTGAACACAAATAGAAAAAAGGAAAAAGGGAATAGATCATTTACTCTTGATGACCTTTTCTTGATTTATCAAGAATGAACACCTTTGTTGGAAAGACCTTTTGTTTTTCTTAATTTTGACTCCTTCACCTAAAGGCTCCAAGATTGGAGTCCTCTACCTCACCACACCAAATGCTCCTAGAGATGAAGAGAAGGCAATCAAGAAATATGAATGCTAGTCTACTTCTTGATTGGACCAATTTTTGGTTTATGAAAGATGAGATACAAAGATGACTGTTCATCAACCAAAGTATGAAACCAACCCTAGCTAGGTTTTCTCCAACACTTAGCTTATACATGATAACACAAAAAAGGCAATTGGGTGGGTATTTAGGGCTCCATTTGGTCCATGGGTCATGGCATCTTATGCCACTTATCTCTTGGGCCCAATAGCCTTTTGGGCTATTTTGTCAATTTCCTTTTAAATCATATTTAAAAATCCAATCCAATATTTCTATATGTCAATATTAATTCCATAATTAATCTTTTTAATTATAATTTAACTATTAAATTATAATTATAGTCTTACATAATTGACTCGGTCGAATTATTTGACTTTAGTCAATTGCTCCGGTCAACATGTTGACTTTGACATTTGATTATCAACCATTGACTTATGTCTCCTCATTTCATTTCTTCTCATTTGTACATCTAATTGTAGGTTCCTTTTAATAAGGTAGTGGGTTGACTCAACTCCTCAAAGATGATATACGAATTAAATTCCATAATTTAATTCTTCCTATTAATAAAGGTTAATTGAAACCTTTTAGGACATCCACAAACCATGGTTGTCGCCTAGCAGCAAGGTTATCCGAGCTAAATTAGACGTTGTGAATTAACCTATTCAAATTGGAATGACCATGCAATAGAATCCTTCTCTTATGTCAATACTCCTTATTCACATTATTAGATCATGAAATCCGATAGTTAATATCCTAATGTGAATAATTCCTTCAAGTCTTTTCCACTACTTTGCGCAAAGATTTGACCAATCATATCTTGGAGTATTCTCTCTCCTTTACTGAG